>NC_034601.1:5177724-5231271 GCF_900095145.1 Mus pahari | reverse complement strand
CCCAACTTGATTCTTGGTCATGATGTTTGTGCAGGAATAGAAACCCTGACTAAGACAGATGTCAAAGTTGTTTCTATTTCTATCTATCCTAACTTCACCGTCTGTGACCACCAACCCCTCTCTCCATTTCCCCTATTGATAAAAACATCACAAAGGAGAAGTGGGCTGCCTCAAGGATCAGCTCTCATGGAAATAGCCTATTTCAAAACCTAAGTAACTATCTTACTATGCTGTGATGGCTACTATGATGATGCTGTGATAAAAGATGGAGACCAGGAATAATGGGAAAGCTATGTCCCGCTGGCTATGCTGCACACATCTCTGGGCTGATGTTCATATCTCTCAATAGATGGTGCTGTCCTCTCAGATCATGATTAGCCCATAAAAATATTCTTGAACAGGAAACACAACTGTCCTGGCTACAGTATGCTCAGTATGCTACTGACCTGCTGCCACATCCTACCCCAATGCCTCTCAGTGTTTCTTCTGTGCCTCCTTTCTGAGTCCCCTCTTAGCCAAGGTACCTGCTAACACTACCTTGCATGGTTCCTCCTCGGCCCCAGGTCTATTCCTTAACCAACCCTTACAGGGGGTTCCCCTCTTTGAGAGCCACATACCTCTGAGTTCCTGTTATTCCCCCCCAGGTACAAACGACCACTCTTGCTGGAGTTGTACTACATATAGAAAGGCTCTAGACTTCCTGACCACAGACTTCTGTTATCCTGGGGGAAGAATGTTGTTTCTATGTAAATGAACCAGGATTGGTTGAACAAAATGTTAGACCCTTTGTGACTTCTGATTTGAGGTCCCGATATTCCTTCAGTGACTCTGTTCCCTGGTACTCCGACCCCTTCATTGCCTGGTTCTTGCCCTCGATGGGTCTGATCACAGCCATTGAAGCCCTCCTCCTTCTAGGCCCATTCCTTATTCAGTTTCTCTCAAAAAACCAAGTTACTAATACTAGCCAAAGTCACTGCCACCAAAGTCCTGGTACAACATCAAGCTGTTCCCACAAACTATGCTGAAAAAAGACAAAACAAAACAAAACAAAAAAAAAAAAAAAACAAAACAAAAAAACAGACATATTGATCAATGGAATCAAATTGAAGACTTATACATAAACCCCCACACATATGGACACCTGGGTTTTGTTGTTTGTTTGTTTGTTTGTTTTAATAAAGAAGCTGGAAATATACACTGGGTTAAAAAGAAAAAAAAAAAAAAAACATGGCGAATAGCCTTGAACTCATTGGCACAGGAAAAGACATTCTGAACAGAACACCATTAGCACAGACACTAAGATCAACAGTTAATTAGTGGGACCTCATGACACTGAAAGGCTTCTGCAAGGAAAAGTACACTTAATTAGACAGATACTCAGTCTACAGAATTAGAAAAGATTTTGCCAAGTGCACAACTCTGAGAGGGGGCTAATATCCAAAATATATAAAGAACTCAAAAAACTGTATATCAAGAAAACAAACAATCCAATGAAAAATGGGATACAGATCTAAGCAGAGAATTCTCAGAAGAAACTCAAATGGCTTAGAAACAGAGAAATGATCAACATCCTTAGTCATCATATGCAAATCAAAAATTACTCTGAGATTTCATTTACACCTGTCAGAGTAACTCAGATCAATAAAACAAATGGCAGTTCATGCTGTTGTGATGTGGACTGAATGGAACGCTTGTCCATTGCAAACTTGTATTCACACTATGAAAATCAGTGTGGCAGTTCCTCAGGAAGCTGGAAACTGATCTGCCTCAAGGTCCAGCTACACTATTGTCAGGCATATACCCAAAGGATGCTTCATCCTGCCTCAGAGACTCTTGTTCAACCATGTTCATTGCTGTTGTATTCATAATAGCCCCAAACTGGAAACAACCTATATGTTCTTCAACAAATGAGTGGATAAATAATATATAATACATCTACACAGTAGAACATTACTCAGCTGTTAAAAAAGAAAATCTGCAAGTAAATGGATGCAACTAGAAAAAAAAATCATTCTGAGGCAACCTAGACCCAAAAACAAATATTCACTTATATGAGGATATTGGTTATTAAGCCAATGACAGGCAAGCTACAATCTGTAGAACCACAGAGGTTAAATATAGATTAAGGGACTGGGTATGGGGTAGTTAGATCTTCCTACAAAAATAAAACAGAATAGAGAGTTATGGATGGATTGAGGGGACTGAAATTGTAGGATTAAGTGGGGAAGGGGTGGGAAGATGAGGACAATAAAGGAATCAGGGAGAGAGAGAGCAAAAATTAAGGGCCATCTGAGGTTAGTATGGAAATCTAATACAATAGAAGCTTTCTAAAATATATGCAAATATAAAGGCAAGCTAAATGAAATTGTTAAATAATAGGCAAGACAGATGCCCCTATGTAGATAGCTCTTGTCACCCAATGAAGCTTCTAGTAGCATGAATGGGTTATATCTAATTGAGTTGTTGGCCAAAGAAGTCCCATTGGAACCCCAGATAACCCAGGATGTTGCCAAGGCTATAGGCTGCTCTCTATGAACTAAAAACAAGGCCCTATTGCTGACAGCAACAGCTACACAACTCATTGAACTCAACAGAGAAGTTGAATTGGTCTTACCTAGGGCCTTCACCCCAGTGGGCAAGTGTTCTGTATGCTGCCAAAAAATAAATATAAACACCACCCTGGCTACACAGCCTTCAATCTACAATGGTGTCCTGCCTGCTACAGGCATGCATTCGAGGATGTAAGGCTAAAACGGTGGGCATCTACAAACCCAATAGAAAGGCTCCTCCTCATCTACTCCCTTATCTTTTCCTTTTATTGAAAATTGATTTTCTCACATGACGTATCCTGATTACCGTTTCCCTCAGTCCATTTTTCTCAGTTTTCCCCACAGAGCTTGCAGGAGCAACCAGCCATGGAACCCATAGCTGACATTGCCTGGATGACCAAGAACTGAGACTAAATAACACGGAGACCCAGGGTAAAATCAAGGACTACTACTCTCCTAAAGGAATGTAGCAATAAAATTAGTCCTACTGACTTTGTGCTATACTCATAGATCAGTGCCTTGCTTAGCCATCAGCAGAGACGCTTCCTCCTGCAGCAGACGGGAAATCAGTAACATCTTTGGAGGTTCCTTGTCTCATAATGTTGTGTCAGGACTTTTTCCTTTACTTCCCTTTGTGTTTCTTCATTTATTTTATTTTTCCCCTCTTTTCCCCCACCCACAAGTCCTATATGTATATAGTATCGCTTCTGGTTTTGTATTTTTATGGAATTTCTTGGAAGGTTTTTGTTCTGTTTATTTATTTTGTCCTAATCCAATGTGTTGTGTTTCATTTTATCATATTTTAATTTGTTATATTTTATTATTATTATCCTTTAAAAGCCTATATGTCTTCTAACAAGATACAAACAATGTGAAGGGGGAAAACAGAAAAATGGACTGAGGGAAACGGTAATCAGGATACGTCATGTGAGTAAATCAATTTTCAATAAAAGGAAAAGATAAGGAAGTAGATGAGGAGGAGCCTTTCTATTGGGTTTGTAGATGCCCACAGTTTTAGCCTTACATCCTCGAATGCATGCCTGTAGCAGGTTTCTCTCTGGCCTCACGTAGCATCCTGCTGTGGCTTGCAGATCCTGCCTTGCTTTCCAGAGTTGAGTGTTTATGGCCACTCAACTCTGAAGAACCATGACACATAATACATGCGCTCACACAAACACAGGATGAGGGTGGGATACAATGGTCCTTGACATAAACAGAATCAGGAGTTCTTTTCAAGATTTAGAAAGGATTCATGCCATATGCAAAGCCATTTTTAGCTTCCAACTGGTAACTGACATTTGCTGTTTTACGATCTGCCAAAGTTCTACAAGCATTATCCTCTCTAATCCTCACTGTGACTCTTGAGAGGTACTTCTTACATTTTCTCCATCTACAGGAGGAAACTAAGGCTCAGAGGTGTTTTGCCAAAATCACAATACAAGGCTCAAAGCCAGGCAGTGTGACTCCAGAAACTTGTCTTACTCAACAGCTCCTACTAATGTATTGGTCACCTCTACATGACTTTAATGAAGTACTTAACAGAACAGCTCAGAAGAGAGCAGACTTACTTTGGATAATGGATTCCGAGAGTTTCAGCCCATCACTACAAGACCCAGTTTGGCCACAGCAGAGCAGCTCAGCTCATTGGCAGTGGCTGTTCACATCATAGCTGGCCAGTAGGCAGAAGATGCCAATAGGAACTTCCTCCCACAAGCTCCCACCTCCTGAAAGTTCCACAGCCATCCAAAACCTCCCCACCATGTGGAGAACAAGGATTCAATGTGAGCCTGGTGAGGATCTTGCTTGTGAACTAACCATGACAACTGCTTTTCAAACCACAAACCTGGCCTCTCATCTGCTGTGCCTCTTCTCCCACTGAGCTTTGTCATGGAATACTCGATAGGTCAGGTGGGGGGGGGTGCAGATAAAAGAAATGCCTACCTATCATTCCCTGACCTGTGAATCTGACACAGCCACAACAAGGTGGATTATGATGAAACTCAAGTTACAAATTGGTCAACTCTTTGAAAGGGGTTTACAGGGCTGGAGAGATGGCTCAGAAGTTAAAAGTCCTGTCTGGTTTTCCAGAGGACCCAAGTTCAGTTTCCAGCACCCACGTAGGGTAGCTCACAACTGCCTGCAAATCCAGCTCCAGGAAATATAACCCACAGAGAGTAGGGATGTAGACTTGACTTCTACTCTTATTCCAGTGGTAACTGTGGTTTTTCTCCTTGGCTGGTGTTGGACCTCACGGTCTTTAAGATTGCCTACTTTTAAAAGAATCAGAACAAAGGAAATGAAGAAAAGAGGAAATGGGTCTCTGCCCCAACTGTTAAGGCAAAGGAGATTGAAAGATTTTAATTTCTTGCTGTAAACACACATAAATAAATAAACGTTAAATAAATAATAAAATAAAACTTAAAAATTAGTATCTCCGAACGAGATGGCCTATGTCAAGGGTGTGTGTGTGTGTGTGTGTGTGTGTGTGTGTGTGTGTGTGTGTGTGTCTGCTTCCTCTGCAGTTGCATGGCAAGCTCCTGCACTGGGCTGGGATTCATCTTGCTTGCTCCCCTGTTTATCAGGAACCAACAAAACAGCTGGTACACAACAGAGTCTCAGTAGGAATGTGTGAGTTGAATTGAGTCCATTTTAGTCTAAAGACCTTTAAATGCTTAATGCTGTGCATGTAATTTTAAGTTTTAAATATGCTGAGATGGAAAGTTTCATGGGGGAAGCATCTCCCTGTACCTGAGGGAGCCCAGTGCAGGAAGCTGGGACAGGATTCATTTGAAAGAAAGTCTTCTTTGCTTTCATTGTACTTCAAAAGTTACCTGTCCCATCAGCCCATATCATTCACATATATATATATATATATATATATATATATATATATATATATATATATATATATATATATATATATATATATCCATATATAGGTGTAGTGGCACACCCCTACAACCCAGTGGGAGGAGGACACAGTAAAGTGAGCTGGTTTTAGAGAAGTTGCGGGGCTTAAGTTGATTCCTGATTGGCCTGTGCTAAGCTGAGATTTCTGCTGAGATAAACCCAGACTGTGAGCAAATCTGCCCACAGCTAAACCCAGAGCAGCTATAGAAGCTGCCAAACTGATCCCAATGAGGACTGGAAAAGCCGCAGCTCATTGGTTCCTCTGCATGCCTTGGAGGAAAGTGTAGCGCTCTCTCCCTTGGCGTTTAAGGTGAGTTAGGCAGGTGACAGAATGGAGAAGTCGGACTGTCAGTGAACTTGTCTATACACTGGTAGAGTTTGAAGTGACAACAGACAAGGGTCCCTCCAGGCTAGTAAGGTTGCTGGCACTGACCTGATGAAGAGGCAGTCACCTGGTTTCTCCAAAGAGTAGAGAGATATAGGCAGGGTTGAGGGAGAGAAAGTGGTTTGGGGGTTACAGGACTTGGAGTTTAGGGTTAAATTAGTGAGAGGAATAACTGCCACGAGGGATTGCTGTTGGGAAACACAAAGGAAGCAAGAGTTTGTATCAGAGGAACCACAGTCACTGCCATAGACGCAGAGAAGATTTCTTTAGAATCATCTTCCAGGAGGCCAAGTTATGGTGGACCTCATGCAGGTGTGGACTGCAGAAGGAATTGTTAATAACTTTCACCTCCAGGTGTAGTTCAGGCTCAGTGAAACCACAAAACTTGACCACCCTGTAAGTGGAAGGAAAGGTTTATTCAAACTGCCAAGAGAGTACCAAAAGGTGGGAAAGCCTTGCCAGGATTAAAGGAATATTTGCAGTGGAGGGAAGGAATATGTAAGTAGGAACAGCCTGGGAGTTTACAATCATTGTGGGGAGGAGGTCTGCAGGCTGCAAGAGCTTGGGAACTGGGTGGGGACTTTGACGTATGCTGCACCTATGTGTTAATATGGCCTAGATGCTGCAGTGCCTGTAAGAGCAGATGGGGTGGACAGTAACTGTTCTTCCTGACAAACAAGGTTCTGAAGAGCACAGCTTTTAGGGTTTTGTTTATCCCCTAGCAAGGTTTCTGCTTGCCTGGTCAGAGCATGGCCTGAGCTGAGCCCAGACATACTCAGTGGCACTGCCACTTGGGGGCCCACCTTGGGCCTAAACACCCAACACTCTGGAACAGGAGACAGGAGAATTACAAGATCCAGGCAAGTTTTGAGTACAAAATGAGATTCTATACACACACACACACACACACACACCATGAGTTTAAAAAAAAATTTTTTTAAGTCATTTGGGGGGCTGGAGTGATGGCTCAGTGGTTAAGAGCACCAATTGCTCTTCCTGGTGATGCAAGTTCAGTCCTCAGCACCTACATGGTGGCTCATTACCAGCTGTGACTCTAGTACCAGGGGATTCAATGCCCTCTTCTGTCCCACATGGGAATGGTGCACAAATATACATGCAGGTAAAATGCCCATACACATAAAACTTTTTTTTTGTTTTTTTAAAAGTTAAGTCTTTTTGTCCCCATGACCAGCAAAGATGAAAACACTATGAGAATGCTTTGAACCCATGCTAAATGAGGACGCAGTAGGAGCTGGGTTTGTTCACCTTGCTGCAGTTAGAATCTGCTGAGGTTTGTTTGTTTGTTTGTGTTTGTGTTCCAGTGGAGTAACAATTCCAAGCTGCTATGGGTGTAGATGTGCATCAGGATCAGAAGGCAGTGGATGACACGGAGCTGACTTCTCCTTTCCAGCTCCTCCTTATTAACCTTAAGTTAGCCACTGGTCATTAATGCCAGCCTCTTCATACTGTTTGGCGGATTCCAAAAAAAAAAAAAAAAAAAAGAACACCGTGCCTACCCTGGCCACAAAGTTTCAACCCTGTCACTCAAGGAAAACACAATCAATGCCACAGTGGGGTCCCAGAGTCCCCATTGTTCTCCAAGCCCAGGAGCTTCCTCCTGCCCCTCTTTGAAATAAACTCTTTGTGGCCATAATTCTTTTTCCCAGCTCCACAAATCAGTACCAATCCCAGCTAAGTGCTCTGACATGTCCTGGCCCCTCGCTTCCCCCCATGAAACCTCAGGAAGTTAATTCAGGACAGATGAGAACTGGTCAACCCTCAGCCATTTTCAATCTTGGAAACCTCCAAAAATAGCTAAACTCTAATGCATATTTCAGGTTAGGCTTGTTTATTTTTCCTCCATCCGTGCCAGCAAGCTAATTTCCCCAGAGGGAGGAAGGAAAGTGAAGGCTTCGTTCAGAAAACAGAACACTCTGAGTGTCTCCCTTGATTACCAAGAGGAAGCATGGACTGGGCTCTGGATCTGCACCTCAGAGAGGCCCCAGGGCAAAGCCTTTCTTCTCCGTGGACAAGGCATTCAAGCCTGGGAGGTCCTGCAGAAGCCAAAGCGTGAACGTGGACTTCCAGCATTCTCCTTTTGCACAGGGCCACGGATGAGGCATCTGGACCCTACCTAGAGCTCTCTTGGCATCCAGGCAGGAGAAAGTAAGGAAGAGGTGAGCATAGTTTAGTGCCAAAGCAAGAGAGGGCCAAGGTAGACCCAGTGACTGCAGCTAGAGTCAAGAGTGGAGTGACAACAGGCTGATCCTGGAAGCTGAAAAGTCCCTTTAGATGTCTTTGTGTCACAGAGCTTAGCCAGGTGCAAGCAGGGTGGAACACAGTAAAAACAGAAAGAAGCCCCAGGCTGGGGAGATAGCTCGATTGGTAAAGCAGTTTCCACACAATCTGAGTTCAGCACTCCAGAACCCACATTTAAAAGATAATAAAGAAAGCCAAGCATAGTGGTACATGCTGTGTCCCTACACTGAGCATGCAGAGATAGGTGGCTCCTAGGGGCTCCCTGGCCTCCTAACCTAGCCTACCTCACAAGTTCCAAGTCCATGGGAGATTGTTGCAAAGATAGATAGATAGATAGATAGATAGATAGATAGATAGATAGATAGATAGATAAAAAATTTAAAACCTGGATGGTATCTGAAGAATAACAGCTGAAGTTGTCCTATTTTCTCTATGTTCATGTACACACAACAGCAATCACATCTGCATCCACAAGCACCTGTATACACACACACACACACACACACACACACACACACACGGAGCTCTATCCATTTACTGCTAACGATGTGCCTCACCTAACGGCAGTCACAGTTATAGTCCCTGACACCCCACAACCTTTCTCTCTGCTAATGGAGACAGTGGATGAGAACACAGTTGCCCTGCCCACACCCCAGATCCCTTATGCATGACTTGTTCCGTGCTTCTGATGAAAACTCCTAGGTTGCATAAGCAACATGGGGCATAAACACTTGAAAAATGAGGTACAGAACTCAGGTCCTAAAAGAAAGCCTGTGCCAAAAATTCCCACCTGCAGCTTCATATGGACCTGGCCAGGGCGGAGGCCCTGTCTCCATCTTCAAATTACAGGAACTCATAAAGGTAAAACTTTAATACTGAGGGCTGGGGAGATAGCTCAGATGGTAAAGCACTTCCTTGTAAGCATGAGGAACTACTTTTGATCCTAAGGAGCTGTGTTGTTTTTAACACATATGTTGTTTTAAGCCGGGGCACATTTAATCCTAGTACTGGGGAGGCAGAAACAAGAGGATCCACTGAGTTCCTATCAATTTAGTTTACTCTACAAATCCCCAGCCACTGAGAGACCCTGTCTCAAGAAAACCAAATGGGTAGCACCTGAGAAATGACATCTAAAGTTGCCCTTTGGGCTCCATATACACACACATGCACATATACACACGCATACACACACCACCAAGAAACACTCTAGTGTCTAGAGCAGTGGCTCTCAACCTTCCTAAAGCTGCTACCCTTTAAACACTTCCTCATGTTGTGGCGACCCCCAACCATAAAATTATTTTCATTGCTACTTCATAACTGCAATTTTGCTGCTGTTATGAATAAAAAATGCAAATATCTATGTTTTCCCATAGCCTTGGGATACCCCAGTGAAAGGTCGTTCAATCCCCCCAAAAGAGTCATGACACACAGATTGAGAACCAGGTCTAGAAGATTCACAAAGCAAATTTAGTAATTTAGACATGTTGGCTAAAACATCTCCTTTGAGATGAGCTTTGAACCAGCACACTGTTTTCATTTGGTTTGGCTTGGTTTTCAGTCCTGGAATTGAACCCAGGACCTCATGCATGCTATAAAAGTACTCTGCCACTGAGCTACAACCCTATCCTGACACATTGCTTTCTCCAGCAGTCTTTCAGTTTCACAGAAGTCGCAGTGTCCAGTAGCATCAGAATCTGCACCTGTGATTCTTTTCCTACAGGTGTTCTAGAAAGCATGGCCTCTGGAAAGAAAGATCCAAGTACTTGAGAATAGGAAAAAAAAAGGAGATGTGACCTTCAAGGGACTTGCTCGTTCTCGGGGGTACACACGAGCACTTATGTGTCCCAGTGCTGTGCTGGTCACATCCATAGCTGATTCTGTCCCCTGTGAGTGAGAGCTTCCTAGTTAAACGTGCTTTTACTCTTCAATTGACAAATAGAAAAAAAAAAAGCTAACAAACAAAAAAACAGAAGGTTGGAAGGTCCCATACAAGGTTCCTTAGATAACTCATGAAGTCAGCATCTGAGGTCTAACCCAAAGTCAAATGATCTCTTGCACTTCTCTGGAAGAAGCTGAAGATCCAAGGAAATTCACAGCACCCTCTGGATGTGGTTCCACTAAGGAGTTCCATTACCTTGGTGCTGGTTGTTGCCTAGTGCCAAATGAAGGCATTTGCTTTTCCCTCTCATTATTCCCTTCTCTGCAAAGCCTCCTGCAAATCCATCCTTCCTCCTGAAAGCCTCATTTGCACTCATTCTTAATGCTTTTGGCTCATCCTCCTAGAAAATACTGGTGGGGAGGAGGGAAACACTAACTTTTGTGGGAGACTGCCAATGTCTAAATCAAAAGTTTGCCTCCTGTAATGGCCAATAAGGATGGATCTTACCCCATTGTATCTTACTTTCAGAACAGTTTGTGTTTGTTCTGCCTGTCCTGTGACAACTGTATTGTTGGAGGACAGATAGCAACTATGTGTATACTAGTCCCTCCCTTCCTTTGTCCATAGCAGACATCACTAATCAATCTTGGCATTCTTTCTCACCAGTCCTCCTTGCCTCAACCTGTCTTTACTATTTATCCAAGTTCCAGAATCATTCCAAAGAAGTCATCTTTCTACCCTTCTCTACAGCTGGGCGGCATAGAGTTGAGTTTGCAGACCATCTTATTTGATAGAATTTTACCTTTCCTCTTCCCACCCCTTACCCATTGAGAACACAGATCATTTTTAAGAAGGTGCTTCTCACTATAAATATCTTGATGTGGATGGTATCATCAAAAACCATTTAATCCCACAATTATTAATTACATAGGAACAGAATTTGTCCCCATGTGATTTCATGACAGATCCATTCCACATGACTTCACCTAAATGCTTAGACACATTGTTAATTAAGGCAAGTTGAAAATGAGTTTCCTTTGAAAATGAACTTCAGAACTTCACAATGTCTCTAGAGACAACAGGGAGGTTCTTCAAGGAATCTTGAAATCAAGGCTACAAAATCTGAATTGAACTGGAAGAGTGAATCTGAGTTCCCCCTCCCCCATCCCACTGCACTGAGCCTAAGTTCTAGGTTGCATTGGAGTCTATAGTCCCCCAACTGAGGAACAAAAGTGGCTGCATTATTTATAGTTCGTGTTCATTGTTTCTCACGGGCAGATGAGCACCTTCACGATGACCTGGGCTCTCTGCCACCCTCTCCATCTGAGGAAAGTTTTTTTAAAAATTCCAAAAATCAGAACCTGTCATTGCTGCTTTGATGAAGCCAGGATGCCATAGAGAAAGAGCGACAGACGGAAATCACATTTTCAGAAAGATCACAATAAGAGTGGGCATTTTGAATCCCATTCAATAAAGTGAGTACCACAGACAGTGGATAAAAGCCACTCAGACCATGCCCCCAGTCTCCTCTCTTTCTCTTCTGCATTTGTGCAACTCAGTTGTTTTTGTTTTTGTTTTTGTTTTTTAATAGTGGCTCTGTCTTATTGTGCCCATAGGGAATTTTTAATTAATTTTGTATTTTGCCTAAGTTTGCCATATATTTTTAAATTATAAATAAACTCTACTAACTCTGGAAATCAGTCTGGCAGTTCCTCAGAAAACTGGACATAGTACTACCGGAAGATCCAGCAATACCTCTTCTNGATATATACCCAGAAGATGTTCCAATTGGTAATAAGGACACATGCTCCACTATGTTCATAGCTGCCCTATTTATAATAGCCAGAAGCTGGAAAGAACCCAGATGTCCCTCAACAGAGGAATGGATACAGANAATGTGGTACANTTANACAANGGANTACTACTCAGCTATTAAAAACAATGAANTTATGAAATTCTTNGNCAAATGNANGTATCTGGAGGATATCATCCTGAGTGAGGTAACCCAATAACAAAAGAACTCACTTGATAAGCACTCACTGATAAGTGGATGTTAGCCCAGAAACCTAGAATACCCAAGATACAATCTCCAAAACACAAGAAAATCAAGAATAAGACCAACACGTGGATACTTCATTCCTCCCTAAAATAGGGAATAAAATACCCATGAAAGAAGTGGCAGAGACAAAGTTTGGAGCTAAGATGAAAGGATGGACCATCCAGAGACTGCCCCACCCAGGGTCCATCCCATAATCAGCCACCAAATGCAGACACTATTGCATATGCCAGCAAGATCTTGCTGAAAGGACACAGCTATCTCTGTGAGGCTATGCCAATGCCTGGCAAATATAGAAGTGGATGCCCACAGTCATCTATAGGATAGAACACAGAGACCCCAATGGAGGAGCTAGAGAAATTACCCAAGGAACTGAAGGGGTCTGCAACCCTATAGATGAAACAACAATATGAACTAATCAGTACCCCCAGAGCTCATGTCTCTAGCTGCATATATAGCAGAGGATGGCCTAGTCAGTCATCGTTGGAAAGAGATGCCCCTTGGTCTTGCAAACTTTATATGCCCCATACAGGGGAACACCAGGGCCAAGAAGTGGGAGTGGGTGGGTAGGGGAGCAGGGTCGGGGAGTTTATAGGGGACATTCAGGATAGCATTTGAAATGTAAATGAAGAAAATATCTAATAAAATAACTTTAAAAAATAAAGAAAAAAATAAACTCTACTACTGTTTCAATGGGGAACACTATTTGGATCATAAGTGCTTCAAGGTTCTCAGAGGAGTCTTCTGATTTGTATTGAAATTTAGTCTGTTCCAAGTGGGATATGTACTAATATGATCCATTCCTGTGCCTAGGCAGACATCACTAATTGAGCATGACTCTCTGGCTCTGAGTTGGAAAACAGCTTCATATGTACCCACTATGCTGGGCTATAGGGAGTTAGTGAAAGAAGCACAGAATGTGAAATTCCTGCCACACTGTCGTTCAGGGTGTGATGGGATGTGGTTATATGGAAGCCAGATGCTTACCTTCCACTACTGTGAATGACCTATAACTCCTCCTACTTCCATGTGCATCTACCACAGATCTTACCTGTGTCCTGACTCCCAAGCATCGTGCACACATGGACTGTCTGCAGAGGGACTTACATCAGTCTTGGTTTTTGTCACTCTGCCCGCACATCCATCCACCCTCATCCTCTTCTATTGACAAGACATGGCCTGACATACACTCTGAATTTGCTCATATTTCTTTGGAGTCATTGAGTCCTAGCATGAACGTTCTCCAACCATCCTGACAAATGTTTGCTTGGCTGATTCTCCTCCCTTGGGGGGGGGGGGAGGTTTTAACAAACCCCATCCTAGAAAGTAACACAGACATATTCCTTTATTTGGAAGTATCTTCAGACCCATGATTTTGATAATAGCCCTCATAATCTTTTGAGGCAGCTATTGAAAAGCCACTTTGATATGAAAAAGAAGCAACCCACCCCTGACTCCACCACTGAGAACCTAGGAGGATTCAGATAGGTCTAAGCCATGTCCTCGTCACCTGTGCCCACCTTACTCACAGGCTAAAGGGGACAGTGCCAGATGTTTACCACTGGGTCAGGCCATCAGAACACACTCGCTGCACTCATTCCTGCTTAGCAGATACTGTCTTATATTGTTTTCCTAAATGAATGCCCTGCCAGGATTTGAATGCAAACAATTTCTTTAAAAGAACATGTCAAGAAGACAGCCGAAGAAGTCAGAGCCTCTCCTCCACAAATCCACATGAGAAGGAGAGACAAAGCAGGTGCAGTGACCCGTGCCTCTGATGTCAGTGCTGAGAAAGAGGAGGCCCAGAGGATCCCAAAGGAGAGTCGTTAGCCAGAGTCTAGACAAACGAGAATGCTCTGGTCAGTGAGAGACCATGTCTTGAAAGATAAGGTAGAAAGCAATGGAGGAAGACACTGGACATCAGTTTCTAGCCTCCACATGTAAACAAGTGTGTGCACATATGTATACACACTCACATACACCCATGCACATATATATACACACATACACACATGGATATGCATGCACATAGGCACATACACACATGCACATAGGTACATGTACACATTTGAGCACATGCACAGACAGACACACACACATGGACTCACATAGAGACAAAAACACACATGTACACATGCACACACATATACACACGTGTATACACACAGGTATATGTACACATGTGAGCGCCCACACACACATGTGCATACACACAAATGCACACACACATACATATACATAAGAAACACTAGGACAGAGAAAGGAGAAAAGCAATAGCAGGTGTTCTGAGCAGGTCACCCAGCATAGAATTCTGGGTTCTGTCCCAACAGCAGCCTTGGCAGATGGTGCAGAACATTTTTTCTCCTGTGTTAGTCACCACAAGGGCATTTACTCAACACCTCCTGGCTGCTGTAGGCTGAAGGCTGCTCCTGAGGCATTCATCCCTGGCACTTATAACTTCTGGGACAAGCAGTCCCTAACGCCAGAGATCCCTCTAGCAGAGCCACAGGCTCTTTTGCAGCAGAAGCTCCTGGCAGGGACTGTGGGCACAGGGGAGTATATGTGGCCAACACCAAAGCTTTTTATGTTGTATGGCAGGCATAAGATAAAGCAATAAGCCCAAGCTCATGCTAATACAGAGACAGTGCTACAAGCAAAGAAGAAAGACATGTGAGGTTCAACTGCTTACCCCTCTGTGCCCTTACCAACCAGGTAAAGTTCTTTGGGGACAAACTGCATGATGTCAGTCATCCACTCACCTCTCACAAATTAAATGTTCAAATTAAAAGAAATATTGTCAGCAACAGAAATGGCTCAGTGACCTTTCTTGCTTCTCCTGGCCTGGAATTGTCCCCCTAGGACTGCTGCCTCACTGACAAGCACAGAAACTTGGTTGTGCTATCCATCCATCCATTGAATGGTTGTTAAATGCCCAATGGACTCCAAAAATTTTGTAGGAAATGGAGACACACAGAGTAGAGTAGACATGACCTTGGCCTGCCTTCCAGACAGGATAAGGAACCCATCGAGTGACATAAAAGATGAGAATGAATACAGGAGCAGTTTCTACAGTTGTTTCTTCATCCTTAAAATGCACATGACTGAGCCCAGGGATGATTACTGATATACAGACTCACGGGCTGAGTCTAAACGGCAAGCAAGTGATCAGCTGGCCCCAGCTACAGACTCAGAGCATCAGAGTCACCGGCCCCACCCCAGCCACACACGGCCACACCCCAGTCCTAGCCCCACCCCAACCCCACCACCAGTGCCAAAAAGAGAAACAGTTGGGAAATAAAGAAAGGACTCACTCTTAGGAGAACATTGCCTTATCCATTTACCTATGTATTGGTTTTGTAGAAAGGAGAGAGAAAGGATATCCATGAATTGGGAAGTGTCATTTGAGATGCTGAGAAAGGGACTGTCTGTTACCGCTTCCCCAGAGAAGATAACACCCACCATCTCTTGATGTTGTACTAACATTTGTGTGGTCAGGAGCACTGTCCTGTTCCTAGTTCTTAATATGGGAGAGTAGAGAAAACTATAAGAAAAAAAATCTACAAGCCTGGAGTGGGCCCCCACAGGATGTGAGCTCTGTACCCAGACATGGACACATTACTGAGGGACAGCCATTGACCATCTAAGCCTGTAATGACTTGAGTCCAGTCTCTGGTACCCCTATTCATCATGTGCCCTTTCCTCCCTGAGAAACCTTCCAGTCCCCTCACTATCCTGCATACAACCATCTAATTAAGCCAAAATGAGCTAGCTGGATATGCATGCAAATAGGGTTAGATTTTATTTGAAGTTCCCTAAACCAAAGTATAATGACAGTAAATGGAGCATCCCCCAGGAAGGCAGGTGGGAGCTGCTAAGCAAGCTTCAGAGGCCTCAGATGTCAATCAATGTATCCAATATAGGCAGGGGCATTGCTAGTAAATACACTGTCAGATGGTAAGCTATAATTTATGGGAAAACAGAAGATGAGCTAGAGGCTTCTGGGTCCTTATCCTAACCCCCGTCTGTTCTTGCCTAAACTAGCTTGTGTGGGTCTCTATTACTTGCAGCTAAAAAGACTCTTGATTAGGAGACAGGTTTCCAGATGGGCCAGGAGAGCCAATGTTCCCAGCTCAGTGAATATGTGTTTTTGAATGAATGAGCAATACTGTAACCCAAAAGAAGATAATTATGAGCAATTTTTCATATCAGCAAAATGTGAAGGGGACCTTCTCTCACTCCTAGTATGTCACTCTGCTGATAGCTGCCCAGCTGTGGCAAAGTGATCTCAATTTTAACATTGACAAAGGGCAGGGAGAGTCTGACGTTTAGAAAGAGCTCTACACACAGGTGCCTGGATCTAGTCTCTCTGCTCCTCTGCCCCTCTACCAAACAGTCAGATTCTCTCTAATAAGTATACCAGTCCTTGGGTCTTCTTACAATAAAGACATTCTGTAGCAGAGGCTGGCCGATTCCTTGACCTCCATTTCTACTCTCTTCTCCCTAACAGCTTTAGAAAAAATTGCCTTCAGGCCCTGCAGCAGGAGTCAGCTCTGACTGGCTTAAACCTGTCAGTATCTTTTATCGCTCCTATCACAGTCATTGGTGACAGTGTGGGCATGGGAGGTACAGAGGGGCAGCAGAGGTGAATCTCAAGACTCATGATTGCCAAGCAGAAAGGAATGTCCTCTTGGTGCCCTGGGCATAAACCAGAATGCAGGAAGGAAGTATCATTTGCTGGAGCCACCTTGCAGTCACGAAATACTCCATCAAGGGAATGAATTGTATGGCATAACTGGGCAGTAAAGCCATGTTGAGGGAAGTACTAAAAACTTCATCTTCCTGAGCGAAACCCAGCTACTCTCAGCCCCAGCAGTCTCTCGCTGGCCAGTTCTTATCTCACGAAGACTCTCTGACTCAGAGCTCCAAAATCTCTCCACCCAGCTCACTAAGTTCCCACTGGCAGGTCACTACCACGCCAGCCCCGTGCTTCAGATCCTCCACGGCCTTTGTTTTGTACATCAGGCAAACCCACACTTTACCAAGTGCATCTTTCTCTCTTGAACTCAGATGAGCCGCCACGTGAAGGAAAACCCAACACAAACTTCGTTCAGGAACAATGGTAACTCAATCACTAGGTGCAATAACTAAAATCCAAATCTTGTAAGCCTTTTGATATCTAAATCCTCCAGTGGCGAATCCTGATGGATCTGCCACTAAAACAGGGAGACACTAGTAGCTACAGCTTGTCCTCCCCCATCCCCATCCAAAAGGACCCTATCTCTCTCTCTTGCTGCCTCTCTTTGCCTACCCAACCCAGAAGTCCCACCTACGAACCCAGTGATTGGCTCCTTTATTCATTAGGAGCCGGTTCACAAGAAGTCACCTGAGTGTGTGACTCATTCCTCATTCACAACCCCTCCCAAGAGAGTGAAATTAGCATCAAAATACAAACCAAGGACTATCCACAACAAAGCCAGAGACTTGATCTCACTGAACCTGAGGCTGGCGCTTGCTCTGGACATTGTAATTGAATGAACTAGTTAGTTCCCTTTCTTTTCATGTGTTTTTCTCTCCTCCTTGTTCTCTTACTACTACTCCTATTCTTCCTCTTCTTTGTGGTACTGAGGACGGAAGCCAGGACTTCAAGAATGCTAGGCAAGCACTGAGCCCCACACCCCAGCCCTACAGTTGAGTTTTCTATCACTTGAAAGTTGATGCATCCACAACAATCCAGTGTGCAGAAGCACCCTATACACCCCAGCCCATGGTTTATTTAAAGCAAACAAACAAACTATATTGACCTATACTGAAATCACAATCGACGGTTCTTTGTAAACCCAGAATTTGTATAGAAAGGGAAGGAATTACTGTTTGCCCTGAAGACAAATGGAAGTGAAAAGGTTCATCTTTCTTCTGAGCCCCAAAACACAAGTTAATCAAAGTAATGAAAGAGAGAATCAAGGACTTGTTCTGATAACAATTGATTTTGAGAAGCCAAAGCCAATTATTCAAAGCTTCCTGCATACTCATTAATTCTGTTGAAGAGCAGCTGTTGGGTCAGAAGGATTTGCCTGCACAGGACTGGCTCAGAGAAAGCTGTGAAGTGACTAGGTGATGCAATTCCATCCCCCTCAAGAGCCGGACTGAGCAGAGACAAATGAAGCCAGCTCCCGTGAGAGTCCCAGACAGGGAGCACACCCTATGAAGTTCAGGAAACCTCCATGGTGAATACATGCTGTTGGCCTCTTGTTGGTGGCAGACGCTCCAGGTTACCAATGCTTTGTGACCCTGACCCTGACCCCTCTCTGAGCCTCTGGTTCCTCATCTTGGAGATGGGCAGAACAACACTTGGGCTGCCTAGCCACAATCATGTAACAGGTCAGCTGCAAATGGATGCAGATTCAGTCTTCTGGCTGTTTCTGGGAAAGGAAGGAGAGATGCTACCCCAGAAAGAGTATCACAGGAGGGGTGAAGCATCAGGCACCAATGGCACGGTAGACAAAGACTTCTCCTCTTGTCCTGGAGCATCTGACAGCCACTGGGTGGGGACACTGGATACAGATGAGCAACTGTCACACATGGTTTCTGCCTCATGAACCTTATATTCTAGGAGAAAGAAGAAGCAAACAATCAATATTTAAGCAAATAAAAGGATTATTTTTAAAAAATGTCCTAACATAGTTCATCCCATTAGGGAGGAATGGCTACTGCCCTATCCATGCCTAACCTTGCCCCGTTCATCACAATACCTTAATCTGACCTTCCCTTTGTCCTCTGTGACATGACCTCCTAACCACGGATGTTATTTCTCTACATACTGCATAGTCTCCATCATTTCTGTGTGAATGCAGGCTTCATGAAGGCAAAGATCTTGGCTGTTGTTCCTCAGGGACAGTCCTCCTCAGTTTTTCATTTGTTTGTTTGTTTGTTTGTTTGTTTTTCTTTTTCTTTTTTTTCTTTTTTTTCTTTTCTTTTTTTTTTTTTTCTCTTTGAGACAAAGTCTCTCACTGGCCTGGAACTCATCAAGTAGGCTAAGCTAGCTGTCCAACAAGTCCCTGGCTCTGCAGTCACATGTGTGCAGCACCAAAATTAGCTTCTTCTTAAACAGGAGTTCTAGGAGTTGANCTCTTATCCTTGTGCTAGCAAGGCAAGCCCTTTGCCNACTGAGCCACCTCTCCAGCCTAACGGTTGTTTTGTTCACTAATGTTACCCAAGTGTTTAGAGCAACAACTGGTTAATACTAGCTGTTCAGTAAATATGTATTGATTTCCATAGAAAATATATAGACGGATAGACAGACAGACAGATAGATACATAGATTCATAGATACATAGGTACTGCAGAATCCAAAATAAGTTCAAGACCACCCAGCTCCTTCCCCTCTGAAGGGACTTTCAGAAACATAGCGGTCAAAATGACTAAGTCTACAGCTGCCAAAACAAAATGAGCTGTTCTCAGAAAAATAACCATCACAAGATAGCAGTTCCCAGAAAAATCCCCCTCCCCCGCCCCACACTGAATTCTGAGAAAGACCACAAACTGCCCTAACCTTGTCACTAGAATTCCCCTGACATTAATAACTGTGACTTAATAGCTGCGACGTTAATAGCTGACCCATAAGTTCAAAACATACTGTTGTGTTGCTGAAAAAACCACAAGGGCAGGCAGAGTGAGGGACTGGGCCAAAGAGTTACTTAGTCGCCCTATACAAACCAACCAATGCCTGAAAAGGTTACTTGCTACACCAATTAGAATAAGCCAGCTACCCTGTTGCCTAAATCTGCCCCTTACAAGGTATAAAAGTGTGTTCTTTGTTTGTTCTAGGTCTCTCCTCTTGCCTGCATGCTGAGAGGAGGTTCCCCAACGTGTTGGAATAATAAAAAGCCTCTTGCAGTTTTCAATGATGGCGGTCTCTGTGGTCTTTGTGAGTGAGGGTCTTTTGACAAACTCCAACAATACATAGGTAGATAGATCAATAGATAGATAGATAGATAGATACATACATACATACATACATGAATAGAGTAAACCAGTGGAGTGGAGAGGTGTGACCCAGATGTGTGTTCCCATGTACAGATACTGAAAACATGGCCCCCAAGGTGTTAGTCAATGCATGAGCATTGTCAGTGAAGCCTAGCAAAGCAGAGCAAGACAAACCAATGCTAGAGCCTTTTCTCACTGTCTACAGATCATATTTATATTTTTTCTAAACATTACTTGTCTGTTTCAGCAAAACATCCTTTTGTATATCTGCTTCAACATTCTTTCACTTGTGTCTGTTTCAACAAAATGTCCTTTCATCTATCTGCTCCATCAAAACACCATATTACAGAACAGAGTTCTCAGGGGAACCAGAAATTTCCACTTCAAATGCCCACGTGTGCCACTTACTCATCTCACTGCTATGACCAGATATCTGACAAGAAGCGACTTAAGAGAGAAAGGGCTTATTCGGAACAGGTTGTTGGTCCATTGTGGTGAGGAAGGTGTGGCTGCAGCAGCAGTCTCAGCTGTGGCTCCTCACATCTTAATGGAGCAGGAAGCAGTTAGAAGGGAATGAATACGTGCTCTGTCGTTAGCTTTTCCCCCTTTCTCATTCAGTCATGGACCACAACCCAAGTGATGATTCTACTTACACTCAGGACAAATCTTCCTTCCTCACTTAAGCCCCTCGGGAAACTCCTCAAAGACACTCCTAGAGGTGTGTGTCCTAGGTGATTCCAAACCCAGTAAACAGTAAGATCCAAACCTACCAAGCTGACAATGAAGACTAAACATTACACTGAATAAAGGAGACTAAAGAACTCTACCACCCCTCCACTGGGCACAGATGTATTCATCAATCAGGAAGCAGCCTCTCACCAGATCCCGACACCTTGATCTTGGACTTCTCAACCTGCAGAACAATAGGAGGGCACTTCTGTTGTTCATAAATTTCTCAATAGATGGTGTCTTGTTATAGAGAGGAAAGCAGACAGTTATGAGATAGAAGCTATAGTTCACACAAAGATAAAAGGAGGCTTCGCTAAGAACTAAGCATGGGGGCACATGCCTGTGACCCAGCACTTGGGAGAGTAAAGAATGAGCACCAACCGAGACTACAGAAACAGGCCCTGACTAAAAAATAAGGACAAGAGAAAGGGAAAGAGGAGATGAAATGAGGAATAGGCAGGAAGTGAAAGAGGAGGAAGACTTCCCCAGGTGAGTGTCATGTGAGCAGAGAGATGTATGCTGAGAAGCAGATAGGAGGATTTGGGGAAAGCATTGTAGGGAGCAAGAACAGCAAGAACCGAGACCCTGAACAGGAGTGTTAGCAAGAGGGGAAGCACAAGGAGATTGAAGGAGGAGAGTGGGAAGGACAGCAGTGGATACTGGGGCTGGAAATGTAGTAAGAACATGAGCTTTGAATGGACACTCATAAGCCAGCCGTGTGCTACACTGCCAGGTGTCAGTCATGAATGATGAGTGGAACACAGAGGGCAGCATCTTTGCTAAGTGCTGCGAGGGCTGGCTGGCCTTTTCCTATGTTCTCTGGCACTGACTGTAAATAAGGGATTTAGTTAGCCTTGAGCCAGGTGGGTTTCCACAGCTGCCACCTTCTTACACCTAGAGGACAGCAACAGGGAAAGAGGAACAGAGTCATTCATGTTAAAGCCAAAGTCCAGTTGGGTAGAGGACACAGGAAGAAATAATAGCCTGTTAAGTAGTGAACTTCCTCAAACTCTACATTGGGAGAATAAATGGTAGTAGGTTTACTAGAAGAAGAGTCCACACCAAGGTTAAACTTCCATGTAGTGGGAACAGAGAGAAGGAAGTCACTGGGTACATGAATTTTGTGATTTTATGATAATCTCATAATCTTGGCATCTGGACACATTAGCCTTTGATCTCTGCCTTGGTTTACAAATCCCATCAGTAAAATCCTCACAGAGTTCATGGACTAATAAGGCCATATAGACCAGAATGCATAAAGAGGGATGAACGGACCCATCTTTTGTTCAATAATACAATGTTTGTCTTGAATAATACATGAGCTGCTTTTCATTTCGGAAAATGAGAGAGTCTATAATCCCCCTGTGTGTCAAGCGAATATTTTAAAACATTTATAAGTAGAGCCAAAGACAGTGGTTGGGAAGTTTAGTGACAACAGAAACAAGGAGAGCTCGGTCAGTCCCAATCTTGGGATCAGTTTAAGATGGGATGTTTATTGAGAATCATGGCAGGGTAAGAACCTGAGGGATCCCTGGCTGATCCCTTGCTCCTTCAGGTCCCCAAGGTCATGCAAGCCAGAACAAAGCTGAGAATCCAGGTCAAGGTACCCACTCTAGGGAGCTCCCCAGGCAATGCTCATATCCTATTCCCCAAGGTGACTAGAAGAAATCCGAGCATCAGAACTCAGCTATGTCTGTCACTTTCACCGATAGCCATAGGTAGTGACTAAACTCAAAGAAAATTGTCGAAGCCATTAGTGCGCATTTGATGCTCCTTGTTTGTTAACATGTGACACTCAGCTTAAAGATTATATTTTCCAAACACTTTTGCTAGGTTCGGCTGCATGACTAAATTCTAACCAATCAGATTTAAACAGATAGGGGGCAGGAAAGAGTTAGGAATCCTTTTAAGAGGTCTTTTTCAAGAGACAGCTTCAATTAGAAGTGCCCTCACTTGCCATTTACACCTTCATCCTTTCCCGCAACCAGAAGAGAAGGTCCTGATTTTGCCCACTCTACTAAGCTGGTGGCGTGAAACCAATCTGACTCGTGCCTCCTGAGAAAGGGAAGGTTACTTAACCAAGCTGGATCAATGTCCTGTAAGAGTCAGGAGGTTAAGAGCAGAGGTGACGGGTGCAGAGGTGGAGTTTCCCCAGCAGGCAGCAGCATGGACAAAGTGGGAAACTACACAGCTCTGTCATCCTGAGAACCTGCCAGTGGGAGCAGGGGAAAAGGAGGAAAAGGAGGCCTCAGAACAAATGAGAGGCAGGTCATGGAGGGACTCATGTATTCGGTCCTGGAATTTCCTATCAACGGTAACTGCTGTCTGATCTGAAAACATTGGCCCCCTTGAGTCTTACTGGACATTGATCCAGCTTACTGAGCAGTAAGGAGGAAGTGTAAGCTCTCATCTGCCCTTTGTCCTCTGCAGTAAATGGAGAAGGATATGTTTTACTCTGAACACCCTGTTAGTAAGTTCTTCATGCTCCATCACAGAGGATCATATCAGCTGTTGAAATTGGGGGTTAGATTTCTTTTCTTTTCTTTTCTTTTTTAAGGCATACTAACAGCAAATGTAGTCCCTAAGCTAGGCACACAGATGAGGCTCAAAAGATGGAACCCACTCCATTCCAAAGTCAGTTCTAGCCATGGACTTCACCACTAACATCTACTTAATCAAAATACCTGAGCAGTTAATGAGAAACAGGGCCAAAGAGACGACATCCAGACTCCCCATCACCACCACCACCCTGCCATGGGTTGTGGGTCAGCAGACACTACTACAATAATCAAAAGTGTGATGGAGAAGTAGAAGAAATAGAACAACAGAGTGGTCCATGCCCTATGGAGAGAAGCAGAACTGGAGATGTGATGGTGGTGACAGGTGAGAAAGAAAGCACAGGTCAACATGCTGTCATTGACCAGTAGGGTCAGGGGAGTGGTGTCTGGAGCTTAGGCATATGCAGACTCTGCCTCCCAAACATGCTGTCTGGCAGCTGATTACCCTACTCTGACTCTGGGCAACCACAGAGGCTCAGGATGGAGGAAGGTTCACTTCCTGGATTGGACTTCCTAGAAGGACCACTGCGGTCTGGGATACACCAGAGGCTATGTTGGTGTCTGGTGCGTGCTGTTGCCCCAGACGGCTATGAAGCCTGAGATCCGTGTGGATGCAAGCAGTGAGTGCTGATGACTTGGTGATGGCCATGTTGATATAAATAGCATGTGTATCCACCTGAGACCGTGATGAGGCTCAAGGTCCAAGCAGCCTCTGAGGACTATGAGCTGGTTGGTGGTCCAGATACAGCCAGAGGCTGTGTTGGTGTCTGTGGCCCCATCTAAAGTCTTGCAGATGGCTGTGGTCTGGGCTGCTGCCTGAAGCCATGTTGGTGACCAAGGGCCTTGCCAAACTGGTTTTACCCTTCACCAGCCACTTCATGACAGTACGGTGGCTCAGCAGAGGCCCGAGTTCAGCTACAACTCAGTTCCAGATCCAGGACTTTGAGTTGGCCCACCCCAACATCTACCCCATCTGTGAGCTGTTAGAATGAGTGAAAGGCCAGCCCTATAGAACCATAGTGGCAGGACCTCTATATCTCTGGGCAACAGCAGGATACTCCTCTTTGCAAGGGTCATATATTGATGCTGTAGAGGAAGCCAGAGGCCTTGAAAGAGTCCAACAATTCATTGCAATGAACATTTGCAAATAAAGCTATTTGGGCAAAGGGCTATGCCACTGACACATTGCCACTGCCAATGCCACTACAACAAACCAATATGTGATGGAGGTGCGAGTGGTGGGTGTAAGGTAGAACTGAAGAACAACAGCTGTGGCAGGCGGGAGAGGTGGCTGTGGTTGACAGAGGTCACTGCACAGAGGGTTGGCAAGGTTTTGTCGTGTTGATAACTCTTGTTTTTGTTTTCTTTTGTGGGGGAGGTTATAAGAGTAGTGCAGACATGGAAGGACTGAGAAATGGGTAGGATTGGGATGCATGCTGTGAAATTCCCAAAGAATCAGTAGAAAAGATTATATTGGTGAAAAAAAGAAAGAAAGAAACAAGGAGAAAGTTACCAGGTCATTCACAGACCGAGGAGCAACCATTCAAAAGCCAAGGACAGGACCCTAATCTCCAGGCATAACAAGAAGTGAAGATCTATCTCCCTGCTGCAGTGGTGATAGGATGTCAGCCTCTAGGCTAGTCCATATTACTCTCTTTTTTAATGATTTTAGCATATATTCATTATTCCGCCTCGATTTCCTAGTCTCTTTTTATGACCCACTGGGTTTTATGACCCCCTAAACAGTACAGGCAGTCACCACTGTCACTGGCTGCCCACCAGGATTGAAGGTAAGAGCCTAATGCTGAAGATGCCACATGCTCTGATTACAGGCTAGGGGATTCTCTTGTAGCATCTTAAATAGGCCCAAGATGCTCCTCATCCCAAATGACCACAGTGCCATAATGACGGGATTCCCAACTGTTGGGCAGCACAGGTCCCTTAAAGGCAAACTTAGTCCTCCTGAAACCTCAACAAGTTGGATATTATTTTCCTAATTTAACAAATGAGGGAACCAAGGCCCTGATGAGGTTAGGAGCTGAGCCAAGGTCACACAGCAGTGGGCAAGCAACTGGAGCTAGGCAGCTTCTTCTACTGAGCCATGCCGTCTCCCCAGGTCACATTTCAAAGCGAGTATAGATACAGACTCAAATGTGGGAGCTCCTCCAACATCTGTCCTCTGCAGATTCTGTCTGTCTCTTAAGCTCCCATCTCCAGGCTCATTCCATGGCTTCCACCCTTTACATCACAAGGCTTCCTCTTCTTCTTGTTTTTAATTTAAGTCAGTATTTTAATTTACATAATTTTTATTGTGAGAGAAGCCTGCAGCAAGCATAGTCCAGGGATCTCAAACACAAAGAGAATAAAAAGAAATAGAAAGATCAATAATGTGATTGATGTTCATTTTTTAAAAAGCCAAATCTCAATCCTCCTTCCTGCTACGGCTTTTAACTTAATTAACCCAGCAAGTGCTCTGCAGAGGGCAGAGTGCTGGTCTCATCAGCATGGCTCTGAGGGTCTGTTCGTTGTAGTCAGCCTCTGCACTCTGATGTGAGTGGATGGCCTGTGATGTTTCTCCCAATGCAAATGCTAAGACATCCCCCCCAGTAAGAACAGAAGGCTGCGGCCCCTAATTCAGCTCAGTGGGAATCACAGATATGGGTAACGAATCAAACCATATTAGGTCCAAAAAGCAGATCTGGCTCAAAACCAGTAGCTCCTTTATCTCACAGGTAGCTAAGGACTTGCCTCTGGACCTCTTTTGCTCCTCTAAGCCCTGATTCTTTGATGTGGCATAAAGATTGCAGTGCCACTAAGATCCTGATCTGGATTCTTCGTGTGTCCCAGGACTTTGTGACTGCTGTTGACATGGTTCAGATGACACACATAGTTCAGAAGACAGATGAAGCTTGCTACAGCACACGTACGTTCTCCACACATAAGTGCAGACAACATCCAACAAGATCACTGACTCATCCACACTCTCTGCAGGCTTTATAAGTGTTCTAAAATCTCTAGAATGGAGCTTTTCTATTCCAGGTGATTGACAGACCTATTTGGATTGTCCCTTACAGGAGGGGATCATGGTGTGTCTTTGTTATCAGAAAGGGTCCTGTTAGCTGACCTGATGGCACACATCTGTAACCCCAACACTCAGGAGATAGAGGCAAGACCTGTTTAAGACCAGCCTGGGCAACATTGGGCCTTTCTCAAAACAGAAAGGAAGGGAAGGCAGGCAGGCAGGCAGGCAGACAGGAAGACAAGCCATCTTGAAAGCTTAGGTTCCAGGGATCAAGTTTGGGTAGCTACCTGTTCATGGCCTCACAGTCAACCTGGGATATCAAGTCTCCTTCTGGGACCAGAGATATGACTCAGGCCCCATTCTTCCACCAGAAATTAGAATCCTGATGTGGAGCCCTTCGGTTTATGTGCTATTGGCCAAGAGAGGTCCAGCACCAATATCCCCTAATCATGCTACAGTGGGGCATCTTTGAAAGCAGGTAGGAGCTATGGAAAGACAGGGTCCCTGGGCCAGAGAGCTCTCCCCTGTCCAGCTTTGTGACTTGGGAAACCCGCTGAGCTTGTGCACACTTCCTGAAGCCTCATCTGTGAAACACCCAAGAATAGTCTGCTTCCAGATGAGCTAGGTGATGTTTTAAGCATGGCGCTCTCTGCAGCACCTGATACAGAATAATCCGCCCTGTTAACAGGGATCTTACCAACTGCCTTCCATGTACCCCCCCCCCCGTTTTCCCTTTATTTCTAAGCTAGCTCAGCTTAGAAGACATGTTAAATATAAGTTGTGTAAAGGGGTTCCATAATCTATCCAGGGCTATACCCCTGGGTCTCAGCATCATTCTACATGGATGAGGAGCAACAATCTGGTCAGGCATTTGAGAACAGAGTGGCAATGTAAAAAACCAGAGTTTTAAAACATTTTCTGGGGTCACCTTCCTCTGGTAAGGTTTAATAATAGGGCTTTCATCACTGGGATGAAGCACTTGGGAAAAGGATTTCTGTGGACTCACAGTTTAGAGGGCTCAGCCTGACGTCATCTGGTTCCATTGCTATGGGTCTAAGGCAGAATGCCACAGTGGAAAGGTGGGGTTGAACAGTCTGGTCACCTCATGGAGACCAGGACACACACAGAGAGAGAGAGAGAGAGAGAGAGAGAGAGAGAGAGAGAGAGAGAGAGAGAGAGCACCTGTGATGACAGAGGGCTTCCTCTTTTGTCCACATTGATGCCATCTAGGCCCCAACCTGTAGAACAACGCGGTCCACATTCAGAGACCCCTCACAGATACACAGAAAGGCATTCTGAATTGCCTGGGTGCCTCTCAATGCAATCAAGCTGACAATCAATGTTAACTGCCACAAAGAAGCTTCACTCAGTAAAATGTTTGCCTTACGTACATAAAGACAAGAATGTTAGAGCTCATGTAGAGTCCAGTGATCCCAGCACTGGAGATATGCAGGTCCTTGGGGTTCACTAGCCAGCCTAATAGACAAGTCCCAGGTCGGTGGGAGACCCAGTCTCAAAACAACAAGATGGACAATGCCCAGGAATGACTGCCTAGGTTGCCCACATGCACACTTGCATAACCACACACACACACACACACACACACACACACACACACACCTGTATACACATATGCAGATACCCAGGGATGCATTCTGCTTAAGTTAGCCTTAACCAACCTAAGCTGAATCAAACTAAAATCAGTTGAGTTGAAGTGAGTTGAGCAGAACCAAGTTGGGGCAGGTGTCTCTCAGGACTGAAATGCTCGGACAAGTGTGGACTTGTGGCCAATGGATTGGAGATGGGCAAAAGGTACAAAGTTAAGGACCCACAGCCTGATGCATCAGGCAAAATCAAGAATCTGGGAATTAGACATGTTGTTTTGTGAGACTCCGGGGAGCCTTGGCTTACCGGGGATGCTGGGATCGATGCAAAAAGCAAGAGGAATTTATTGTTCCAGTGCACTGGTGTCATCCCAGACAGGAAGGAGAGGCAGTGAACACCAGCACCAGTTCGGCGAGTTTTTATATGGTTTCCAGGGGCAGAACAGAGCATCAGCAACTAGGCACAATATGATTGGCAGAACAGTGCACCCTTTAACTGATTGGTCTTTAGGGAATGAGGTGACAAGGACTCCCCTTGTCTGAAGGTGAGCAACAGTCAGTCCTGCAGATTGTGTCCCCACCCACAGGTCTGTCCCACCCTGTGGTCTGAGAAATGCTAATTAGCCTCTCCCTTCATGACCTTCCCAAAGTTCCTGAGCTGATCTTTTCACTTTCTCCCCCTTCACTTTGCAACAACTGTGTAACTTGGGGCAAGTTACTTAACCTCTAAGGATCTCGGTGGCCTGGTCTGCAAATGAATGGTGATAGTCACAGCAACTATCATGAAATCACCAGAATCGATATTTGAAAGTGTCAGGAATGGTGCCAGTACCACTCACAGGTGACAAAGGAGAAAGAGGGACTTGCCACCGTGACACTGAGGGCTGCCGACACATGCCTGGATCCTGCTTGTGCTGTCCCAGCTGGCTTTCGATTATTCTTGAATTTCTGTTCAGGCTGCTGGTGTTTTTACTTTTACGTCCCAGTGTCTGGAAGGAACAGATGCACAAGCTCATGAATAAGAGGACAAATGCTTTGTTGCCACACAGCAGACTGAGCCATTACACATACATGTGCCTTACATATGCGTGGTGTGCATCTGATACATTCTGTTTTCATAACTTGGCTTGATGCTGTCATTACACTGCTGTACAGAGGAGCAACCCAAAGTGCACTTCATTTTCCTAAGTGACTGAGCACAGATCCAGCCTTGCAGAGCCTCTGTCCTCCACTGCTTGACCTTCTTGAAATATATACATGGTCTCACTTGACAGATAGGGCTGGGACCAAATATCCATAGCTTTAAGGCACTTTGAGCCAGTCCCCATATCCATGGTTCTCTTCCTTGCATGGCACACTCCAACAACTGACCGGATGCTCCCTAGTTAGCTCCCAGGAGCCTCTGGGATAATACATAGAATCTGCTCACAGTCTTCTGGAGGTTATACAGGGGTCAGCCCTGAGCAGTGATCTCTCTACACTAGGGAGAAAAAGCTCACCTCACTGACAGCTTTTGAACACCCAAGTGTACCTGAATGTATGTAGGCTTATGTATATGAAGGTAGAGATGTGTGTATATGTATATGTATATGAATGTAGAGATGTGTGTGCACACATGTAGAGGTCAGACAGCAGCCTTAGCTGTCATTCATTATGCATTGTCCAGCTTGATTTTTGAGACATTGTTTCTCACTGGTCTGGAACTTGCCAGTTTCGCATAGCCAAACATCTGCCTATCTTAGCCCTCTGAGCACTTCTCAGAACTAGGATTGCAAGCACGCCCCCCCCCCCAGCTGTTTGGGTTTTTGTTTGTTTGTTTGTTTTTTGGTTTTTGGGGGGTTTTTTGTTTTTGTTTTTGGTTGTTAGGGTTTTATTTTTGTTTTGTTTTTGCTTTTTTTTTTCTTTAATGTGGAGTCTGGGTATCAAACTCAGGTCCTTGTGCTGGCTAGACAAGCACTTTACCTACCGACCAGACCATCTCCCCAGCCCCGATAGTTTATGAGTTATGACTTGCTGCAGTGTGTGCAGATCTACCAGAAGCCAAGCATCCTTAGCATGGGTAAGCTGTAGCCACTGTCTCTCACAGAAGCTGCCTGTCATCCCGCATCCCCATCCTTTACCTTGCTGCTGAAGGCCTTTTCTTGTCTCTGCTAGAGAGATTGACAGGAACCCAGAATATGTTCACCTGACAACACGAAAGCCAATCAGAACTGGAGACACCCTGAGTGTTACCCAAACACTAAGGTCTTCAAGTGTTGACCCTAGACCAGCAGTTCTCAGTCTTCCTTCCTAATGTTGCAAGGCTTTAAAATAGTCCCTCATGTCGTGGTAATCTCCGACCATAAAGTTATTTTTATTGCTACTTCATAATTGTAGTTTTGCTACTGTTATGAATGGTGTTGTAAATATTTTGAGGGATGGAGGTTTGTCCAAGGGGTCTCAACTCACCGGTTGAAAACCACTGACCTAGTCTATGTCAGACACACACTGAAGTATGTTAGCACAGTCTAATTGTGAGTGTTAATATTCCACTGGACGGATTTTCCAGCTAACACAATAAGTAGGGCAGTGATCTTATTTCTTAACCTTTGTGATTAGAATGTGTAATGTGGCCCCATAGGCTCACGTGTCTGAACTTTAGGTACCCAGCTGATGAAGTGACTGTAGGAGGTGGGGGAGCCTTTAAGAGGTGGGTCCTAATGGGAAGAAGTGTATCTGAAGAGTGGGCCAGGAAGCGTTGTAGCCCAGCCCTATTTTCTTCCCAATTCCCCTCTGCTTCCTAGATTCCAGAATCAAGAACGAGCTGCTCCATGCAAAGTTCTGTGCCTAACTCGGGGCACTGTGAGCAACAGGCTGCTCTGACATACAGCAGTGTCTACTGATGCTCCCCAAATCTAGAAGGACACAGGAGTCACAGCATCTTGCCCATGAGCAAAGTGGAGCTTCTGAGGCAAGAACTGAGAAGCAGCTCTATCTGTCCTAGTGTTTAGACAAGCACTGCCAATCGCAGCAGAGGGGGAACCTGCAGCATCTGGCAAGAGTGTGTGTAAGGTCATACGTTCCAGGAGGGAAGTGACATGGAGTCAATGTGGCTGACTTGGGAAAAATCACCTCCACATCCATAAAGAACAGGCCACCTCACAGAAGGCATGCTAGTGGCCAGTTAACAGGAGTATCTTCCATATTACATACATCGTTTTATGTGAGCATGTGTGTGTGTGTGTGTGTGTGTGTGTGTGTGTGTGTGTGTGTGTGTGTTCACCCTGGTGCATATGTGGGAGCCAGTGGTCAACTTAAGCTGCTGTCCCTCAGACACTGTCCACCTTACTTTGGGGACAGGGTCTTGTCTGGAGCTCACTGACTTTTCTAGACTGGCTGGCCAAAGATCCTCTTGTCCCCCACCTCCTCAGCTGTCAGGTTGCAAGCTGGAGGTGTGACGTTGCATGTCCTGATTAGTTCAGCCAAGGAGAAAGCCCTCGCGATAACAGAACCATTGAGTGACTTGCCTACAGACTCACAGAGCAGTGGCAGGGACAGCCACTGTTTACACGGAGTCCTGCAGAGTCTGTTTCACTGAGGAGCTTGTTCCTCAGCTTGATTGGGTCCCAGTTCTTGTCTGAGTCTCCCAAGTGGAACAAAGATAAACTCTGAGCAGTGGTAGCCCTTGTGATCTGTGAAGGAAAAAAATCAAGAGGCAACATTTAACAGTTCATGGTGACCAACACTCCCCTATAAGATGGGCAGAAAACTTGGTAATTAAACACTCAGCCTGCATATTTAGGGATGCAATTGCATATGCTTGCATGTGTCACAGCAACAGAGAAAAGCCACATCAGCATTTCTCAGGCAGCGTGTAGCACAAACAAGGCCACCCTGCCCTTCCCCAAGGACTGCTGGTGGCTATTTATCCAGGGAGTCGGAATAAATTGCTACTTTTCCTATTTGCCAAAACAAAACAACAACAACAACAAAAACCCCCAGAGCTAATTTTCAGTGGATCAAGGAGTCTGGGGAGTGATCTTGAGTTTCCCTACTGCTTGGGTCAGACCTCAGATGTCCAGGGTTTATAGTACTGACTTGGCTGTGCATTCCTGAGATGGTGAATGGCCATTGTCAGCTTTACAGGGCCTAGAATCACCTAGGAGACAAACCTCAAGCCACAACTGTGATGGAGTTTCTGAGATTAAATTATTTAGCGTAGAAAGACCCACACTGACAGATGCATCATCCCATAGCCTGGGATCCAGGGCTGAATGGAAAGAAGAGAGTAGGTCAAACACCAGCATCCATCTCTCTCTGCTTCCTGGATGCAGATGCAAGGTGACCAGCTGCCTCAGGCTCCTGCTACCATGATTTCCCCTCCATGATGGGCTGCACCCTCAAACCATGAGCCTAAATAAACTCTTCCTCCCAAGTTACTGTTGCCAGTTAGTTTGTCACAGCAGCACCAACAAATACTGTCCATTAGCCTCTCTGCAGCTAGGTGACACACCAGCCTTGGACCAGAGTTTCATCTCCATGCAGGTCATGTTCCATCCTCCTCCTACTGTTCCCTCTTTGGGTCAGGGAAACTGAGGCCAAGCAGAGGGAATAAGCAGTTTTTCCCCAGGGTCATCACTAACAGGCTAGAATGCCTGCCCGGCTCGCTGCCTCTAATGCCTAACTTGTCATCAGCACAATGCAAACTGTTGGTGCAATGAGTTTCTCCACATGTTCAGCAGACATGAACACCCATTAGCAATTTGCCCAGCCCTAAGGTGTACATATGAAAGTGCCCACCGGGTGCCAGACTCGAGAGGGAGGTCTTTAGACACATCCCACATCTAGGCTCTATTATACCCCATCACCCATGTCAGCAGTGATTGCATCATGATTTTCTGTGCCTGGTCTGGGGATCTTTCTGAAGACACCTTCAGAAAGCCACTAACACACAGGATGTGCTATGCACAGCTATACACAAGAGCTGACAGTGCAGATTGCTTCCCAAGTCTATGCCTTGTGCTATGACATTGGTAGCTCTGCACTGACCATGTTGGGAGCATTTATGCCTCAGAGCTGGACCAAGGTCACACACCAGAACCTTTGCTTCGAGAAAGCTCCTTCAACAGCACATCGCTGCCCAGCTGCCTCACCTGGCTTTTTACAACCTCAGGGATCAGCTTTAGCAGCCCTCATTTTACAGTGTGGAACAGGTCTAGCTAAGGTCAGGCAGTAGCCAGAGCAGAGCTGAGATATCAGCTCCATCCTGCACCCTGTGAAGAGCAACAAAGATTGGAAGACAAACTCACAAAGCTCTCTGCATCTACAGGAGATTATCATTCCTGTCGCTGCTCTGGCTGCCTGGGAGACAGAGCCAATGAACCTGAACTGCTGCGGTCCTGCTGGCTCCAGGGCAAGCAATTTCAGAGCTACCCTGGGTGGAATCCCCAAGCCTAGCTCACTTCTCATCAGCCAAGAGCCCTTATAATGTAAGCCACTAGCAGCACCCACATGACATCACCATCTCAGACTGCCCCGGAGCCTGGCAGCTTTCTTTCATAAGACCAGAATCTGCTCATGAGGAGCTTGAACGTGTTTTTATAGAGTTGTAACTTATTTTCCTCCTAACACAATTTTAATCAATTCTTTGAGAATTCCATACCATTAATTTTGATCATATTTATCACACACACACACACACCAGATCTAACCCTGTTCCCTATGCACCCGACTTTGTGTCCAATTTGTGCAGCCCACACAATTGGGTTGGTGAGTGGTTATCCATGGAAGTGTGGTCAACCTACCAGGGGCCACATCCCTAAAACTGACTCTCCCTCTCCAGAAAATGTGAACTACCTACTTCCACTTTGCTCAACCAGGATGACATTTAATTGAATTCTAAATATTTATCTCACGGGTAAGATACTACCTCCTCATCAAGAGGAGAAAAGTCATTACAGAAAGCCACGGCTAACCAAAATTCAGAGAACTGGCTGTGTGTGCCCAACCCAAAGTGATACACCAGGGAGCATTGAGGAAGAAAAAAGATTTTAAGAGTGAGAAGATCGGGGCTGGTGAGATGGCTCAGTGGTAAGAGCACCCGACTGCTCTCCCGAAGGTATGGAGTTCAAATCCCAGCAACCACATGGTGGCTTATAACCATTCGTAACAAGATCTGACTCCCTCTTCTGGAGTGTCTGAAAACAGCTATAGTGTAGTTACATATAATACATAAATAAATCTTAAAAAGAAAAAAAAAAAAAGAGTGAGAAGATCAAAATGTCTGCTATAAGATTGCATCTTCTAGAAATGACAGGGAAGCGACACTCAAAAAATCACAACAATATGGCTACCTAAACAAGGCCTGAGCAATAGCGTTAGTTGGAAGGCCAACATGGATACAGGAAGAGCTAAAGGAAATTAAAAACTGCTGAGAGAGGTGGGGAGAAAAGATGAGAATTAGTCTTCCCCAGAAATGAGGACTCTGAATAATTATCTAGTCTCAAATGGTCAGCACTAAAAAGTTATACATACAAGCAACACTAAACAGACTCAGCAGGTTGCAGTTATGTATCTGTGTGCATATAAGTGTGTGTGCATGTAACAATGATAAGAGTAAGAGGCCATAAATTTGAAAGGAAGCAGAGGCTCATGGGAAAAGAAGTTGTACTTTAATTAAATAGAAAACTAATAAAATTTTCAAGAATTTAAAAATTATAGACCACAAATCAATAACTCGGTGGTGCACTTTGAGGCCTTGGGAAAACAAAAACAAACAGTATCTCCCCAAAAAAGTAGATGGGAAGAGATGTGAAAATCAAGATCATAATTGTGTCGCTCAAAATTCAGCAGCCAAGCACAAAATGTGACTAGCAGGATCAATCCATACCTTCATTGTGTCCACAAACGTTTACGAACATTGTTAGATACTTTTCACATTGTCACTGAGACAAAGTTTCTGAACGAAATGGCCTCAGGAAGGGATTGTTCAGGCTCACGGTTTCCGAGGGCTCTGTCCACAGTCACTCGATCCTATACACTCAGGCAGAATTTCACCCTGACAGGAATGTGTGGTGGAAGATGCCATCCACCTCCTCACAGGCAGGGAACACACAGTGTGTCCCTTAAGATCCACTTCTCAGCACTTGTGGCAGGGTGGTGCTGGGGAAAGGTCCCAGAAAACCTAAAGATTAGATTAATGGCTAGCACCATCCTTCTAGCCCTCCTTAAACCCTCATGAGGACACTTTGAGGGACATGCTGTTAGAGCCTGTGGTTCAGTGGGAACCTGCTGCTTAGAGAAGGTGGCCTGCGGGAGAAAGCAGAGCAATCAGGAGGCAGGAGGGGACATGCATCTAGATGGCTAGATCGGGGCTCTCACTCTTCATTGCCTGGCTGAGAAGCATCTCCATGAACTGGTTCTAAGGGGTGGGTAGGAGTTCATCCAATTGGGAAAGAAAGTACGAGAACTTCTCAGCACCGAAGCAGGGGACCGTGCGGCTGTGTGGGCGTTGTCCTGGAAGTCTTCATGAAGAAGGAAATGTGAGACTGGAGAGGTGGTGCGAGGTAAGATCACACAAGCAAGCATGAAGAGGGTCCAAAGTACCCATGAGAAAAACCAGGGATCAGGCCCACTCATCTCTTACCCCAGGACTATAGAAGGCAAAGACAGGAGGGTGGCTGGGGCTTGCTGAGAGAGCTTTTCTCTAGGGAATAAAGTGCAGTGGCACCAACACTCAACTCTCTGCACACACACGCTTGCATGCATGCACACTGTGCACACTCTCACGAGTGAACACACACAACACACAACACAACACACACACACACACACACACACACACACGAGAGTATATGTGCTAAGTGTTCAGCTAGCCCCTGGCCCATTTGCCATTTTTGCAGGAGTGAGCATATTCACTATGAGAAGTAAGGCTACGGGGCATATCAAAAGGCAACGTACGGAGACCATCAGCGCTCCATTGGCAATCGGGAATCCTTCCCTGGGCCAGCAGGTTTCAGGACACTGAATGACCAGGGTAAGGAGCAGGGCAAAAGAGAGCAGAGCCTCAAAGCAGCTCACCCTCCACAGGGTGACTGGTAAATATCAAGGTGATGTTTAAAGCCATGGGAACGTTGCATCTTCCTCTGTAACTCTTTGGCATTTGTTGCTATAATATAAACCTGCTGAGCCTTGAGCTTTAGACCATCAGCACCAAACAATAGTGATAACAGGTGGGTCCTGCTTCCTACAGACGTGGGCTTGAGAAGCACAACGTGTCCTGGAGAAGCATTTGATGCAGAAAGATGTTCTGGGCAAAGGTTAGATGCTCCTTCTGGTGGCCACATTACAAATATAATCTTTGTCATTTTACTGAACAAAGCTGGGAGGAGTCAGTGAGTCTCTTTCAAGTTGCACACCCTTAGAGCATCTCGCACTCCAACCACTTCACCCCAGAGCTTCGTCCATCTCCCTCCTAAATGAGGGAGGGGGCACTTTCTGCCCTCAATAACAGAGTCTAAGAACCTTAAGGGGTACATGTCCCACCCTGCTTCACGGGGCCTCCACCAGAGCCCCCACCCGGCCATACACAGAATCATACCTGTAGACGGTCACAGCCTCCTCTCTACTGCCCCAAGGAGCCTTCTCAGCCCTGAGATGGAAGCAAAGACACAGTTGCTATTTGTGGTGGGCAAGCTTTATCCAGAAAGGTTGCTGGGAAATATCTGAGGCCTTTCAAGCCCACTCACATCTGCCATTAGAGCTCAAAGCAGCCATAAACAATACATTCAAGAAGAGCTGTAAATGTGTTTTAAAACTTTACTCATGGGACTGTGCAGATGACTAGGTCGGTAAGCACTTGCGTGGCAAGAGTGGGACCCTGACACTGGATCCCCAGAAACAATGTTAGAAGGCAGCATATTGGCACATGCCTGAAATCCCAGTGGTAGTAAAGTGGGAGACAGACCACGCCTGGTCCCTGGATGCTCATAAGCCACCATCCTGGCCTAAATGCCAGGTCAGTGTAATCTTCTTGCTCAAACAAAGATAGAAGGACTGACAGCTGAGGCTGTTTCCTGACCTACACACTCGTGAGTGCACATGTATACATGCTCACATGCTCACACATACCACACACAAAGGCACACATACGCTGTTTGCAACAATCCTAATGCCAGTGAACACTTGATCAGGACACACCAGGATCTGCTCTCCCACATATGCCAGTCTGGTAGTGGCTGTGGGGGTGAGCCTGTGATTTTTACGTGTCAGGTACAAAGTGGGGACAACGGGTCACTGAAGATACACTGGAGGAGGAGCAACGGGGAAACCAGGGTACGGGCCTGTGGCGCCTTCCTGCTCTGTGACTCTTCACCCTGACCAGTCCTAGTTAAAGCTTTTTCTGGCTTGTGGACACACCACTTTCCTGTCAGCCTGTGTTCTCACGGAGCTCCCTCCTCTTCTGTGCTTGCCTCTTTTCCTCCTGAGAGCAGAACCCAGGGCCAAGCTCATGTTCTATCCCATTCCGACTTTTTCTTCAGACAAAGGCTCATATGGCCAGGCTTTCCTCAGACTTACCAAACAGCCAAGGATAACACGGGACTTCTCATTTCCCTGCCTTAACCTCCTAATCACAGGGATTACAGGCAAACATCACCATGCCCAGTTCAGGAGCCGCTGAGGGAGGAACCCAGGGTCTCAGGCATGTTATACAAGTACTCCACCAACTGAGCTCTGCTCTCAGCCACACCATGACTCCGGCTTGCTTACAGCTACTGAGATCCTATCTCAAGTAAAACTGCATATACATGCACTTAGGGTTCACATGTCAGGACACAGCTCAACCCATTACAAAACTACAAACCCATTCTCTTTATAAACAGAGTCTAGCACTAAGCCTTAGAGAAGCTTAGTAACTTATGAAAGATCACACAGCCAGAATGTAGCAGGCCAAGACTAAAGTTTCTCAGAACCTTGAGTCCTTACCTCTATTGTAGCTCTCTGAAACACCACTACCACCCCCCATCAGAGTCAGCCTGGCAGGACTGAAGCCCAGAGGCTCCACCTGCCACCAGTCCAAGTTCGAGTTGTTTCTTTTCATTGTGAAACATTTCTTGTATTAGAACAGTGCATACCCTGAAGGCATTGAGCCATCACAGGGGAGCCCAAGGCCCCCGTCCACAGAGCCAGACCAGACACTTGACACTGACAAACCACCCTCCTGCCTCTGAAGATTCCCAGCGCAAGCACTCTTCATGCTCTTACGATTCAATTAGGAATCCTGAAACATGTAAATCTTGGCATTGCCTCCTGAAAGAAACAAAGAATTACAAATACAAGAACAAACACAAAATTACAAACAAAAAAATAGAAACCCAACACAGGGGCAGCTCCTTAAATGATGGTGCTCCATATGGTGCCCCATAGGAAGGCTGTCCTAATGGTCACCCTGAGAGTGACCACTAGACGAAGGACGTGGAGAACTGGCATAATGATCATTATCATTAAAAGGACTTTCCCACTGGGCCCCCCACTTCCCTTCTCACAGCCTGCTCACGGAAGCAGCTTCAGGCTGCCTATGCAGAACCCACCTACCTCACAGCGCTCTCCTGATCATGGACAGCTTCTCCCACAGGGAGCTACACAGGGATGTGTACGACCTTGGGCAGTCTTGTAACCTCTTTGGGGCACCAACTGCCTGCTGTGGGAAGAGTGATGACAACAGTCCCTGGAAGGATGGGATGAGGTCATCCATGAAAAGCTCTCACCGTGGCTCCTGAGACCCACCGGCCCTCACCAGCCCTCACCAGCTCCTGACACCAAAGTGTATGAGCATGGACTATGTAATTAATTCTCACCCTTGGGGGCTACCTCTGCCTGCCCACTGAGCAAGTGCCTGTCCCCTCCTGCCTGCAGCAGAGGTTGACCTGATGCTAGCCTGTCATTTGCTGAGGGAGAGACACAAGTCATAAGAAGACCTAGACCCATCTGTCTTCAGGGACTACAGAGCAAGCAACCGAACACACACCGACCTCAGCTTCTAAACTTGCTAAGCCCTGGCTCCTTTTCTGTGAGGGGATGGAAAGAGAGTTCTCGTGTATCCTAAGCCGGACTCAAATTCGCTATGTAACCAGGAATTACCTTAAAATTCTGTTCCTCAGGCCCCACCTCCTGAGCGCTGGTGGAATGGCAAGCTTGAGCCTGGTTTGTACAGTGCCTGGCAGTAAATCTAGAGTTTGGTGCATACCAGGCAAGCATTCTACCCAATAAGCTGGCTCTCTAAGCTGTCCTGTCTGCATAATAGTCCCCATCTGTCAGTGTGTCAATCAAGGAGTTTCCTCCCCTGTGCTTAGGTCTCCACCACTTACAAACTGTAGGGACAGGTTCAAGACATACAGTTTCTCCAAGCCCTGGTCTAGAAAAGGAGGCTGAATTATCCTACGCTATCAAGTGCAGTAGCTACACGGGCTAAAGCAATAACTCAGAGGTTAAGAGCACCGGCTGTTTTTCCAGATGGGCCATGATTTGATCCCAGCACTGACTTGGTGGCTCATAACCCCATGCAACTCCAGTCCCAGGGGATCCAATGCCCTGTTATGACTCTCAGGGGTACTATAGACCCCATAGTGCACGAACATACATGCAGGAAAATATTCATAGCCACAAAATGAAATTTTTAATTGAAACATAAAAATAATAGCCGCTAACCAAACAAATTCATTTAGATAAAAAAAAATTATTGAAAATCCTTTTGTAAGTTACACAAGCCATGTTTTCAAGTTCCCTGGGTTGGTCAGCTTTCTGTCATTAGGGAAAAATATCTGAGAAATTCAACAGCTTAAAGGAGAACAGTCTGCCAGGCATGATGGCACACATTTGCCCTCTCAGAAAGTGAACAATGGAGAAAAGAGGACCAGGAATTCAAGCTTATTCTTACCATAGCACTGCAAGCTGGGGTATATAACATCCTGTTTCAATCAATCAATCAATCAATCAATCAATGGAAGAAGAAAGATTTATTTTGCTCACTATTTCAGAGGCTCGGCCCCCATTGCTTTAGGCTTACAGGAAAACAAACATAAGGGCAGGGAACGTATGACGGCTCAACACAGCCAGAAACCAGAAAGAACTAGAAGGGTCCAGGCTTCCAGGTTCCCCAGGCCACACCCACCAGTGACCTCCTTCCTTTAACTTCACTGCCTAAAGTTCCTACCAATTCCCAGTTTTGTCACAGGCTGGGAACCTGACCTTTAACAAATGCATCTTTGGAGACATTCACTATTCAAACTAAAACAGGTATCATGGCTGCCTGTGGCTTATGGCCACCATATCAGATAAAGTGATAAAGAATCCCATCATCCAGAAAGTTCTTTAAGCAATACTGTTTTAGAGGGTTGTCGTAAGGATTAAATAAATAAACAATATGCTTCAGTACCACATCTGAAGAATAAGGCACACTTAGTGGAATGGAGCTACCGTCTTTTAATCCTCTGCAAGAAGAATGACATTGTGCCTACTCAGCAAATGAGAAGGGAGAAAGGCTCAGGGGAATTAATATGGGTTTTCAGACTTTCATAGCCAGCAACTGTTAGAGACTAGATTTAGTCCCTAGTAAGTATGACTAAAAATGGTGGTTTTCCCCACAGGATCCTCTGGGAATAAAAGAAACTGATAGCTAAGAGCTACTGTTGCGAATACAGCACAAGCTACAGCTGTGTCATCAAAAGCAAAACAGGCTGAGAGACTAGCTCGGTGAATACCATTTCCGGCTTTCAAGTGGAGGGACCCAGTTCAATTCCCAGAACACACCTAGAAATGTTCCGCATGATGGCATATGCTTAAAATCCCAACACTGGGGAGGTGGAGACAGACCCCTAAGGCTCACTGGCCAACCAGCCTAGACCTTGTCTCAAAATAAAAGGCATACTACCTCAAACACAACACTTGAGGCAGCCCTCTGGCCTCCACGTGCACACATCCTTGAGCACACACACACACACACACACACACACACACACACACACGGGGGTGGGGGAGGGTGAGAACTGGGATAGAGTGATAGAGAATTTGCCTAGAATGCATGAGACCCTATGTAGGGTTATGAGTGTCCCGTGTCCACTCCGCCACAGGGCTCGGGCCACTCGGGGAGGTGAGACATGGGAATTGGACTGTGCCACACCAGTGCCGGGCGGATGTCGAAGTATGGGAAGCTGAGGGACACCGCTCTGGGGGTGGGGAAGAGTAGGCTGAGGTCCCAGAGATTGATGGAGCTGACTAGGAGGTTCCCCCCTGGGCCTGAAGGGAGGCCAGGGCCGTCTGGTTCTCAGGCTCTGGGGCACCCAGGCGCCGCTGGATGCTTCGGAAGAACTGAGTGGGGGCCTGTGGGCTGGACCTAGCCTGGGGCCAAGGGCGTAAAGAGGGGAGAGCTCTGGCTGGGTCCCACAGGGAGGAGAGAGTCCCTGGCTCATTCAGAGCGCTGCTTGGCTTGGTGGAGGCTGTGGCTGGGTCCCTGAGAGGCCTTCTGCGGGAGATTAGGCAGCCGGCTCTTTAGAAGAAGGCCTGTTCCATTGCTCCCCATGGTGGAGCCTGATGAAAAGAGGGAGTCCATGGTTTTAAGACATTTATTGACATGGCAGAAGGTAGGTGAATAAAACTGTACCCCACTTCTCAGGGGCGGGCCTGAGGTTAAATACCTTTTGCAGGGAGAAGTGTCTGGGAAGGGGAGTTTATTAGCTAAGCCTCCCCGCCTTTAGGTACCTCATTAAAATGGAGATCTGTCTTGAGGCTATGTGACCAAAGATCGCATCCTCTACCTGTGGAGGGGCTTGGGGCATTGCCCTTATGTGACTGATGGCTACAAATCTATGGAGGGCTGTGGTCTCGTATCAGGAGCCTAGTGTCTGGAAGCATGGCAAAACGCCTGCCATTCCTCAAGGTCACTGGGGTTTCTAGCCTGTGCTCGACCAGAAACCAGGCTGCCTTTCATGATTCTACAGCCCTATGGTTTATTACCTGTGTGTGTGTGTGTGTGTGTGTGTGTGTGTGTGTGTGAGAGAGAGAGAGAGAGAGAGAGAGAGAGAGAGAGAGAGAGAGAGACTAAGGCTCAGGGAATTGAAACTTCAACACACATACCTTTTCTTGAGTATATTTTGTTATAATAAGTCAGAAATGTTTTGCATGTATTTAGACACCTGGTTCCCAGCTGACGGTACTATTTTCAGAAATCATGACACCTTTTGAAAATGTGGCTTAGCTGGAGGAAGTGGATCACTGGAGACTTAGCTGGAGCCTAGAGACTTTATGGGTATAGTGTCCCTGGTCTCTTCCTGTCACATGCTCTGTTCCCTGGTCAGGCCACCATGCGTGCAGCAGCTCCCACACATTCCTACAGTTACCTACAAGCGCCTCCAGCCATCACATTGTCCCACCGTGAAGGACTGAGGTCTCTAAAAACCATGAGCCAAAATAAAGCCGTTTCCCTTGTGCTGACCTGTGAGGTGTTCTCTCAGAGTGGTGAACTAAGTAACCAATACAATGCTCTTCAATAAGATAGGCAGTGTCGAGACTGCAGTGAGGCAGCATGTTGCTAGCACACAGTAGGTAACTAGGATTCGATTTTTTTCCATCTTAATATTTACCACCAGAAGTACCACCTTTGACCTGGCCCTAAAATATATCCCTTCCAACACAAATACACATGTATATATGTCTACATATGTGTATGTGCATATATATGAAAATATGTGTATATGTGTGCCCATGTGCATATATGTGTATATGTGTAACTGTATGCATATATGTATGTGTTTGGATATGTGTATATGTGGATCTAAGTATGTGTGTGCACATGTATGTGTGTGTGCTTGTGTATATTCTGGGTCTGTATATATGTGTGTGTTTGTCTGTGTGGGTATGCATGTGTTCACACACATGTCAATCTTGGTATTGTCCACCTTATCTTTTGAGATAGATTTTGTTATAGTCTTGGAACCGAACAAGTATCCTTGGCTGACTGGCCAGTGAATCCCAGTGATGCACCTGCCTCCACCGCCCAGCACTGGTTTTACAAGAGCACACCACCATGCCCATCTTTTTACATGGGTTCTGTGGGATCTGAATTCAGGTCCTCATGTGGATGTAGAGAACACTTTACTGACAGAGCTGTCTTCCCAGCTTCCCAGCTCCCTGATCTCACTGCAGGCTTCCTGAAAGAAGCAGAAATTTGTGGGGTCTGAAATATAGGCAGCATAAACGTATACTGCCTCCTGCCACACATGACTGGAGTGTAGCCCTTTAACTTGTTAATCTTTACAAACCAGGGTTCCAGAGCTTTGCAAAGACATGAAGCCACTAGCACACTACGCTGAAATAGTCAATTCCTTGATTAAAATCTGACAGCTTAATTAATTAGTACTTAATAGCGCAACCTTAATTATACTCTACATCGTTATTTGATAATAGTCATAGATTTCCCATGTGGCTGTGCACACATGTCTTTTTATCAGCTGATTGCAAATGACCAAGCTTGACCTCACTCTTGGGGAAAATGTCTCTAACATCCAGAACACCAAAGACTTCATCAGCACTAATTCCATCCTCACCAAGACCTATACATGACAGAATTGTCTGCATGAAAGGTCTAGAGAATCTAAATTGTTTGAGGGTCTAAAGGGATGGGCCTGTGGTTAAGAGCACTTGCTGCTCTTCCATGGGAGTGGAGCTTGGTTCCCAGCATCCACATCAGGCAGCTTGCAACAAGGAAAGGAACGCCTGAGGCATCTGAACACATGGCACACACTTACACATATTCATACACATACGCATAAGTAAAAATAAACCATTCTGTACGTTTGAGGTTTATCAAAAAGAAAAAAGAAAAAAGAAAAGCAATGACTTGTATGCTCCCTCCAGACCTCAACATTTGTGAACTGTTATAAAGTATTAAATAGCATCTTTGACACTTGCTTCAACTCAAAAGAGACAGGTGAATGTTTTTTTTAACCCGGAGACTACATTGGTTGCTAAAGTGTGTAAAAGGGACTGAAATCCTCCAGATATGATTAAAGATGTATGAAGGGCCCTGAATAAACAAAGAACAAATGAGACCCAGAGGCAGGACGAGCTGCGCTTTGTTTTGTATGTATGCTGCTGAGTTCTGGTACCTTGGGTTTCCTTTCCTGTCTCAGCCTCAGTTGCTTGGTTTGTGAGATGCAAACAATCACATTCGCCTTTGGGATGGCAACGGGAGGCTCCAGTGACAAGAAGCCACTGCTTCTTCATCCTCCTAACTGAATACTTAGCTGTGGCACACATGTCCTTTGTCCTGCTCCTCGTGGAAACCATCCAGGCAGAGGAAGAAGTATCGCCCCCGAGGGCTCTGCAGAGCAAGCTCATAAAGGGGATCAGATGTTGCCAAAGAAACCCACTCCTCGGTGAATATATAAAGGAGCATCAAAAACCTTTCTAGATGTGTCTAGAGGCAATTTCTGAGGTGCATTCTGGCCTACAGGGAAAGACCCTCACCGTTCTCTGCATAGACTGACATAAGTCCCTTGTCCTAATTTACACTGTAGCTATAGAATCAGTCGCCTGTGGTGTTTACTAATCAATGTATACAATGTACAAGTGCCAGTCCCCACGTGCCCATTTCCCCAGTAACAGTGACTTTTACAGATAAATGTCTCAATATACCTTTCTAGGCCTAGCTCAGTCAGTCTGAAGGGATCCTAAAAGAAATTTATTTTTAAAATTCCCAAGCAATTCTGGCAGACAGATTCGCTGAGGAATGGGTAAAATGCTTGTTGCTAGTGTGGCCAGACAATGAAGCCCCAACTTTTGGCTCCTATAACACACCAGTAATACCAGTGTCTTAGAGAAATAACTGCAGTTGCTTCAGTTTGAAATCCCAGTGTGATTTCAAATCCTCCCTGACAAGGCTCCCTGAGGACCTTACATTATGGTGACTGGAAAAAGTCAGGGTATGAAGCCCTGCCCAGCCTCTGAGAGGGAAGAAACAATTCCCCATCCAAGTCCGTCTTCCCTCTGACAGTTGCTCAATACCTGCAGTCAGTCACTCAACAGTGTGTGTGTGGGGGGGGGGGGTGTGTGCACGTGCGCGCACATGCTCGCATGCACTCTCGTGCACATACACAAATGCTCACATTCTCACTTGATGAATACATGGGTGCACATGTGTGAAGGTGTGTGTGCATGTATGTTCCTGCATGTAGAGGCCAGAGAATGATGTCAGTTGTCTTCCTCAATCTCTCTCCCTTTTACTTACTGATGCAGAGTCTCTCAGTGAACACGGAGCTTACTGATTCGACTAGTCTAACCTACTTGCTTAGAGGATCCCAATTCCACCTCCCAGGTGCTGAGATTACAGCTTTCCCTGGGTGCTGGGAAACTGATAACAATGCCAGAAGGCACCGGACCACAGGGCACTGGCGTAATGAGCAGCAGTGAGCCACCATGTTGGTGCTAAGAAACGAGCCAGCTCCTCTGCAAGGGCAGTGACTGCTTGTAACTGCTGAGTTATCGCTCCAGCCTCTCACCACCCAGTCTATTCTTCAAGTCCTGATAGCATCAAACTATGGTCAGAACACCCACAAGACACCCCCTATGCTGGAGCCACGCAGATAGCTAGGCTACGTCCTAGAACAGCAGGGGTGTGGTATTTCCCACCTTTTCTTCACCTTTCAAAATTGGCCAACTGAATGATATAAGACCATTTGGGATGCAAAATAATAATAATAATAATAATAATAATAATAATAATAATAATGAATAAAAACAAAAACAAACAAAGCATAGAACAATTTATCAGCCATCCCCTACTTCCTGAGCACTCTGTAAATTTCAGTTACCAATGTGGTTAGTACCAACATTTGCTATAACAATAGTTGGAATTATAGAAGACCTAGCCATCTTGATGGCCATTTCCAGGAAGCAGAGTGTCCGTCTTCCACCAAGGTTCTCTTTCCTCCCCTATATTACTGCCCACTAATTCTGAAAAACATTTTTGCTGGACTTTTTCCATTATTTTCCCAGCGTGCACCTAATAGCAACCAAGAAGTACTTTTAAAAATTCCATTAACTTTATCTAATGGAAATTCTCACTATATCACAATTGCCAAAGGCCTTTTTTTATTCTTGAATTAACCTTGGGGAGCTTTTAGATGTTCTTTGGGGCATGTTCAGGAGGACTGAGGAAATCTTTCATTTCTGCATCCTTGGAGAGCTTGGCACACTTGGGTAAGTATAGACCTGCTCATTTCTAATGTGTTTCTCTGGGTGAATATTGATTTGACTCCTGTTGTATATCCTGAGCACACACTAATCTCCAGAAATAAGGGCCAACTGAGGATTGTTGCTTAATGTTCAACTTTGAGAGACTGGAACAGTCCCACTTCGTTGGATTTGACGACTCTTTTTCTCTACCTGTTGTTCCTGCAGACACCACACATGTGTTGAGAATGTTACAAACATGAAAGTAATGTCTGTGACTGTTAAACAACTCATGTCCTTTCCCTGTGTTCTGTGGGATGCTTTAGCCTCACGGAGGTCAAGCTTAGTGTAATTAAGGGTGAGTTACCGGAAACTGGAGACGTTCAGTCACGTTTCTGATGGTGTGGCAAGCCTGAGAAGGTCTGTGTCGTGAGGTTCTTTGCTTTTCCCTTCTGCAGCATTTCCAGTCAGGAGGGGTGTCTGTTGATATACACAGGTCTGAGCAGCCATCGGGGAGGACACATGTGGGTGTGCACAGGTCCAAGCAGTACCTTCTACTCCTAAGGTTTTGGGGTTCCTTGATCTGAAGAGCTTTAGTCTATTATTTGAGAGGCGTTGTTACTGGCTTTGAGAAATGGTCTATACCCAAAGCTGGATTTGAACTCATTCTACAGCTAAAGATGGCCCTAAACTTCTAGTCCTCCTGCCTCCACCTTCCAAATGCTGTGATTCCAAATGTGCATCACCATGCCCAGTTTGTATGCAGAGCTAGGGATCAACCACAGGGCTTCCCACATGCTAGGCAAGTGTCCCACCAAAGGGAGGCTGTAAAATGACAGTTGGCATGGGCATTTTATTTAAGAATCCGAAGTACTTAAAAAGACAATGATTCTTAAAGACTGCCATGTTTGATTTAGGGGTAGAAATCCCTATTTGCCTTTCTATTTGCCTTTCTTCCTCTTGCTTATTGCTCCATTGCTTCTTATGATGGCTGAGTTATCAGGCAAGAGACTCAAACAGATGTCTCAGAAACCAGAATACATTGCTTATGCCAGTGCTACAGCATGACATTAAGAGTCAAGTAAATGCACCAAGATTCTGTACCCCCAATGAAATTCGAACTTGATTACATCACCCAAGGATCGGAGCATGTCTGCAGTGAGAACATGGTCTCAGTGCCAGTGGCAGCCACGGTGCTAAGGGCATATTCCCAGTGGAACCAAACAGATGCCATGGGCACACAAGACTGTACTGCTAAGAAGCAAAAGGACCACATAGGACCTGGGTACTCTATGTCACATCAGGAATGGGGAAGTGGGGAGTGGCTTTCCTGCTGAGCCAGGCCTGCCTGATCAGAATGCTTACTAGGGTTTGTCACAGAAGCAAGCTCATCCATCAGACACCTCACTTTGGCTGGGGTACTGTGGTACACCAGGAGGCAGGGTCTTCAGACCTAAACTAAAGTAAGTTATTCCCACTAGGCAGGGGAGGCAGGTCTACATGTCTATGAAGAGTTTATAAAGGCAGACAGACCAGGATTTGAATCCCAGCTATGTTAGTGGAAATCATCTTGGTCCAGCAATGTAATCTCCCTTTATGCCTGACATGGTGGCTGCCTGACACAGGCACCTGGTCATATAAACACAATCCGTGAGCAGTGTTTGGCCTAAGTGGACACTTGCCGTGGCTTTCTTCTCTCCAGCTCTGAAGGCATGAGTCACCAGGTACGTTTTGATGACTGAAGCCAATGGGGAAGGTTGGCAACAACAACCAGAGGCAAGGCTGCCATAGAAACATCTGGTGAGGAGCCAAGGAAAGGAATGACTTACACCTTGTAGGTGACTTTAAAGTCTCAGGGTGCAGCGGAGTTGGGGCTCACTTTTGGATGGAGATGGAAGCTAGGAGCCCAGCAGAGAGAAACTGACTCCTTGAGACACTTCCACTTGGGTCTTAACAGCCAGGGCTCCAGGCCATTCCCGCTCCTCTCAGACAATTCTAGAGACTAAGAGGCTCCCAAGGAGCCTGGTCTTCCAGCAGTGTCTCCTGAAGACAGGAGGCTGGGAAGAAAAAGCCATGGAGTCCTGTAGGAACAGAAGGCTTGAAACCAACAATATCTCTGTAACAAAGCCAGAAACAAGAGGGATGGTGGGAAGTTATAAGTGTGAGACTCCCCTTACTCCCTCCGAGGAGAAGGAGTTCTCTCTCTTCTCTCCAGCTCTTGCGTTTGCCTTGACTGTGTGCTAAATAGAAAGAAATAGAAGTGGGAAGAACTCTTAAAGAAACTAGGAAATTGAGCCATGCGTTTAAGAAGAAAGGTTTGGAAAGATGGCTCAGCCAGTAAAGAGCTTGCCTCACAGGCATGAGGGGCTGCTCTTGCTAGCCAGTGCCTACATTTTTAAAAGGGGGGGGGGGAGAGGCAGCTCTGGTGACATGCACTGTGATCCCCGCACTGGAGACGTAAGAGAGGGGCACCCCTGAGGCTTATCGGCCAGCCAGGCTAGCCAACTTGACAAAATTCCAGGCCACAGAGAAGGAGGAAGAGAGACAGAGACAGAGACAGAGACAGAGACAGAGACAGAGACAGAGACAGAGACAGAGGCAGAGGCAGAGGCAGAGACAGACAAACAGAGACAGAGGTAGAGACAGACAGAGACAGAGACAGAGGCAGAAACAGACAGACAGAAACAGACAGACAGAGACAGAGACAGAGACAGAGACAGAGACAGAGGCAGAGGCAGAGGCAGAGACAGACAGACAGAGACATAGACAGAGGCAGAGACAGAGGCAGAGATAGGGACAGGGACAGGGACAGGGACAGGGACAGGGACAGGGACAGAGAGAAGAAACAGCACACACTCATGTATGCATGCACACCCAGGCACACATAAAAGGCAGAAATGTCAAGAAATTAACAATAAATATAAAACTGAAAAACGACAGGACTGGAGCTTAGGATAAAAATGGAGACATTTCTAAAGCTAAATTCTGGGGTTTGGAGATGAGAAAGAAGTTATTCTTTTCTCAGGAGAGATTTGAGCAGGGTTTTTGAAGTGCCAGAGGTAACCTTAGGTGATAGTCTGGGTTGAGTGTTCCGTCCCTTCCCCTGAATGTGCTTCCAGAATGAAATGTCCTTTCATACAGATGCGCCCCACTGGGACAGCATAGATCTCCCGCTGTACACAGGTTATGCTAAGCAGCTGATTGCTGTTCACTAAATGCCTGCTAGGTTCCAGAAAATTCTACACACATCGAGTGCCTATTGCAGCCGGCCATGGTCTGATTGGCGCCCATTAATTGCCTGCCTCCTTCAGATCTTTCCACTGTGAGTCAGTCTACCTCCCCACCATTTGTTCTGGGATTGCCGCTAACCTGTTCCGTTAGCTGAAATTCAATGGACCCCAGCGCTCCAATTCAGAGCAGAGCTTCTGTGGCTCCATTGGCTTCGACTTTCTCTCCTGGTCCCTTTTGCTTCTGCAGCCAGAAGCCTGCAATGGGACACCTAGGGCTAAGACATGAAGGTGAAGAGAACTAAGTCACCTCCGCTAACAGCATGCTGACCTTGCTTCAGCTGACCACATATACACGGAGAGAGCCTTCAGAGGAAGAATGGCCCAGGAGAGCACACCTGATGTCACTGACAGACACATAAAACCATGAGCAAAATGAGGATAGTTTGTGGGCCATTGAAATGACTCAGTGGACAAAGGTACTTGCTGTCAATCCTAATGACCTGAGTTTGATACCCAAGACCTGCATGGTGGAAGAAGAAAACTAGCTCCTGAAATGTGTCTTCTTACCTCCATACATACAAGTGTATACACACACACACACACACACACACATACACATGCACGCACACATGCACACAGACTAAGACATGTGGATATACACTGAGACATGTACACACACATATATACACAAATAATAATTTTAAATATATAAGCATTTTTTACCACTACATTTTGAGGCAGTCTTATTATACAGTAATATCTATCTGATATGTTGACCAAGCAACAAAAACACTGAATGTTTCTTTGTTTGTGGTTATCTGATTAAGACAGAGTCTCATGTAGCCCAGGATAAACTCCAAATAATTACATAACCAAGGATGTCCTTACATTCCTGGTGCTCCTGCTTCTACCTCCCCAAGGCTGGGATTTCTGCGGTGTACCGCCAAACCCACATAATACTTTGGGTATATTATAGTTATGCTTACAACTAAGAATTTAGTTGTAAGAATTTGTAATGCTAGAAAGGAGAATAGTGGACCAGTTGAGGTCACTTGTCTGAGAAGTTCCAAAAACCCAATTTGAAAATAGTTCCATTTCATCTCAAACCCATCCTTTCCAGTGCCTCAGACAGATCCCAGGCAAAGACAATGCCAGATTTGCCATAGGTCATCTCTATATCTCAGGATGGCTAAAGGGACAGGTCTAGGCAGCAGCTGCTGAAACCACAATTCTCAACATCCAGACCAGAAAAGCAGGATCACAACCCAAGAGGAAATTAGCATCCCGTGGAAGCTGGACCTGAATATTAAGCCCCATAAAAAATAAACTACAGTGTTGAGAACAAAGAGAGGTGCGAGAGTCTAGGGCTGGGCTTGCAGAAGATATTTCTGGGGGTAAACAAACCCCTTTGAGCAAATCGAAAATGAAACTGGAAAGCTCTCCCAACCAGAGGCAAACCAGTTCTGGGATGTGTCAGACCACTCAGCAGGAACTGGGATGCATGTTGTCTTTATTGTTACAAGTCATCATATACACATACACACACACACATACACACACACACACATACACACACACACACACACACACACACACCTATGGACATATGGAATTAGTTGAGCACACACAAACACCTGCTTACTTTTACTACTGTCTTAGTTAGGGTTTTACTGCTGTGAACAGACACCATAACTGTCTTAGTCAGGGTTTCTATTCCTGCACAAACATCATGACCAAGAAGCAAGTTGGGGAGGAAAGGGTTTATTCGGCTTACATTTCTATACTTCTGTTGATCACTGAAAGAAGTCAGGACTGGAACTCAAGCAGGTCAGAAAGCAGGAGCTGATGCAGAAGCCATGGAGGGATGTTCTTTACTGGCTTGCTTCCCCTGGTTTGCTCAGCCTGCTTTCTTATAGAATCCAAGACTACCAGCCCAGAGATGGTCCCACCCACAAGGGGCCTCTTCCCCTCGATCACTGAGAAAATGCCTTACAGCTGGATCTCATGGAGGCATTTCCCCAACTGAAGCTCCTTTCTCTCTGATAACTCCAGCTGTGTCAAGTTGACCCAAAACTAGCCAGTACAATAACCAAGGCAACTCTTTTTTTTTATTGGATATTTTTCATTTACATTTCAAATGTTATCCCCTTTCCTGGTTTCCCCATCTCCTGGAAACCCTCTATCCCATCCCCCACTCCCTCTGCTTCTATGATGGTGTTCCTCCGCCCACCCACCCACTCTCACCTCCCCGCCCTCAATTCCCCTACACTGGGTCATCTATCGAGCAAGGCAACTCTTATAAGAACAACATTTGACTAGGACTGACTTACAGGTTCAGAGGTTCAGTCCATTATCAGCATGGTGGGACCATCCATGGCAGCATCCAGGCAGGCATGGTACAGGAGGAGTTGAGAATTCTACATCTTGTCCTGAAGGCAAACAGAAGACTGGCTTCCAGAAGCTAGAAGGAAGGTGTCAAAGCCCACCACCACAGTGACACACTTCCTCGAACAAGGCTACACCTCCTAATAGTGCCAAACAACCACAACTACAAAACAGCACACACTTACATTCATTAACACGTACAGTGACACATCTCTGTGGCCAAAAATGACCACAAAATGTATAAGACCAAAACACAAAAATACACGAAAAGGACCTGGGGAGATGACTCAGCAGGTGTGAGTATGTGCTACCAAAATATGAAGGTCTGAGTTCAAATCCTTTTTGCTCACACAAAGAACTAGGAATGGACACGTATGCCTGTAGCTTCAAAGCCATGAGGAACAGAGACAAGCAGACCCTGGGAACTGCTGCCTGCCAACCTAGCTCCAGGTTCAGGGAGACTAACTCAAGGAAATAAGTAGAGAATGACAGACACCTGAACTTCTCTAGCATCCATGTATGCATTGATACATCTGCATGCATGCATACACACACACATACACACACACACACAAACTTTAGAGGCAAAGCAGGGGAAGGGAGGGAATTCGTTCTCTTCCTGGGTAAGTTTGCTCTCTAGGTCTTATCCTCAGAGTAGAAGAATATCTGGTTTTCTGTAGATGCCAATGCTGAGTCTTCAGATTGACCCTTCCCATTAAAAGCTCAGGCCCCTTTAAGACCTCGGCACAGGTCTCTAACACAGCGAGAAGGGATACAAAGAATCCTTAGCTTACTGGCGGGACTCACCATGAAATCAGCATTCATTTTGAGACTGAGAAATTCCATAGAGGCCCACCTTTCAGCTGGTGGAGGAGAAAGAACAGTAACTCTGATAAGAGCCTAGAGTTCAAACCTGCTTCTGTTGCTTCTAGAAGTGTAAAGGTGAGGCCAATGACATAAATGTGCTGAACTTTGGGGCTTTCAATTGTAATGGAGACAGCGATTCCTACAGAGGAGTACTGAGAAAGATTAAACACGGCAGTGTTTGAAGCAGAGGGTTCAGGACCTGAACATGTCAGTCTCTGTGTTCCTTTCTATTGCTGTGGCCAAGTGCTGACTGCAATCTGGAGAGGGGAGGGGCTTTGCATATCCTGATCACAGCCTGCCATTAAGTAAACTCAAGGCAGGAACCTGGAGGCCAGGACTACAGCAGAGCTTATGGCAGAATGGTAGTTCTGGCTGCTCGCTCTGGCTTGCACAGCATGCAGGACTCTCTCCAAGGGAAGTACACCCACAGTGGGCTGGGCGCTCCCACATCTACCGTTAATTAAGAAAATGACCTACCATCTTATCTGCAGGCCAATCTAATAAAGGTCTTTTCTCAGTCAGCTGGAGGTTTTCTCTTCTAGATGACTCTAGCTTATGCCACACTGACAAATAAAAACTCGCCAGGATGGAAGCCAAGAGATGGCTGATTCCCAGAACCCACATGGTAACTCACAACCACTGTCATCCCAGGTCTTAGAATCCAGCCCTCTCTCTGGCCTCTGTGAACACAGGCAATGCGTGTGGTATATACACATGTGTATAGGCAAATCACCCATGCATATAAAATAATTTTTTTCCTTATTTTTATTTTTTATTTTTTTTATTTACATTTCAAATGCTATCCCGAAAGTTCCCTATACCCTCCCCGCCCCCTGCCCCTGCTCCCCTACCCACCCACTCCCACTACTTGGCCCAGGCCTTCCCTTGTGCTAGGTCATATAAAGTTTGCAAGACCAAGGGGCCTCT
>NC_034601.1:5173710-5177325 GCF_900095145.1 Mus pahari | reverse complement strand
GAAGATCTCAGAAGATGGAAAGATCTCCCATGCTCATGGATTGGCAGGACTAACATAGTCAAAATGGCCATCCTGCCAAAAGCAATTTACAGATTCAATAAAATAATTTTTAAATAGTTAACTAATCAGGATATTCAGTAGTTGTTACAAGCGAGATTTTTTTGGCCAAATTCATGATTTGGTCATTTGAAATATTAATCTTGGGGTTCCACATTCTTCTCCTCTTTCACTTCTTTTTTGTACCACCCCCCCCCCCGCCAGCATAATATGAACTTGGGCCATACTCTGTTTATATTCTATAACATTTTGTGCTTCATATTTTATCCAAAATGGTCATTTTTCTTCCTTTAAAACCTCTCATATAAATGTCTCTTGTATGAACGGAAGCTAATTTCTTTTGTTCGTGAGCATTGTCTTTTCTGGGGCACCATTTATCTGGTTGTAGTCCTTGAAATCATTCAGCAAATCAATTTTAATAAACCCAAATTCTCCTTCTAGGCAACATGTTGATACTCACATTCCACTGAGAAGAGGGAATAAAAACCTGCAGGTTCAGAATGAGGCCCAACCCTAGCTCCTCAAAAGCCCATTCATGTTTCAAGGTGGGGCCTTGAAGGGTCAACTTTGAGTCTCCTTTTTAATAGTGATTCATCCACCACCACAGACATTCCTGAGCCTACATGTGGCACAGTTTGGCTCCAGACCAATGAGACACGAGACTGACATGACCATACATGACAGAAAGAACAGAGAAAAAAATTCTTAATTTAAGCAGTTTTTATTTTATTTCATGTGTGTGTGTGTGTGTGTGTGTATGTGTATGAATGAGTGTGTGCATGTGTATATGTATGTGACTGTGTGTGTATGTGTGTGAGTATGTATATGTATATGTGAGTATGTGAGTGTGAATGAGTATCTGAGTGTGTCAGTGAGTGTGTCAGTGTGTATGTAGTATATGTATGAGTTGTGTGAGTGTGTGTATGAGTATGTGTGTGTGCATGAATGTATTTGTGAATGTGTATGTGTGTGAGAGTGTTTGTCAGTGTGTTCAATGAGTGTGTACCAGTGTGTGTATAAGTTGGTATGTATGAGTATGTAAATATGTGTAAGTATGTCTGTGTGTTTCTGTGAGAGTATGTTAGGGTGAGTGTGAATATGTATGTGTGGATGTACATGAGTATGTGAATGTGTGTATGAGAGAGAGAGCATATGGGAGTGTGTGTGTGTCAGTATATGTGTGAGTGTATGTATGAGTGTGAGTTGTATAAGTCTGCAGATGTTGAGTGTGAGTGAATGTGAGCATGTGTGTGAATGTGATTGTGTGTGAGTGTGAGGGTGTGCAAGTGTGTGCATGTGTGTGAGTATATAGAGTATATGAGTGTGTATCAGAGTGTGTGTGAGTGTATGGGAGTGTGTGAGTGTATATGAGTGTGTATGTGCATGTATGAGTGTCAGTATGTGTGTTTGTGAGTATGTGTGTGCATGTGTGTTTGAGTATGTATGACTATGTATGAGTGTGTGTGTGTCAGTGTTTGTGACTGTGTGTACCAGTGTGTATGTAAGTTGGTATGTATGAGTATGTAAATATGTGTGAGTGTATGTCTATGTGCTTCTGTGAGAGTATGTGAGGGTGAGTGTGAATATGTATGTATGTGTGAATGTACATGAGTATGTGAATGTGTATGTGAGAGAGAGTACATGGGAGTATAAGTGTGTGTCAGTATATGTGTGAGTGTGTGTATGAGTGTGAGTTGTGTAAGCTTGGAGGGTTGAGTGTGAGTGTGAATGTGAGCAGGTGTGTGAGTGTGATTGTGTGTGAGGGTGTGTAAGAGTGTGCATGTATGTGAGTGTGTATGAGTGTGTGTTAGAGTGTTGTGAATGTGTGTCAGTATGTGTGTGAGTTGTGAGAGTGTATGAGTATACATGAGTGTGTATGTGCATGTATGAGTGTGTCAGTGTGTGTTTGTGAGTATGTGTGTGCATGTGTGAGTGTGTGTACCAGTGTGTATGTCAGTGTTTGTGAGTATGTATGTCCAAGTATCAGTGTGTGTCAGTGTGTATGAGTGTGTGTCAGTGTGTGTGTGATAAGTGTATGAGTCTCTGTGTACGAGTGTGTATTATGAGTGTATGTATGTGTGTCAGTGTATGTTTGAGTGTGTGTCTGTGTGTTTTTGTAAGTGTGTGAATGTGAGTGTGAATGTGAGTGTGGGTGTATAAGTATGTGTTAGTATGTGAGTGTGAGTGTGTTTGATGGTATTTGTGTGAGTGTGTGTGTATGTGAGTGTGACTGTGTGAGAATGTGTGTGTGTGTGAGCGTGTGTATGTGTGTGAGTATATGAATATATGAATATGAGTGTGTATGTGAGTGTGTGTCAGTATGAGTGTGTTGTGTGCAGTGTACATGTACACGTACATGGAGGTGTGCAGAACTTGTCATCATTCCTCAGGCACAGTCCCTTTCTTTGGGGAGAGTCTTTCCTCAGCCTGTCAGGTGGGCGTGTCAGCCTGTCTGGCCACCGAGCTCCTCTGCTCTCCAACACTGGCCTTACCTCACATCCAGCTTTTTTTTTTTTTAATTCCTTCATATTTTTATTTCAAACAAAAAAAAAACTGAAGTTATGGCTTAGTGATTACACAACAGCATAGTGTATGTGAAACTATTGGTTTACAAAGATAAATAGCATTCCCAATATTCATCTTAGATTTAGGTAAGTGTACACTATTAATTAATTCAAGATACATGTATTGAGAATCCACTGTGTGAAAGCATTCTTGAGCCTGTTTATTGTACAATGTGTGTGTGTATACATATATACATATATACATATATGTATACACAGAGAGAGAGAGAGAGAGAGAGAGAGAGAGAGAGAGAGAGAGAGAGAGAGAGAGAGCGCTCAGGAAAATATATAACTATAGCCATTTCCCTGTAGAAAATTACACAAATCACAAATAATGTATGATTACCATTATGAGACATGTACACTGTGCAGTAGCAGTAGGTGCTATGGACAGTTGAAACTTTGAGAAGGTGTCATCCTGAGGCGGTGACGACACATGTGATACATCAAAGGACAGTGCTGCACATGAAAGATCAGGCAGAGAATGAAGCCAAAGAAAGGGAACTCTAAACACAGGAAACCACAAAGACAGGGTGGCATGGGTTCTATGGAAGCAAAGGATGATGGGGATGGATGCAGAAGAGCATGCAACAGAGAAAATGGAGACTGCACAAGGTTGGAGAAGGCACAGGTCAGAGCAGACAAGTCCTGCGAACCACAGTAAGGAGTTTGCTGTTCCATACTGAGGATCCCAACTAGCTTGACTCAAGCAGAGAGCTGTTGTTTGCCTTTTGTTTTATTGCTTCATGCTTTTGGGAGTTTTTTCTGTTTATTTCTTTTTAAGATAATATTATAATTTCCACCTTTTAAAAAAATATGGATTCTTGGGATTAAACAAAACTCATATCCTGTGTTTGAAAGGCAGGTATTTCTTTTTTTATTATTTATTATTATTTTCTTTATTTACATTTCAAATGCTATCCCGAAAGTTTCCTGTACCCCACCCCCGCCCCTGCTCCCCTACCCACCCACTCCCACTACTTGCCCCTGGCCT
>NC_034601.1:5149756-5171460 GCF_900095145.1 Mus pahari | reverse complement strand
TCCTGCCAATCCATGAGCATGGGAGATCTTTCCATCTTCTGAGAACTTCTTCAATTTCTTTCTTATGGATTTGAAGTTCTTATCATACAGATCTTTCACTTCCTTAGTTAGAGTCACACCAAGGTATTTTATATTATTTGTGACTATGAAAGGCAGGTATTTCAAAGACCAAGCTACCTCCCTAGCTCCTGAGTACCTCAGGACCTAATAATTCAATAGGTATAGACATGACAAAAAATGATTCCACTCAAGTTCAGCTTAAACAAGCAGAGAGTTTACTGAGGTTACTTAGGAGCAGTGGTAAGGAGCACTTGCAGGAACATGGATGACTGAACAGCAAAACATAGGAGACCAGAAGGCACCGTGACATGGGGAGTGACTCACAGATGCTGCAACTCACAGACGCTGCATCTCTCTGAGCTCCCTGAACAACTTTCTAGCAGTTTGACAGCTGGATCTTCTCTCCTCAGCAGTCCTCACTACTAATCTAGCCGTATGGGGAGAGGGTTAGGAGTCCTGTAAGTTTTATAAACTTCCTGAGTCTTAATTGTTTGCTTCTAAAGGAGCCTTCCTCCAAGAAGGAATTTTTCTATTTGAAAGAAATTTCTATACATGCACCCTCAAAGCGATCCCACCTACTACAGCAGAGATGGACCAGGGTTGGCTTTGCCATGGTTGCTTCACTCTGGTCATAGAGATGCAGGGTCTGATGACCTGGATCAATTCTAGGACATGAACAGGAGGCTGAGGCAGCCAGTTTTCTGCTTTACTTATTGTCCCTCCACTGTGGGATAATTGTTGCCAACCCAGTCCAGTGACAACTTTCAGAAATCCAGGGTGTGGGAAAACCCTGTGAGAGGTGCCAACATGCTCCACATCAGCAGACCCCAGATCACTTTCAGCATTTCCAAGAACTGCTTTGGTTTGCTACTTTTTAAAGTTTTGACAATAGCTTTATTTAAACATCTCCTTGAGGCAGAGGTGTGGAAGAATAGGGACACTGCAGATTGCAAGGAAGATCTCGGAATTCCCACAAAAATGAACCACGGTGAGGACATCACCATGCCCCTGCTGTCTCTGGTGGGCTCACTCGGCACAAGCAATTAACATTCAACACTGACACCTGCTCCCACAAAAATCCAAGTTACTATCACTGGGATTTCTTGAGATGGACCCAGTGCTGTGCTTCATGTTTGTGCTGTTGTCTGTGTTTGGTTTCTGTGTGTGTGTGTGTGTGTGTGTGTGTGTGTGTGTGAATTCACACATGTGCCAAAGCACATATGTGGAAGTCAGTGGCAGAAGTCAGTCCTCTCCTTCCACCACGTGGGAACTGGAGACTTGGCAGCAAGTGCCTTTACCCACTGAGACCTCTCGCCAGCTCCTGGTCTCTTTCTTTACACAATTGCTGGTTGTACTTGCCAAGACTTTGCAAGAATGCTAAAAGAGAGGGTGATGTGCAACTTCAGAGATTCAAGATCCCAAAGCATGACCGCTGGAGAAGATCTGTGGATTATCAAATGTCTGTCCCCACCCCGACCCTACAGTGGTGACTGATGGTGGGAACAAGGGAAGGAACACTCCAGACAGTTCAGTTAGCTCTTTAATTACACAGACAGAAGAGCTCTGAGAAGTCAGTCCGTGAGTGCAGAAGAAAGGAGACTGGCATCCCACTCTCTTTTATCAAAGGCTTCATCTGCCATTTTCCGTTGTCCAGAGCTAATGAGTCAGTTTGCATCGGGCCTCGTCCTCCCCTCACCCACCCACCCCCGCTCCTGTGGATGGGGGCAGTTTGCTGAATCCAGTTGCTCTGTCCTCCTGTGCTGTGCTGTCTGTCTTGATGCCCTGCTGACTGTGATGCTGCACTGAGGAACTGCGGTGGGCTGGCTAGTGCACCCAGAACTCTGCAAGTCTTGGCTCTTGTGATCTTCCTATCAGCTCTAGAAGGGGGATGTCTACCAGCTTCCAGTTTCTGCCAAAGCCGCTTCAATGTTTCTCATCTGTACTCCGGAGCTGGTGAAAGTATGGGCCTTACAGATTGTGGCATAACATTTGCAGCATTTGGATTGCGCCTGGTACTTAGAGACTGACCATTGGTTTGCCACTTTGACCGATAGCCCCATGCTATAAGCAAAGAGGTACACACACACACACACACACACACACACACACACACATAAGTAAATGTAATTTTTACATTTAAAACAAAATGGGGGGCTCCAGACCAGAGAACTGAGCTCCATGCAGGTGACCAAAGAGCTATTGGATAAAGTCCCCATCCTCTGAATGAAGTCCAAACTATGTAAGAATGAACTGTCGATCCTTCTGCCTTCATCCCTGGGGACCCCACATTTCCCAACACACGTGCACCTGCTCCTAAGGCACCCGCACCTGAGCCCAGACTGGTGAACTTCCTGTTGGTTCTCATGTGCACTTCCTTCAGGAATGCCTTCACACTCCCCAGCCCCACCCTATGTCTCTCCTCTTTAACCCAGCTCATGTGTCACTTCCTGCCAGAGGCTTTCACTGCTGTCCCATCTCCAGTGGGAACAGATGGCTCCCATGGTGTCCCCTTTATCTTTCCAGATTATGTCTGCCCCGTACTTGTATCGCTTGAAACTCACCCATGGTCCAGCCTGGAGCCCCACACATAGATTTGAGGGCATCTGGGAGTTTGTTTCTGAGCAAGGCACACTGACCTGTGTAAAGGGGATTTCACGGATGCTGTGGATCCTAGTATAATATCAACACCACTGGGAACTGGGAACAGCCTGTGGAAAGAACACAATAGTGGCCAACCTTAACTATACTTAAAAGAGAGACAGAGCTGCCTCAGCAAGTGTCTAGGTCCCAACACTGAGGGTACCCAGGCAGAAGCTGGAGGGGACACTCAGGAAAGTCAGTCCATTTCTGAAGTGTGCAGATGATGTTCTGATGTCCTCAACCTATACTCTGGACCTTGCCCTTGGGTCCAGCTTAATGACTGTGGCACTTAACAGGTACCTTTGTGTGCCATGCCACACACAGAGAGCCACCCCCTCTTTTATATCAAGCACAGTAGAAAATGGGTACTGAGTTGGAATAATTGATCCCTAGCCTGAGAGAGAGGAACGGGGTATTTGTAGACACTCTGTAATTAAATCCCATTTTCCGGATGCGAACGTCAACCACGTATGTCCATTTTCAGAAGTACATTTTTCTCTTGTGATCTTTGCTTTCTCAGTCATGAGGTAAGCAGTGAACCGAGCCAATGGTCCTCTGCTCAAGTTAAAGATCTGCTGGGCTTGGTGTCTCTGAGGATTTTATCTTCACCTTCCCTCCCCGCTTTGGCTCTGTTCTGTGGAGTTTATGAGACTCGTGCTCCGTTATCCATGGGATCAGCACTTCTTGTTTCAGCTTGGTTTTAGACAGAAATCACAAAGATACAATAAAATATTAAAGTCCTTGGCACCAACACTGAGCACAGAGAGGCACAGCCCCTTCCAGAGAGCCACCCTTGCCAGCAGCACCATCACATGAGCCCTTAACTGGGCTCTGCACAGTAGAAGCACAAAATCCCAGGTTCACACATGAGAAATGGGGCATGGGCACACTTGTAAATGCCTCCACGGCAGTCTGCCCAAAGATGATGCTCTATTTCATTTCTGTTGGAGTTACAGGATATCCTGGCCAAACACAGGGAAGGGGGTTATTCATCTCAGAATTCCAGACTTCAGTCCATCATTAAGGAGAAGTCGAGGCAGGAACTCAAGCAGCACACCCACATGGAAATGCAGAGAGAGGATCTGGAAAGATGGCTCACAGGTTAAGAGTGCATACAGCTCTTGCAAAAGACCTGAGTTTGAGTCTCAGCACCCACATCACATGGCTCTGACCTCCTCGGGCACAAACCCATACACAGACTTACATAATTTAAAAGAAAATAACTCTTTTTTTAAGAGCAGAAAGAAACAACTGCATCTGTGCTTAACTGCTATTGCTTCATTCAATTTTCTCCTGTTCTATATGGATCAGGACCTCCTGTCTAGGGAATGGTGCCACACACAGTGGGCTGGGTTTTTCTACATCAATAAAGAATCAAGACAATCCTCCATAGACATGCCCACAGGCCAACCTGATCTAAATAATTCCTCAGTTAAGGTTCTCCTCTCAAGTGACCCTAGATTGTGGAATGTTGACAGTTAAAACTAGTCAGTACAGACAAAATGTAAAGACTAGAATCTACCAATACAATTATGATTATTATCCTAGGACAGAATAGTGTGGCTCAAAGATGTCAAGTAACTCATCTAGAGCCACACAACTGATGCTAAGTAGAGCAGAAGGACAGGGGAAAAACTGGTGAAGAACGTGCTTGCCTTGCTAGCGTGAGGACTTGAGGTCAATGACCAGAACGTGCACAGAAAAGCTGGGCATGATTGGCAAACACTTGTAATCACAGTGCTGGTGAGATGAAGACAGGCAGATCCCTAAGTCTGGCTAGACAGACAGCCTGTTTGGTGAGTTCCAGGCCAGTAACGGGTCCTATAATAAAAATAACAAGGTAGACAGTGCTGGGGAGCAACACCTCAGATTGATCTCTGCCCTCTACATGTACATGAGTTAACAGAGATATACACATGTGTGAACATTCATACACAAAATAAAGAAAAGCAAGCAGGGCCTTGAGCCAAGGTAGAATCCAGCATCTATGGTGAAGAACATCAGGTGGGGTTTACTGAGCACCCACTGTGTGCTATTTATCCTTGATTGGTTATTCCTCCTAACAATCCAATGACGAGATTGCCCACTTCAGAGATGAGGGAACTGGGATGTAGAGGTTTGGTGTATTACTGGTCGCTGCTCAGTTCGACTAAAGGGACCAGACTGAATCCCAGAGCATCTGGCTTCTAATCCTTGCTTTCTGTGTCTGGGCTCCCTAGATACAGCAACAAACCAAAATACAAGAACAGACTCAGGGTTTAAGGAGAGTATCCTCTCAGGTGCCAAGGATGGGTGGATGCAGGAACCAGGATTTGCCTGCACTGGTTTTTTACAGTTCTACCATTTTAGCCTTGTGTTTCAGATACCGACCTTGAAGCCCAAGGACATCTTAGCTGGAGCCAGAGCTGTTTTGCTAAGAAGCACCACACTGAGAAATGCTTCTCATGCATGCCCCATCCTCATGAGGGGCTGTCTGCCTCAAAGAGCTGAATCAGGAGCTTAATTTAATGCTGCAGAGAGCTGTGTGGGCTGAGCCTCTGTAGGCTCAACTTGAAGAGTGTGTGCTTCAGTCACAGAATGCAAGCTACTGGTGCAGGCAGAGAGTCAGAGATCTTGGGTCAGGCTCCTGCTTTGCTGCAGACTCACTGAACGGCACGGGACAAGGCACTCTACATTTTTGAGCCTTGAGTGTGCTGGCTCCAACTCCTTGTCTCCAGCACCCGGAGGATACTGCAACACAGAATAGAGAGCTGTACCCTGTGACCTGGCGTGCACTCCCTCTGCACATAAGAGCTCATATCTATGTGACTAGCTCACAAATGGGCAGGAAACCAAGAACAGCACTCTAAAACAAACAAATGAACAAACAAAATCAAAAAGTTACCAACTAGCATGCTTTTCTAGGTTTTCAGCAGAGTGCTCTACCACTGAGCTACAGCCCAGCCCCGATGGGAACCGTATCCATTACTCTTCTCTCTGCTTCAGCAAAATGCCTGACAAACGCTGCTCTACAGAACTGGGGTCTGTTTTGGCTCATGGTACGAGGGTAGTGAGTCCATCACATCTGGGAAGCAGGGGCAGCAGAGATATGAGGTCACATTACATCGGCAGTCCGGAAGCAGAGGGGTGAGTGCCGACTCCAGGCTCCACGTCTCATTCATCTCAGGACCCCAGTGAATACAATAGTATCTGTTGGCTCACAGACAATTCCACTAGGCTCCCCCTAGGGACCTAGCAACAGGGACCTAGGAATAGTTTGCATCACCACCTGCCATCACTGCCTGCCAGGTGCAAGCCAGGTGCAAGCCAGGTATGAGCCAGGTGTGAGCCAGGTGTGAGCCAGGTGCGAGCCAGGTGCGAGCCAGGTGCTGCAGCAGCAACAGCAGCAGCAGCTTATAAAGAGGACTGCTCCCTACCCTAGCCCCACTTCTCTCTCTCCCTCTCTCTACCCCCTTCTCACTCTCTCTCACTGTTTTATCTCTCTGTGTTCTCATATGTTCCCAGCCAGCTTCTCTTTCTTTCTGTCCCACTCTGTCCCCTCTTTCTCTGCCCTCGTGACTCTGTCTGCCTCTACCACTTCTCCAGGTCCTCCCTTCCTTCCCTTCCCAAATAATCTCTTATACCAGGTGTGTCACATGGCATGATTTCTCAGGGAGACACCTTGGCATGGGCCTGCCTGGTATTCCCTTACCCCCACCGACGCATTATATTTTATAACAGTGCCACCATATTTAGGATGGATCATCCAACCTCAGTTAGCCAATCTAGATAATCTCTTATAGACTTGCTCAGAAACTTGTCTCCAAGGTGATTCTAGATCGTGACAAGGCTACAATCACTATTAACCATCACAAGAACCATTTTGTCTAATCACAACAGCCCTACAGATTGCTGTAAGCTAAGTCTATGGAACTGGGGTGGCAATAGACACTTTCAGTCTAACACTTGGGAGACTGAGGCAGGAAAATTATGAGTTCTGGGTCAACCTGGGCTATATTGTGAAATCCTGGTCTCCAAATGTTTAAAAATTAAAAGAAAAAAAAAGAAGTTAGGTTTGTCAGGAAAATGAAGACATAAAGGCTCATGCATATAACAGCATAGTTGCATACCATGAAAACTAGACCTCAAGGTTGCAAAAGTCAGCCTTCTTCCCGGGTCTCATTCATTTCTCAAGGGGTTTGGCAAACTGACACTTTAGTCCAGTTCACATGTTTATCACTCACCCAACATGTACGTAGCTGCTGAGTACTTATTTCAGGCCAGGTACCACGTGAGCAGTCAGACCAGGAGCAATGAAGACTGCTGGTCCTTGATCTCCATGGACTTGAAATACCACATCAGGGTAATTCAGTTGTGGTAAAATGTCATCATGCTGAGAATGTGGACAAGGTGTTGGCAGATGTGCATGGGACACACTCAGTTCCCACAACAGAGAGCCCAGGGTTGGTGACACAAGCAGAAGCAAGAGAAACAATGTCAAGTCTGTGGAGTGACTGGGAAATGGAAGCTGTTGTTGAAGTAGAAATGCCAGAGAGGAGATGAAGTCATGGCCGCAGTCGTCTGAGTATCAGGAAAGTATGAAGGTTGCCTGTGTTAGCTTTTCCGGGAGGTTAGGAAGGTAGGGGTAAGTGAAAGCCAGTGACTCCACATGGCCTACAGTACAGAGCTCTGAGAACACTGAGACAAGGAACAGAATGTTTGGAACACTGAGCTGGACTCAATCTTGACACTAAAGCTCAAAAATAAGGGGCTCAGGTAGAGGAGTGCTTGCTTAACATCCATGAAGCAAGCCCCGGCTTCCATGCCTAGCCCCGCATAAGCCAAATATGGTGGTGCACGCCTACTATTCCAGCACTTGGGAGGTGGGGGCAGGAGGATCAGACGTTCAATATCATCCTTGGCTACATAGGGAGTTGGAGGACAGCCTGGGCTACATGAGACCCTGTCTCAAAACAATCAAACACAAAGGAATGGGGAAGAGCACTCTACTATACAACAATAATACTGACAATACCATACTGTGGTGTAAGTTCCGTGATGGTGTGAAAGGAATCCCACAGGCCACAGGAAAAAAAAAAAAAAAAGAACAACTTCAGAAGAACTATGACCTTTCCAGAAGGCACAAGGACAGACGCAAGGGTGTTGAGCCAGAGACCAAGACAAGGACTCCTCTAAGCCAGATGTAGTGGCACAGACCTGACATCCTAGCTATTTGAGAGGCTATGCAGAGGACGTGAAGTTCAAACAAGTGTATGGTCGGGCTGTGCAACACAATGAGACCCTGTTTCTAAATAAAGAAATACAAAGTGTGTTTGGAACACAGATCAGTGGTGGAGCACTTGCCTAACATGTGAACCAAACACCACTACAAAGTAAGAACAACCCAATGGAGACAGAAGGAAGCCAAGATAAGAAGATGCCCTGACAAGCTCAGAAGCTAATGAGAGAATCCAGAGAGGATGGAGTGTAAGGGGCTGGTTCCCCAATCCCAGCTCTACTGGCATCTGAGGCTGTGTCCTGTGGTGGGATGGAGGGGGGGCGGTGCTCACCAGCATCCCTGGACTCTGCTCAGTGACTGCCAGATGACAGCATAACTCAGTAATCTTGCTTTACGAGACCACTATAAAGAGAGGAGAAAGGAGAAGGGGAAGGGAGGTGGGCATGAAGAAGCAAGGTGCATCCACACATCTCAGTTGACTGCCTGGAATCCCAGCACTCAGAGGGAAATAAGAGGATTGTGAGTTAGAGACCAAACATTACAAGACAAGTGCAAGGGCTGAGGGCTACGGGGTGTAGCATATGGTTACCTCGGCTAAGACTGGGCTTCCATCCCCGGCCCTGTAAAAGAATTTTTAAAAGCTTAACTTCTATTACACTTAAGCCTTTATAAGGCTGAAACTCACATCTATGGCAGCACTTGATCCTCTGTAAGAGGTGTGGCAAGGTGGCCTCAGGATTGTGATTAATTGTCCTGCCGAGGACTGGAGTCCAATACCCAGCACTTCATCAGGAGGCTCACTCACAACAACCTGTAACTGATGCCTTTTTCTGGACTCCATAAGGACCTACCTATACCTGCACATACATACCTAGACACACACATACATATAAATATCAATAAATCTAAAAAACCAAATAGTGGCTTCCATTCTGCATTCTCTTCCCAGGTGACTGCGGGAGTATGGTCTTTACAGGTCACAGTGAAGACCAAGGGACCCCAAGGAACAGTTGCTTTCTTCATGAGCAGCACCAACACTGTGAAGTCACATGCCTGCTCAGAGCCTGGTAGGAGAACAGTGTTGAATCTTTTCTTAAAAAGACCAATACAGGAAGAGACTAGACAAGTGTCAATGTGAACCACACCCAGGTTCTCAAGGGATCTCCTCTTTCTCGTATCCATGCATCTTGATGTCACCCCTCTACTGAAAACCCACTGTTTCTGTCCGCCTTGCATTCCCAGACCCACAAACTTTTGCTGATCTTTGTCCATCTTTGAACTGTCTGCCATGTTTTCAGGGTCAACCGCACCATCTGCTCACCCGCTGGGTCTAAGATTACATATCATTTTCTCCAAACAGCGTTTCTCACTGTCCAAGCCTGCTTGGTACTCAACTCAATGCTATTTTGCAATTGCCCAGCTATGGGTCTGCTAACTGGAGAAGAGGTCGGAAACCTACAGCTGGAATCCTAATCTGTTCTGGTGGCTGTAGCCCTGCCCACTCTTCCACAGCCACGCCCACTCTTCCACAGCCACGCCCACTCTTCCACAGCCACGCCCACTCTTCCACAGCCACGCCCACTCTTCCACAGCCCATCTCTATTGCAGTGGGACTTGCACTTTCCAGATCTAAGCAGAGACCTCCCAGCGTGCAAAAGTAAGACATTTGCTCCCCAGCCCCACTTCAGGGAAAGCGGGGTGGCCCTTGCAGTGGACTGTGGGCATTCGAAGGATAAGAGCCCTGTCTTGTTCCTTGCTGAACTGCCATTTGCATCTAGCACTGAGCCTGGAAGATAGAAGCCTAATGAATATTTGATGAATAAAATATTTGATGACTGTTGAGCGAATGAATGTCAAGTTCTTTGACAGTGTGACAATGCCAGCATCTAAGAGACACCTTTTGGCAAGATAATTCCAAATGAAGCAGTCTGGATGTATGAAATAACATTAGCTAAGAAATGTACACACACACACACACACACATACACACACACACTGGCTCCTCTGCAGCATGAATAGGTGGACAGGATATTGAGTTCTGACTTGCACAGAATGCCATCCAGAGACAGATTTGATTAAGGCAGCTTCCTGCTATGAGCTGGTACTTTTTTTCCCCTCTCTTTGAATGTTTCTTTTTTTCTAGCCAATGTTTTGAACAAGAACAATCAGTTGTTGAATTAAACCTGAATTTCATCAGCCTGGCATCTGAGATGAATAATCTAGACTTTTTTTTTTTTGGCTTGGGAGGAGACAGGAGACAGGAGAATAGAACTAATATTATCTGCAAAGAATAAACACAGAGGCAGACATGAGGGCACACACCTGTGACCCTAGTTCTCTGGGGGGTTAAGGCAGGAAAACGGTGATTTCAAAGCCAACTTGGACTACATAGTAAAACCTTATCTCAAAAACATTTAAATTAAAAAGAATAGATATCATTTCCATTCTTTAAATTAGAACACACACATGCACACACACAAATAAAGCAAAGCCTTACTGGCAAACCTGGCTCATGAACCTAAACCCCCACCTTCAAGAGCTGTCTGGGGCACTGGTGCCTCTTCATTACCCCTCTCTCTGCCAAAGTATAATCACGTTGCTCCTGGAGACTCCATCCTCCTATTTACCCCAGGTATGGAGGGAAGGTGCTACAAATGTGTATGGAATTACTGAGAGACCAAGCAAATAAGAGGGAGAGGGGAAGAGGAAGTAGCTAGCTGAGCCAGGTGGTGAATAGCTGTAATCCCATTTACTCAAAGATTGACACAGAAGGATCACAAGTTCAAAGCCAACCTGAGCAATCTTGAAAAACCAGCCAAGAAACAAGGTTCTGTGTGCAATCCCAGGTACCAAGAAGGTTGGAGAGACTAGTTTAACCAAGTGAGCAAATGCATGGATGGCTAGAGGAGTGAGTGGGTGACTATGTAGGTTCTAGATAAATTAATTTGTATCTATAGGCAAGTGAGTGAATGGTGGATGCATAGGTAGATTGGGATGCATTGACAGATGCATGAATATGTGAATGGGCAAGTGGGTGGGTGGATGGATGGGTGGATGATGGATGGGTGAATGATGAATGATGGATGGATGGATGATGGGTGATGGATGGATGAATGGATGGATGGATGAATGGATGATGGATAGATGATAGATCGATGATGGATGGATGGATGGATGATGGATAGATGATGGATGATGGATGGATAACAGATGGATAGATAGCCGGGCGTGGTGGCGCACGTCTTTAATCCCAGCACTCGGGAGGCAGAGGCAGGCGGATTTCTGAGTTCGAGGCCAGCCTGGTCTACAAAGTGAGATCCAGGACAGCCCAGGCTATACAGAGAAACCCTGTCTCGAAAAACCAAAAAAAAAAAAAAAAAAACAGATGGATAGATGATGGATGGATGATGGATGATGGCTGGTTGGCTGGATAGATGGATGATGGATGAATGGATGGATGAATGGATGGATGGGTGATGGATGGATGATAGATTGATGATGGATGGATGATAGATTAATGATGGATGGATGGATGATGGATAGATGATGGATGATGGATGGATGGATGGATAGATGAATGATGGATGAGTGGTTGGATGGATGGATGGATGGATGATGGATGGATGGATGATGGATGATGGTTCATGGATGATGGATTGATGATGGATGGATGGATGATGGATGGATGAATGGATGAGAGAGAGTGGGTACCAGAAGGTGATTGGATGATAAATAAAAGGTGACTGGAGTGATAGTGGGTGAACCAGTAAACAAATAGGGATGGCTAAACAGATGAATGAATAAGTGGGAAGGATGATTGATTGTGGATCAATAGCTAGATTCATGGATGGTATGCAGAAGGCCTACAATGATTAGAAGTGACCAAACAGAAACAAAGAACAAAGAAACAAAAGAAACGAAGAAAACCTTGAGCAGGTATTGCCCAGAGTACAAGCCCACACATCCACCCGCCCCTCCTCAGGCTTTGCTTCTCTCGTGTGACCTCCCAGCTCTCATAGCATCTGTCCATCATGTCTTCATTCCACATCAGGAAGCTGCCCCAGCCTTCATAGACTTAACAAATCAGCTTTACTCAAGAAGGCAAAAAAGGGGACATTGTCCACAGGAAGCAAGCAGATGCCCAACACCCAAGAAGATGACGCCAAGGCCACCTGCTTGCCCAGGAGCCATATAATGGCAGCAGATGTTTTTCTCAGTGACCTACAGAACTTGGTGCCCCCCCCCAACCTCCAACTATAGCACAGAACCAGAAGGTGAGCTCCTCCTGGGACAAGGTTGCAGGTGTCTGCATCTGGAGCTCGTCCCTGCTCTCTGACCATGTTCCCTGCAGACAAGTGACCCAAAGAACCTGCCCCTTTCCTCAGTGGAAGCCCCTGGAGCCTTGGGACTCAACACAAATTGAAAACCTTTAGCCTGACTAGGAGGACCACTTTGCTGATGGGAAAACTGAGAACCAGAAAGAGGAACTGGTGTCCCCAGTTTCATGCACAGACTGGAGGCAAAAACGCAGACCTCCTTCATAGCCAGAAATATTTTCCCACTGTGCCACCTTGTCATGTCATATCTGCACGGCTGCCTGGAGACCCCTCAATAACACTCAACAGCCAAATGAGGTTCCTGCCCCAGCTCACCAAAAATACAACTGGAGTTGACTGCAGCTCTGGCTGTGACACAGGAATCATTTGTTTCCAAACAATAATAATTTAACACCAGAGGCGGGGGGGGGGGGCATTTGTTTACAACAATGAAAAAGCAACTGGAGAGACCAGGTAGGTCAGTCCACAGTGTTTGCCTGCAAGGGTGAGTACGTGAGTTCAAACCTCAGCACACACATAAAAAGCAATTGATATAGTAGTGTTCACTTGTAACCCTAGCTCTGGCTCAGAGTTAGAGGAAGGAGCATCCCTGGGACTTGCCTGCCAGCCAGCCAGGTCCCACCAAAAGAATCATCACCAAAAACAAGGTATATGGCTCCTGGGAATACATGCATGCCCAAACATGCAGCCACATTTATGCGTGTGCACATGCGCGTGCACACACACACACAAATTTACTCATATCTTTTTCCTCTTAGCAATTATTAGGCAGGCCAAATTGATATGGAAAAATCCCAGACTCCAGATAAATAGCTTTTTTATGATTGTGAAAATTACTAAGCTTTTTTATTCAGAGAATGAAAATTTAGAGATAAACTGAAGTGATAATTTAGTGCTTCCCTGGCAATGACAGGTAGGCAAAGACCTTGATTAAAATCAGAGGCAGTGGTTAGTAAATATGGCTCAGTTGCTAGAGTGTTTGCCTGGTACATCCAAAGCCTGTGGTTCCATCCCCTGCACCACATAAACCAGAAGAGGTGTCACAGGCCTGTAATCTTAGCACTAGAGAAAGAAATAGAAGAGGGAGAATCAGAAATTCAAGGTCATCCTTAGCTACACAAAAATATCTGAGGGTGTCCTGGGCAGAAAGATGTGAGCCACCAAAGCTGAATGAAGCTAAAATAAATAAATAAATAAATAAATAAAGATGTGAGCCACCAAAGCTGAATGAAGCTAAAAAAAAAAATAAAAATAAGAAAATAAAAAAGATGTGAGCCTGTTTCAAATGTGGTAGAAATAAAAATAACAATAATAATAACCATCAATAGCAACCAGTGTTGTCAAGCCAAATACATCCTGAATCCCATCTCCATTATTCTCTGGCTGTGTTACCTTAGGCAGCTTATTCACCTTCTCTGAGTCTGCATACATACTCTACTGTGGTGATTTGAAGGAGGCTAGCTGCCAGAGGCTCATGTGGTTGAATACTTGGTCCCCAGTTGGTGGAAATTTTTGGAAAGAATTGGTTGTGGCCTTGTGGGAGAAGGTGTATCACTGGGGCAGGCTTTGAAGCTTCAAAAGATTTCAGTCATTAGGAGATATCTCTCTCTCTCTCTCTCTCTCTCTCTCTCTCTCTCTCTCTCTCTCTCTCTCTCCCTCTCTCTCTCTTCTACTTGTAGAATGATATCTCAGCTGTTCCTGCTCCGTTGTCTTTGCTCCACCATCATGGACTCTAAGCCTCTGAAAGCATAAGCCCAATTAAATGTTTTTTGGTTTTGGTTTTGGTTTGTTTTGTTTTGTTTTGTTTTTAGTAAGTTTCCCTGGTTGTTGTGTTTTGTCATAGCAGGAGAAAGTAACTAAGACACATCCACATCATAGTTCATTTCTTGCTAAATAGCTAGAAGATTTTTTTTCCAAAATATGAACCAACCCAGAAAACCATCTGAGTAAAAGCCTTCAACATCTTTCCATGCCAATGCCAGCAGCTCCCACACACCAAAACACATCACGACAAAACCCCTCATGCATGGCTTCTGCTTTATACGGGATAGGCTGGGATTCTGTTTGGCAGGGTGTAACAGAAATCGAGGACTTGTGATATGGCTCAGTGGGTACAGGTGCTTGCCACCAAGCCTGGCAACTTGAGTTCAGTCCCAGCAACCCACATGCTGGAAAAGAAGAATCAAATTCTGAACACTGGCCTCCACGTGAATGTGTGTGTGCTCACACCACACACACACACACACACACACACACACACGTAAAATGTAATTTTAAAAAAACTATAAGAAACCTCAGTAACCAAGTGGCAGTACATCTCTCTCACATTACAGGTATAGAAGTCTCCAGAGAAATGGAAAACCTCCATTGGAGATGCAAGTTCTTTCTGTCACTCTGACCAAAATCAGAACCTCCCAGTCACAGGATGGCTTCCTGAAACTCTGGGCTACCCTGAGGCAAAGGCAGGTCCATTTCTGAGTTCGAGGCCAGCCTGGACTACAGAGTGAGTTCCAGGACAGCCAGAACTACACAGAGAAACCCTGTCTCAAAAAAAAAAAAAAAAAAAAAAAGGAGAGAGAAAGAGGAGAGAGAGAGGGGGTGGTAATAAGCATAGACTATTGTAATCCTTGGTTACACAGCAGTAAGTAGCTTGTCCAGTGCCACACAGGGTCCCCTCTTACGTCACGTGTTGTACCACACCCCTCCCACATCAGTGACTTTGCACAGGCTGCCACCTGCACCAGAAGCGCCGTTTCTCCAACTCTGCCCAGAAGCAGTTTACTTCCTCCTTCGGCCATTCTCTGGCCCCGCCCACTTCTCCAATGCTCTCTGTGCTTCACCTTGCTTCACAGATTCTGAAATTGCTACTTTTGTGTATTAGCTTCCTTAGCACTGTCTGTCTCCTGTACTTGAACATCAGTTCCAAGAGAAGAGAGGTCTTGACAACTTCTACCTCATGGCAGCTCATTCTACAGCACTCGGGAAACCCAAATGAAGCCGTATCTGGACATTCGAGCAATCTGGTTAGGACGTGTGCCACCTCATTAATTCCCGAGGTGGAATCAACTGCTAGGTGATTGCCATCTTCCTTCCTCATCACCCCGCGGATAGCCCTCCCCAAGCTATACAGTCAGAGTCCGTCGAAGAGGATGGCCTCCCCGCCCCCCCCCATGGGGGAGAATCATTCTTCACTCAAGGGTGTGTTAGGACTATTTGTCCTTCTCCTGACAGAACCTCCAAACAAGCTCTCCAGGAAAAGCTAACCCTCCCTGTAGCCCTGTATCCTCATGACACTTGCTGCTTGGGAACAAGGGTCCAACCTGCCTCAGGCCATGCCTGTGAATGTCTGTGAGCATCAGAAGGTGTTGCTGAGTGGTCTTGTACCCTTCCCGTAGGTTTCCCTCTTCCACATGGAGATGTCTACACCTCCAGAGTCTCTGCCGTATTTCCCTCACATGTCTACCCATTTGTAGGAGTCCCTCCTTACCTGTGGTCTCACTGTCTACAGTTTTCCTTAGCAATGGGTACCTGAATTCTAAAAACATTGAGTGGAAAACTCCAAGAAGAAATAATTCATAAATTTTCTATTTATGGCCCCCAAAACATCCCTGCTAGCTCTGGAGATCATTACTTATGTTTACAGTTTGACTGCGGTGAAGTGTCCCTTCCTTGCTGGACACATGAGCCAACGCTCTGTGGATGCTGGAAATCACAGATGGCGATCACCTGATGGAGGCTGTGATTTTCCTGCCTGTGCTTTCCCGTGTGTGGTGTGCATACAGCACAGCTACGGATGCTTCCACTGAGCATCATCCTGAGTACCAAAAAGAGATTTCATGCTGCCCTGCCCAGGGTGTGAATCATCCCTCTATCCGGAATACCCATGCTGTATACACTACCCTCTCATCAATTATTCAGAGTCAGACAGAGTTATCAGGTCAACTGTCCTGGTCTCCCAGAGCTAGTGTTTAAGTAAATCCTTATTTTACCTCATAATGACTCCAAATCCCAGGAGTGGGGAAACCGTCCCTTTTGTTCCAGCGCATTGTCTGTAATTATTGTTTTATTGCTAGTTATTACTGATAAGCTCTTCTGCATAGTTTAAATTAAGCTTTATCATAGTTTGTTTTAGTTAGGGTTTCATTGCTGTGAAGAGACACCGTGACCAAGGCAACACTTATAAGCAAAAATATTTAATTGCTTTAGCTTACAGTTTCAGAGGTTTAGTCCGTTGTCATGGTGGGCAGCATGGCAGTGTCCAGGCCGACATAGTGCTGGAGGAGCTGAGAGTTCTGTCTGCATCGGAATCCGCAGGCAATAAGGAGAGTTTGTGCTCCGTATTGGATGGAGTTTGAGCATGTGATACCTCAAAGCCTACCTCCACAGTGACTCACTTGCTCCCAACATGGCCACACTTACTCAAACAAGGCCACACCTAATAATGCCACTGCCAATGGCTCAAAGTCTATGAGGGAGTGAGCCAATGTGGGGCATACCTATTCACACGCCACACACAGGAATGCACAGACAGAAAAACACAGCCTCTCTCAGGAGCAGTGCCACCTGTGATTTCAGGCATCCACAGAGCTTTGGGCACATGTGTCCAGCAAGTAAGAGACGCTTCACTGCAGTCAAACTGTAAATGTAAGCAACTCTCTCCAGAGCCAGCAGGAATGTTTTGGGGCCAAGGGTCAGTGTGAATGTCTTAAAAGTGCAAACTACATTTTTGTCTCCAAACTCTGCTCATGTATCAGAGACAATCTACCAAAGAGAGTGGAGGGATAGAGCATCTCACACACATCTGAGCACCAAGTTACAGAGTCAAACAATTGCACACTAACATGAACCAGCCTCCTCTGGAGTGTTCTGAATTCCTGATCTTTCTGCTTCTGTCTTCTGGGAACTGCGATTACAGGTCTGAGCCAGTGTGCCCAGCCCCTCCCGTATCCTTTTTTCTTAATATCTTTGTGTGATCTGCAACATTTTAGACACAATCCAGTCCTTCTAAGATGAGAAGGAGAAAACACACAGAAATGTTTGCCTGCAACCACCCAAATCATTTATTTGTGTGTGCATTGCACACCATCATTAATATTCATACTGGTGACCCAAGGGAACATTTTAAAAACAACCAAATGGAAATGTTAAAATGGCATTCTCGCTGGAACAAGGAAAAAGGTCTTTAACAAAAATTTTCCCCTTTAAAAAAAAAAAAAAAAAAAAATGCCTTCCAAGAGCTCCAGTCAGAACGGCCAGCAAGCAGGAAAGCTGTTGCCTGCTGTGCCCAGCATCGAAATGTCAGCAGGCTGATGACTCCCACAATTCATCATTAAGTTGAAAGTTATGTGGGGGAGGGGCAAAAATCAAATCCCAGCTCATTTCAGTGAGAATTGATCTAATGCAGGCTTCATTACATCAAGTCATTTTACTAAACAGACCTCTGAATGTGTCCTCCACAGAGAGCTGGAATTCCTCCTCCGGCAGTTGAGGTTGGTAAGAGGAGATACTCAAGGGGACAAGACAATGCTAACCTTGCTTTGGGGAAAAGAAAAGGTTGTTCTAATGGTGGACAGGAAGGTTAGGAAAGGCTGGGAAGGTTGGCAAACTGATCTGGAGGTTATGGATGATTCTTTTTTTAAAGGAATCTAGAATCTGAACTCTGTGAGATAGACGGGACCTTAAACGACTCTATTCATCTGCAAGAATTCCTGTTATTTCTTTTAATGAGTAAGAAAATAGATGGGTGCGACTTAGCAGACGCCTCAGCTCTTCCTCCCCCTTTCCGCCAGTCCACACCCCTTTGAGCAGCTAACATGAAATCCTCCATGTCTTGACCCCTCCCCAGCCTGCCATCTGACAGGTCCCAGTGGTGACCTTTCATCAAGAACTTTAACAGCTGCCAACTCATGGACCAAGATACCCAAGTCCCCGAGCACAGGAAGTCCCCACAAAACCCTAGCCAAGTTTAGAAGTTTTCAGCTCTACAATGTGATCGCCTGGGACGAGAGTAGTGACAGGAGGGGCCTTTATAAAACCCCCTATGCCTGGGCACCACCGAGAGCAACAGTCTCATAGCTTAATGTGGCAAAACCCCCAGGCACAACCAGGAGATGAAAGAATGAAGGAAGACGTGTTGCTTGCAGCAAATAAGGAGACCGATGATAATATTTTTCAAAGCAGCATTCTCTAGAACAAAGAAAGCATGGTATTTTTTTTTTATTCAGGGCCTACATCCATATAGAAAAGCACATATAAGAGGAACCACGTTTCTGAACACACTCAGTTTAAACCGCTTTTCATGTGTTCAAAAGACGATCAACAGAGTCTGACAGTAGTGGATCCATAATTTCATCCCTGACAGAGTGCCTGTTCAAGGTTAACCTGCTCTATAGAGTAGACCCTGTTTCTAAGGAAGAACAACAACAACAAAAGAAAAAAAAACAAAAAACAAAAAAAACGGAGGACCCAAACTGCTCTGGGAGCGCTCAGTTCAGTATTATGAGAAGTGGTGATGGGGGACACCTAGGAGAGCACCTCGGGGCGCAGTTTGATGCCCCCTGAGTTTATCTAAAGAGTTTTAGTTGCAATAACAAGAAGGCACAATGAGGAAGGGCTTGCGCAGCTTTTTACAAGGTGATAGTTTCCTCTGCCCCAGGGGGAGCTTGCCCCTAACGGTGGGTGCCTCTGCTCTGACTTGCTTAGTGGTGCCCTGTTTGGGTCTTAGTGATGAAGGTGGTGGTGATGGTAACAGTGGTAGATGTAATGTTCTGGGATTTTTTTTTTTTTTTTTCAGTACTGAGGACTAAACCTAGAGGCATGGCAAAGGCAGGCAATATTTAAAACCAACCAAACCAGAAAGGGGCCTGGAACCCAGACGCCAACGATTTTAAGTGCTCAGCTGCAGCAATAAAAAAGTAATGTGACAAGCAAAGGAGCTGGACGTGGAAACGCGGCCACCAATCAGGACAGAGGAGGCGGGGCCAGGAGGACTGCAAGTTCCAGACCAACCTGGGCTTTAAGAGCTTTATCAGGAGTGTGCAGTGAAAGGGCGGGGCTAGCACTGAAAGGGAGGGGGGGTAGCAGTGAAGGGGCAGGGTTCTCACCAAAGGGGAGGGGTGTGAGAACAGACACATTTCCAAAAGTCTTAAACAGTCAAGTAGCCGGGCAGTGGTGGCACACGCCTTTAATCCCAGCACTTGGGAGGCAGAGGCAGGTGAGTTTCTGAGTTCGAGGCCAGCCTGGTCTACAGAGTGAGTTCCAGGACAGCCAGGGCTACACAGAAAAACCCTCTCCTGAAGAAAAAAAAAAAAAAACAACGAAAAAAAAGTCAAGTAAATAAAAACATGCTTACCATCATTAGTCATTAGAGAAGTGCAAATCAACACCACATGATACTACTTCACATCCTTTAGGATGGCTACCATTTAAAAACAAAAAATAAATAAAAGCAGGTTCTGGCAAGATGGTGGGATTACAAAATGGCCCCGTCACTGCGCACACACTACGGCATTTCCTCGTGAAAGCTAAGGATTCCGTTGTCATGCGGTCCTCTGTTCTACCTCTGTCGTACAACTAGAAAGACCTGACTCAGCCCCAGAGACAGACGCAGCCATAGGCTGGATTCCTTTGCACGTCTGTGTCGAGGGGGCTGCTTTGACCTCTTGGTAAAAGAGGCATCTTCTCAGATCATCACAAGCCAGGCACTAGCTGGATACGCCACCCATATTTGCTGAAAGTATACAGGATACCGGGGCCTTGGAGCAAAAGCTTCGAAGGCGGCAAGGATCACTGTGAAACAAGCAAGGGCTTCTGAAGTGGCCTCTTCACAAAAGCCTGAGGAAATAGCAGCCCCCAGCCCTGCCGACCAAGTACAGATAAGTGTGGCGTGTTCGCTATCATCCCTGGTGCTGGTATAAAATGCCTTGGCAAAAGCAACTTAGAAAAGAAAATGTTTATTCTGGCTTGCAGTTCTAAAGGATACATTCTACCATGGAAGACAGGGCAGAAGACAGGGAAAGCCGGCTGGTCACATGACATCTGCTCAGCTCCAGAACAGAGAGCTAGGCCAGGCTAAAAAGCCTCGGGTGACGACTGACTCACTTCCTCCACTGAGGCTCCACCTCCTGAAGTTTCACAACTTTCCCAAGCTGCAGCAGGAACTGGGGTGCTAGTGTTCTGACATACGAGCCAATTCCAGACACTTCACACTTGGGCCTCAATGTGTGGTTTGTTATTCAGCCTTAAAAAGAAAGTTTTGGACAGGAGGGGCCTGCCCACGGCACGGAGATGATGATGATGATGATGATGATGATGATGATGATGATGATGATGCTCGTGCTGCTCACCCTGCTGTGGGGGAAGAGCTGCGCTGTCTGCAGGCTGTGTGGGAGCCTGCAGGCTGCAAGCATGAAGGTCACGCCCACCCTGGGTGCCCGCAGGGTGGCTGACTCAGAGGGTAGGGTGGTATGCAGCAGCCAGAAGCTTGTATGGATCCTGCCCTCAGACACCCTGACTCTGAGCAGCGGTACGATGCGGAGGATGAAGAGTGGTTCATTGCCAGAGGCCATGTTGATGTCCGTTGGCTATGCGGCTGCCAGCCACTATGAGCAAGAAAGCTTCTTTTTCGATGGTATCAATGACTGCAGACTCATACCTGAGAAAGAGAGACACTGAAGGCTTCCGTGACAACTTCTCTCCCCACCCAAAACACAAAAGAAACAGTCCTGACAGGAACCTATAGAAGAGAGTCCTTAAAAACTGTGATAAAGATGCCGAAGTGCAGCTCCTCAAGGTTGACAACTGGGATAGAGCAGAGGGACTCAGTTTTCTTTAAGAGGCAGCCACTGGGAGCTTGACCATGTTCCAGTGAGTTTATGGGCAACACAAAGTGAACTTGGTGGTTTGGGGGGGGCGGGGCTTGGGGGAGCATGCAAGAGTGAGAGGGTGGACCTGGCCAAAATGGGAAGCAAATGGTCATGGTACATTGTATGAAATTGCCAAATAATTCATAAAAATATTATGTTGGCGAGGAGGCAGAAAGAATTTAAAAGCAGGGGGGTGGGGAAGGGTGATTCAAAATACTGTCCTCTGGATATTTCGTGGCCATGTTTGTACTCAGGAACTGACATCAGCTATGCCCACCTGCACAAGACCTGCGTGAGACCAATCCAGCTCTCAAAGCCCCACTCCTAACTGCGCACCTAGTGGCAGGCGATAGCTTCTGGAGGGGAGAATCATTTGAGGATGTAGGCTACTGGTAAACTGTCCATGCTCCAGCGAATTGCTCCCTGCCCATGCACATATGCATGGGTAGGTAATAAAACAATAATAAAAGTAATTTATAGTTTTTTGTTTTATCCTTTACAAAAGAAAGTCCCTGTGTGTTCTGACATCACAGAGCCATGAAGACATTAAGTCAGGGAAATAAACCAGGGACAAAAAAAAAAAAA
>NC_034601.1:5146931-5149227 GCF_900095145.1 Mus pahari | reverse complement strand
AGCAAGCCAGTGGAAGCAAGCCAGTAAAGAACATCCCTCCATGGCTTCTGCATCAGCTCCTGCTTTCTGACCTGCTTCAGTTCCAGTCCTGTATCCTTTGGTGATCAACAGCAGTATGGAAATGTAAGCCGAATAAATCCTTTCCTCCCCAACTTACTTCTTGGTCATGATGTTTGTGCAGCAATAGAAACCCTGACTAAGACAGGTTGTTGATTTGTTTGTTTGGATTTTCTTTCTGTCTTTTCCTATTTGGGGGTTTGTTGTTTTTGTCTTCAACATTATGGTCATAGCTGCTGATGTTTTTGAGACAAACTTACCTCGAACTTTCGACCATCCTCAGGTACTATCATCTTGTTTCTTTGAGATAGGATCTCTCACTTACCCTGGTAGTCTTAAGTCAGGCTATGAGGCTGACCAGCAAGCCCCAGAGATGTACCTCTCTCTCTCTCACTGAACACAGAAAGATGTGATTTCAGCGCCCCTGTTAGTTCACAGACAAGAGCAGCTGGTAGAACATTGGCAACTTCTCCTTGTGTCCCACTGTCTCCTCTGTAAATGTTTTGTTACATTTTTATTTATTTTGGCTGGGTTGCACACATGCCACAGGACAGCTGGTGGATGGAGCTTTCCTTCCAATATGTGGGTCCCAGAAACTGAACTGGAACAGCAGGTACCTTGTAGATCTCTAGTGAGACTGTCCCCTCGGAGGCTCAGATGTTTGAATGCTTGGTTCACCGTTGGGAGAGCTGTTGGTTAGGTTTAGGAGGTGTGGCCTTGCTGAAGGAAGTATGTCACTGGGAAGGGCTTTGAGGTCCTTACGTCTCTTGCCGTTTCTCGTGTGTTTTCTCTGCCCCCGGCCTGTGGCTTAAAATGTGAGCCCTTGGCTTCTGCTCCGGGTGCCATTCACAGCCCACCACCTCCATTCTATATCACAACTCTGCAACTGTAAGTGCTCTCTTTCTTAAGTTGCCTTGGTCATGGTGATCCATCAAGACAGAAAAAGTACCTTTTCCTGCTGGACCATCTTGATGGCTTCAATGCCTCCTCTCTTTTGTGTTGGAGATTCAATGCATGTGATGTGCAGCTGAGAATGAGGGGCTTTCTAGACAGTAACCCTCAGAACCGTCAGTACAAAGCACACAAGCTTAATAGCGCTCTTGCCTCAGAAGGAATACGAATTTATTCTGGAGGAAATATGAGCAACCACAGCCCAGGAAGCCAGATTCAGGATGCCCCAAATACAGTGACTCATCATGGCGACCATTTCATGAAGTCCCTATGGTAGCAGAGCAAAAAAGGAATAAACAAGATTCTTTACAATGGAAAGATGCCAGTGGAGGGCTGGGGAGACAACTCAGTTGAAGTGCTCTATGCAGGCATAAGGGCCTTGGCTCAAGCCCCACAGCCCATAAAAGAAGCCGGACACAGTGGTACATACTTATTCCAGTGCTGGGGAGCCAGAGATGAGCATCCTTGAGGGTTGCTGGGCAGGCGAGCTATCCTAATCAGAAAGTACTTGGCCAAGTGAGAGATCCTGTTATAAGACAAGATAGATAACACCTGAGGAATGACACGGGAAGTTAACCTCTGGCCAACACACACACACAGTCATACGTACTCATACACACATGCTACATTGATGAAAGCAGGTAGACAGATTACAGAAAAGCAAGAAATCCCTGCCTCAGATGTTATCTGATGTACATTCTCAGCCTTTGGATTGTTGGAAGCTGGCGTTTGTTTGTACATTTCAAAAAGGGTCTTACCTAATAGTCACAAGGATGTTAGGTCAAACACAGAGGGGGACAATAGATGGCCTTTAAAGGGGCCAAAAACAGCCCAAGACAATTTGTCTCCTGACAATCATAGTTCTAATCAGTAAGCTTTGGAGAGCCTTTACATGGCAGCCCAGCTTCTCTCTAGGACCTTCTGTTCACATTACAAAATAAAGGAGTGGGCCAGCTGGTGGTGGCACAAGCCTTTAATCCAAAGGCAGAGACATGTGGATCTCTGTGAGTTCAAGGCCAGCCTGGTCTACAAAGTAAACTCCAGGACAGCCAGGGCTACACAGAGAAACCCTGTCTTAGAAAAATAATAAAAGTGAATACAGCCATGGACAAAGGCCAGTTAGCAGTGAGAGGGGACCCCAGAGCACACACAGACAGGATGCTGGTTCCTAGGACAGTTAGCAGTGACAGGGGACCCCACAGCACACACGGATAAGGATGCTGGTCCCTAGGACAGTTAGCAGTGACAGGGGACCCCAGAGCACACACGGATAGGATGCTGGTCCCTA
>NC_034601.1:5062316-5146456 GCF_900095145.1 Mus pahari | reverse complement strand
GACAGTTAGCAGTGACAGGGGACCCCAGAGCACACACGGATAGGATGCTGGTTCCTATGTGTGGTTTGAGAAGCAGCATAGGACTTGAAACCCCATTGCTGGGCCCCATTCCCAGTATTTCTGATTCAGTAGCTCTGAAGTGGAACCCAGAGATCTGCATGCAGAGATCTACATGTCAGACCAATTCCTAGGGAATTGAGGGTGTTACTTGAGATCAACTGCTCTGGGTAGCAGTCACATTGAAAAAGAAGTGGTGTTCATAGAGCAGCTTCATAGCTGCAGGCTGTTGGTTCTCTGTCAAGGTTTAATCCTAGCTGCACTTTCAAATCCTCTGGGGAGATTGTCTCCACCTGCCACCCCTCACAGACTCAAGCAATCAAAAGTAAGATCCAAGAATGAGCATTTAAGAGGCCTCGGTTGTCCAGGGAGAGCAACGGATAATGAAATGGGCCTGGCTACAACATCTCTTTGACAGCCATGTCTTTACCTAAGACTTGAAAGCATCCATGGGCTGGTGAGATGGCTCAGTGGGTAGAGCACCCGACTNCTCTTCCAAAGGTCCTGAGTTCAAATCCCAGCAACCACATGGTGGCTCATAACCATCTGTAACAAGATCTGACGCCCTCTACTGGAGTGTCTGAAGACAGCTGCAGTNTAATTACATATAATAAATAAATAAAGTTTAAAAAAAAAAAAAAAAAAGAAAGCATCCTGATTCAGGTCAGGGATCTAGAATTCCAATACAGCCACTTATGCTAAAGTCCACGAGGCACTCGCATCCTCTAGCAACCCTCCCTTGGTCCAGCAGGCCTGCTTGCCCATCAGATCCTCGGACTGAGTTCAAATGCTATTCAAACGCTCTCCCATGCAGAGGAGTCACTGGGAAGCCAGGGTACGTGCAGATGCCAACTCTGCGGGCCTGGGATGGAGCCTGGCGTCTCTGACTCCATCCTGAAACTTGTAGTCCATGAACCACACTGTGAATAGCAACAACTGCCTCCAATCAAATTCTGCCTGAGTCCCTTGGAAGCTCTTTCCCCTAGTTTTGTATCACCCTGTGTTGATTATACAAAATAAGGGGGCAGAGACTTGGTTAGGAGGTAAGGTGACGGCCCCAAAAGCTGGGCGATGGAGAGGCAACAGCAAAGAAATAGAAAGAAAGCAGAGGTGTGAGAGACACTTTCGGTGGTCAGTGGTGAAGAAGACAAGACAATAAGAAGAGCTGTCTACTTCCCAGTAACTAGGATGACAGAGAGGACGCTTACGATAGCTAGCAAACCGGCAGGCTGAGAGCTCATGGAGGCAGAATGCCCAACAGAGTGAAGTAAAGTACATCTGCCCAACATGCCTGCGCACAGTGCAGTGCAACTTCCCAACACACCTGTGCACAGTGCAGTGAATCAGCGAGACACACATGTGTATACTGCTGTGCATCAGCCAGACACACCTGTGCACAGTGCAGTGCAACTGCCCAACACACCTGTGCATAGTGCAGTGCATCAGCCAGACACACCTGTGCACAGTGCAGTGCATCACCCTGACACCCCTGTGTATACTACAGTGCATCAGCCAGACACACCTGTGCACAGTGCAATGCAACTGCTCAACACACCTGTGCACAGTGCAGTGCATCAGCCAGACACACCTGTGCACGGGCAGAGAAAGCTGGAGATGCTTGAGGAAAATGAGAGTGATGATTGTAATGGAGGACTAGCCTGAGGAATAAACGCCTGGGAACCATGAGCTTCCCAGAGCTTGAGGTAAATTCCTAAGCACTAGGGCCAGAAGAAGCCTCGCTGTGGAGCAACTCAAGTGTGTGCTTTGAGATCTCTCAAGAGCCTATCCAGGAGGTGGCCTCAGGTGGTGGCCAGACAGGGACTAGAATGTACATTTCTAGAGGAAAACTCCTGGTGTCCAGTATTGACCCATCCTAGCCACCTTCCTCTGTGGTCCCCAAACTAAGATGATAAACATCCGTAATCCAAAATCCAAAACTGAGCAAATTAGACCACCAGTGGAAAATTCCACACGTGACCTTGCATGGCAGCTGCAGTCAAAGCACAGGTGCATGGAAAACAGTTTATAAAACTGACTTCTGGCTATGCGTAAAAGATACATACAGAACACACCTGGATGCAGTGTTCAGACTTGGGACCCTTTCCCAAGACACCTCACTGGATCTATGCATGTATTCCAACATCCTGAGTCCAAAGCACTTCTAATCCCAAGCATTTTAGATGAGAAAACTTGATGTGTATTTGTTGAGCATCTAATATACTCTGGACCAGAGAGAAACTGAACTGTAATAGACAAATACATAATTAAGCAAGCTGGAGAGATGCCTCAGTGGCTGTGTAAGCATGAGTTAGGAGCCCCAGCCTCCAGGAGAAGAAAGTAAATCACCCCAGCAATACAGGGCTCACTGGCTAACCAGCGTAGCCATGATGAGCTCTAGATTCAATGAGAGACCCTGTCTCTAAACAATAAAAGGGAGAAGCAATTGAGGAAAACAGTCCAGTGTCAAATCTGGCCTCCATACTCTGCAGGCCCAGGCAAGTGCACTCCATCTACAAATGCACGTGCCTCACACATAAGAGAAGAAACAGCAGTAGCCCTCTTTGTTCTGAAAACAGTCCCTCATACCCTGCTCAGGCTGTAGGTTATAATGCCTCAGTGGTCTTGAGACACCGCAGCCACACTGCCAGCTCCCAGAAAAGGAGACAACTGGCTTTTACTCCAAATGCGTACCTTCTCCCTCTAGACTCTGATGCCTCTGCTTGGAATGTTCAAAAAGAAGCCAGGTTGGCGTGGTGAACCTGCTGTGTTAGGTGATTTAGGGTGTCTGGGGTTTGCAGCCATGATGCACAAGACCTCTTTGGTTTCCAATCCCCTAAAAGAAGTACTTCGGTGGAGCTCCTGTAATGCAAATGGATGCCCCAAAATAAAAGCAAGACAATGAAGTGGCGAATTCCAAGGCAGGTAAATGTTCTGTGAGCCTCACTCACAGGGTTCTGGGTCGTTAGGGTCCTGGAGCGTGCTCCCATGCCTCATGTCGCGATGCTACCACCTAGCGGCGATGCGCGAAGCAGCTGCGGAAGCCTGGGCGTCTGAGCCACCAGATCTTAGGGTAGGCTGCATCCTGTTAACACCAGCCTGGGCGGTGGCTGTTTTTAGCTGGGTCTCTCCTTCTGTGCCACTTTCATCATGGAAACTGGCTCTCTAGGCCCAAAAAAAGCTGCGGCGTGCTCTGCAAAAGCTGTTTGAGGGCCAATTTTAGCTGCATTTCTTGAAATTTGGACTCGGAGGAGGAAGGAGGGATGTGCGGTTCCCAGGAAGTTCTGCATCTTCCTTCCGGGGAAGGAGGTGAGATCATCCACCCTTTGGCTTTCAGCTTCTACAAAAAGAAAAGAACTTTGGGATTTTTTTTTTTTTCCTGAGGCAGCAGCCGCTGTGTGTTCTGAAAGCTTTACCATGTTCTGTTAGAATCTTTTCTACTTGGGCCATCACATTGCTACTTTTAAAATAACCTCACAAGAAGGCTTAGAATTGTGGCTATGGGGAAATCAAGACTTGGAAAAGTAACGTGGCTAGGCTCAAAAGGCCGGCAACTCGGAGCTGTGGTAACACCTCCAGTCTGGGCTCTGAACCCACAACGCAAAGCATCCATTGGGAGTTGAATGTCCAGGACTGGAGAGGCAGAGCAGTTGGTAGACGGTGCCTGCCGGGCTTGCCCTAGCCCGGGTTCTCACGTTAACTGGGTGGAGGACACACAGCCTGCCATCCCAGCATGCTGAGAAGGAAGCAGAGGCAGGAGGATCAGAGAAAGGGGAAAAAATAAAAACAGAGATGGGCGTCCAGGCCTCACATGTACCCTGCTGCCAGCTCACTGGCCACCTCAGACAAGTCGATCTCTCTGGGTCTGTAAAATGGGTATATGAATCCCAGAGCCTGCATCACAAAGTTGTAAGGATTCAAGTAGAATTATGAACACCTCTGACTCAATAGCTCCATCCCTTTGCTTGAGGGCCTTCTTAGACTTCCACACTCTCCTACTCATTCCAGAAGACAGACTCTACACACACACACACACACACACACACACACACACACACACACACCAGAAAGGGCCTGGTATGCCCTGTGATTGTCGTTTGCTACGAGCTGAGGACTATACCTTGCTGTCCTAACAGGTGCTCCGCACTGCCTGCACCTACTTTCCAGGGGACACCATTTCACAGACCACAACCTGAGAAGTGACTCTCTGGAGCTGTGTCACTGGTACCTCATCTCCAGTCACACCAGGGAGACAGTATACTAAACACTCCCGAAGGTAGTCGCTTATCACCACAGCGTGCCCAGTGCCCTTCATCATCCCTGGCACACAATAGGTCTATGCTAATGTAGGAGCAGATGACCACCTTTATGCTAATTGTGTCAGACCTTTATGCTAATTGTTAGAAGTGCCAAACAATGGACAAGATACAGAACACAAAGTAGGATCTGAGAAGTAGCCAGGCAGAATTGATGGAGTAGGTGACATTGAGAGAGTAAGTATGGGGTCAGGGAGAGGACCATGAAATCACAAAAGGACCCCAACCCAGCTTGGGGGTTACCCAAGTAGGGGGCTATAAAACAATCCTTCTGTCATAAAGTTTGAATATAAGATGTCTCACAGGTTCATGTGTTTAAACACACCATCTCCTGTTGCTTGTGCTATTTTGGAGGGTCTATTTTGTGAAGCCTTTAGGAGGTGGAGGCTGCTGGAGTTAGTGTGTCACACAGGGAAGACCTTGAGGTTTGCTAGCCCAGCCCTGTTTTCTGACTCCATCCCATGTGACAGACACTGCACACTCCTCTGCCCCGCCTCTCCCATCATGTGGAACTTGGAAGATGAACATTCTTCCTTAAGTGCTTCTTGTCAGGCGTCTGGTCACGGCAGTGAGACCTGACCTGAGTGGACCCCACAAGGCAAGCCTGTCTAGGAAGGAAACAGGAGAGAAGTGAACGCTTGGAGAGTTTTGCTAACCACACGCCCAGTCCGTTGGCCTGGATGCCGCCCAGTGTAAAAGTACACTGGTTAGCTCGTCAGCTTGACAGGATGTAAAAATCACCTGGGAAATAAAGATCTAGGCATGTCTGTGGTAGAGTTTCTAGATTTGGTTAACAGAGATGGGGAGACCCAACCCACCCTAACTGTGGGTGGTGCTTGACATCAGCTGCGGTCCTGGACTGGGCAAATCAAAGCAGGCTGAGCACAGGCGTCCATCTCTCTGCTTCCCGGCTGCAGATGCAGTACTTGGTGAGCTCAAGCTACTGCGGCCACGGTGGTGGTATCCCCACATCCTCACACTGTGGGCCAAGCATGTCTTCTTTTCTTTATTAGGTTGCTTCTCTCAGGTATTTTGTGAGATCAGTGAGGAGCATTGAGGAGAAGCAGTAATACAAAGGGCAGAGACATTGCAGTATCTCAGACCCCAGAACCCCAGAACCCCAGAACCTTGCCTAAACCTCTCCTCTTCCTCCCCCTCTCCGGGCAACCCTGTCACTCACTAGATAACTCACGGGGATCCCTAGCCTTTGCTTTTGCTCTCCCGGGTCCTGTCATGGGGTGGGATCTGCAGGAAGAATCCCAGATAACTCATTTCATCGCAGCTAAGTGGCAGGCTCCCCTCTCCCACCATTTTCTTTGCTAGCCTGTGGGTGTCACCTGCCTGGGACCTGATGGAACAGCTGTGCAGTGAAGTCACTGTAACTCCGTGGATCTCAGTGGGGCACTGCTGTCCTGTGGGGAATATTTGACAACATCTCCTGGCATTTTCGTTGCCACGGCTGGAAGGGTTGGAGGTTGCTACTGACATCTAGTGGGTAGGAACAGGGATGTTGCTACCTGCCCTAAAGTGTAAAGGACAGTCAATGTCACCAACACCACATGGTCACCCCCTGCTGGTCACCCAGCATTTCCCAGTAGGGAGAATCACTGGCACCTTAATTAGACCTGATTAACAGATCGCTGGGGTGAGTTGCTGACAGTTGCCACTGGGCAGCTGCTGGGCCCTTTCGATCCCTCCTGGATGGAGACTGACAGAGGGTCTGACTTTATTTCTACCTTATTACATTTGTCTTCCTATGACTTCAGTAAATTACCCACCACTGACCCTGAGCCTCATCTATCCCCTGTTTTCTTTCAGTCTGACCACATTGGTGTAGACCCAGTGTGTGTTGGGTGCTATGTGGGGCATTGAGCACACAGTGGTCATAAGGCACAGTGGCTACTGTTACAGTGACAATTACATTTCAGTATGATGACTAGGGAGATAGTCTGGTGGGCTTGCCACACACGCATAAGGATCTTAGTTCAAATCCCCAGAGCCCATGTAAAGCCAGATGGGGCAGAATAAATCTGCAGTCTCAGTGCTTCCACAAGATGAAGGGGGCTGAGGCAGGAGAATCCCCAGAAGGTCACACAGTGGGAACAAGACACCCTGCTTCATGCAAGGTAGAAGTCAAAGGCCAGTATCCAAGGTTGTCCTGTGACCTCCACAGGTGCACAGTGCATACAAAAACACACACACACACACACACACATGGGCATATGTATGCAAGTGCCATGCATTTATGTGTATGTGTATATATGTATTATAATATACATTATAATGTACATACATGTATGCATGCTCACATACACAGATGCACATGGGCATATGCACATTGTTACATATAAACACAGGAACACATAAAGGCACAAATACAGAGACACAAAGACACACAGGACACATTTAGTCATGTATACACACAGAGACAGAAGCACATAGGCATATACAGAAACCTATAGAAACAGTGGGACACAGTAACACATATAGACACGTATGCACACAGATGCATTGGGACACATACAGGCATATACACAGAGACAGCCCAAGCTGTGCCATTTACTTATTAGCCAATAAGTAAATTTGCCTTCTAAACAAGTTATTTGCTCTGCAGACAAATAATTCCTGTGAGCCTCTGTTTTCTCCTGGCAAATGGGGAAAATTAAACTGTAGTTTGCGTGAAGCTGTTATGCACAGATACTAAATGCTTGGCAAATGTCGGACGATATTGAAACATCCATGTAGGGGCCAGCAAGACGGCTCAGTGGGTAAAGCGGTTGCTGCAGTCATTTCAACACCTCAGCTCAGTCCCCAGAAGCCACATAAAGGTGGAAAGAGAAAACTAACTCCACTAAGCTCTCCTTGAGCCTCCACACACAGGTCATGGCACACGTGTGCCCACTCTCTCACATGCCTAAGCACATACACACTTACATACACTCATCAAATAGTAATAATAAAGTTTTAAAGCTATATGACTATTTTAAATATTAAAGTACACACAGACACACAAGAACACAAAAAGACATGTATGCAGGCATGAAGAAACATAAGCACAGAAGGATACACAGAGAAGCAAATGACAACATGCTCACACACAGAGAGACAAACAGACACTCAAACACACCAACACACACAGGCACCAGTGCTCACTGCAGGAGCTGCTGAGGACAGAAGAGTGGGGTGTGTGCTCCCTAGGGCAGGGACATCACAGGTGGACGCATGGATCCCATTCACCATGGCTAGGATCCCTAGATCAAACGCTAAATGTGCTCTCCACACCACCTCCTCCCACCTTCAGTGCTGACACTGGCTTCTCCGTTACCATGGAAACGGTGCAGTCCCAGCACTTGCTGTTCAAGAATGCCAGGATGACGTGGATACTTTCCACACAGGTGACCTTACTTCTGCTAGGTTTGGAGGGACTCCTAAGGTACAGAATTTGTGGTGACGTCACTTCCTGGCAGGGGTTTTCAACCCTGTGCTTCTAGATTCCTGGCTTCTAACACCCCAAGTCCTGCCCATGGGGAGGGGAAACAATGCCCAAGGGAGTCTGTACAGCAATGCTTCATTTTGCTCCCTGTACACAGAGCTCAGCTTCCCTTCCTGCTCTGAGCGAATACAGCAGTTTACACAATGTCACAGGACTCACAAATAAAGTCCTCATTAATAATATAGTGTTTGAGGCCCAGAGAAGTTACGTGTCTAGACAAAGTTCACACAGTAGGGCCAAGGTATATGTCTGTCTGTCTGTCTGTCTGTCTGTCTGTCTGTCTGTCTGTGTCTGTCTGTCTGTGTATATGTCTGTATGCATGTGTTCCTGTGTGTGTGTATATATGTGTGCAATGTGTACACATGTACACAGAGGTCAAAAGATGGCATCAGTCACTCTCCACCTTATTTTTTGGAACAGAGTCTCACACTGGACCTGTAACTTACCAGTTAGGCTAGGATGATTGACCAGCAGGTCTCCCAGAATCCTCCTGTCTCTGCCTCCAAACCTGGCTTCTCCCATAGGTGCTGGTGATCCAAACTCTTTCCTCATGCTTGCACAGCAAATGTTTTACACAATGTGCCATTTCCTCAACTTGCTGAAGTAACAAGTCTCCACAAAACACAAGCTTCAGCAATAAAGATGTCTCCTAATGCTTCCAGAGGTCAGAGGTCAAGGCCCCAGGACCAGCTGTACTGAGGCTGCAGGGAAGAGTCGGTTCTGTGCCTCTGTCCTGACGGTCGCTTCTGACTGTCTTTGATGCTCCTAGACTTGTCAAAGAAGTACCCTGCCCTCCCCTGCTCTATACATTGCTCTGTATGCATGAGTCTCTGTCCAAACTTTGTTTTATATAAAGAGGCCACATGGGGGGGGGGTGTGCTCATCCATTCCAGAGACTCTGGGGAAGAACCTAGCTCCTACTGTAGCCACTCTAGCAGAAAAGGAAGGACCTATAGAGTAGCACCGCTGCCTCTCCCAGAAGCTATCAGACCACTGGCATGACAGATACACGAAGAACTAAATTTTCCCAGGAACTGCACACAAGGGAAGGCTGAAGACCTAGTGTCAACCATGGGAGGACCTTTTCTCCCAGGGAAAGATTTCACACCGTTCTGACAACTTATCAGACCACCTTGCAGGAGGAGAGATGAGAGCCAAGACCACGAGTGGAAGGTGCCCAAAGATCAATAGTGTGTGCCCGAGACTTTCTAGAGACGGTTCTATAAATCATGCAAGCTCTGGCTTACTCCGTGGTTTGAGCCATTGGAGGTTTCAAATTTTTTTTATTTATTTATTTATTTATTTATTTATTTATTACATGTAAGTACACTGTAGCTGTCCTCAGACACACCAGAAGAGGGCGTCAGATCTCGTTACGGATGGTTGTGAGCCACCATGTGGTTGCTGGGATTTGAACTCGGGACCTTTGGAAGAGCAGTCGGGTGCTCTGACCCACTGAGCCATCTCACCAGCCCCCTTCAAATTTTAAATAGACTATTGGGTTGGGGGGGAATCATACAAGCATCAAAGGAAGGGCCTGGTTGAAAGAAGTAGACCACCGGACATAAGTCTTTGGTCCTTGTGAGCTCTATCTTGCCATGGTGCCATCCTATGATGGCTTTTCTCTGCTTCCTACTGCCACACAGTGAGGCATTCTCTCTCAGCTTTAGTCCCCCATGATGTGAGCTGCCCCAGCCTCAGCTTACTGAGGCTCCATATGGCTCTCTGTCTAAATCCCAAGGTTCTTGACAATTGTCAAAGGCTTTCTTGTGATTGGAGTCTCAGGAGTGCTCTCTTGGGGACACCTTCTGGGAAAAGGTCCAAGTGTTCCTAGCATCAGAAATCCCTAAGAGCCCTCAAATCAAGGACTCAGCTGTCGATGATCAGCAGTTTCAACCTAAGGGTCATCACCCCTTTGAGAGTCAAGTGACACTTTCCCAGGAATCACTTAAAACCATCCATATTGTGAGAAATATTATTTTGTTTTGTTTTTTTTTACCCCACTTAGGCCATATAGTTCCCCCATAAAAGACACAACAACTTTTATATTTATAATAAGCTTCAAAGCACTAGAGTTGGGCAGATGTCAACCCTCTGCCATTTCATCTACTTCTCTGTCAGTAACCCTGAGATACCACTTGCCATGTCCTGCCTGGGCCACTCCTACTCCAACAAGCAGGTCTTCATAGCCATGCACTCACAATCCACCCATGCCACAGTGACTTCCTCCTTCTTCCTCTCCTCTCCCTCTCCTCATGGTCCCTGCCTGAGAACCCAAGCCCTGGACCCTTCATTCCGTCCCTCCCTTCTATCCGGCTCAGGCTGTAGGCATCTTTATTACTCAGTCAGGGATACTTTGGGGGACAAGGTTTACACAACAAAAGCTGGTATATGTGAAGATCTGCTTGTCTTGGAGCAACCAGATCTTGGGGTATAGAATTTAGCACTTGAATACAAGCAGCACCAGATCAAAATCCTACAATGTTTGTTTTTACATTACAGGTACCTAACAGTGGCAAATCTTACATAATGTAAACATAATCTTATGGTTGGGGGTCACCATAACGTGAGGAACTGTATTAAAGGGTTGCAGCATTAGAAAGTTGAGAACCTGATAGAGGACTAATATCCAATATATACAAAGAGATCAAGAAGCTGGACCTGAGAAATTCAAATAACCCCATTTAAAAATGGGGTACAGAACTAAACAAAGAATTCTCAACTGAGGAATATCAAATGGCTAAGAAACACCTGAAAAAATGTTAAACATCCTTAATCATCAGGGAAATGCAAATCAAAACAACCCTGAGATTCCATCTCACACCAGTCAGAATGGCTAAGATTAAAAATTCAGGTGACAGCAGATGCTGGCGAGGATGTGGAGAAAGAGGAACACTCCTCCATTGCTGGTGGGATTGCAAGCTTGTACAACCACTCTGGAAATCAGTCAGGCGGTTCCTCAGAAAATTGGACATAGTACTACCAGAGGATCCAGCAATACCTCTTCTGGGCATATACCCAGAAGATCTTCCAACTGGTAATAAGGACACATGCTCCACTATGTTCACAGCAGCCTTATTTATAATAGCCAGAAGCTGGAAAGAACCCAGATGTCCCTCAATAGAGGAATGGATACAGAAAATGTGGTACATTTACACAATGGAGTACTATTCAGCTATTAAAAACAATGAATTTATGAAATTCTTGGGCAAATGGATGTATCTGGAGGATATCATCCTTAGTGAGGTAACCCAATCACAAAAGAAGTCACTAGATATGCACTCACTGATAAGCGGATATTAGTCCAGAAACTTAGAACACCCAAGATACATTTTGCAAAACACAAGAAAACCAAGAAGGATGACCATCGTGTGGATACTTCATTCCTCCTTAGAATAGGGAACAAAATACCTATGAAAGGATATAGATACAAAGACAAAATTTAGAGCTAAGATGAAAGGATGGACTATCCAGAGACTACCCCACCCGGGGATCCATCTCATCATCAGTCAACAAACCCAGATACTAATGCACATGCCAGCAAGATTCTGTTGAAGGGACCCTAGTCAGCCATCATTGGGAAGAGAGGCCCCTTGGTCTTGCAAATTTTATATGACCCAGCACAGGGGAATGCCAGGGCAAGTGGTAGTGGGTGGGGTAGGGGAGCAGGGGCGGGGGAGGGTATAGGGAACTTTCGGGATAGCATTTGAAATGTAAATAAAGAAAATATCTAATAAAAAAGAAGAAGAAGAAGAAAGTTGAGAACCACTGGTCTAGATGCAGGTTGATGGGTCAGGGCGGAATAGCTTGTGTCCAGGATGTCATGAAAGGAAGAGATTCCTCCCCCTCCCCCCTCCCGCCTTCCTTCTTTTCCCTCTCCCCCTCTCCCCTTGATCCTTTTCCCTCACTCTTCTCTCTCCTCTCCCCTCCCCCCCCCCTCTCTCCATGTCTTGCATGTTCTGAGCAGTCTTCGGGCAAGGTATAGTGTATTGCAAGCCATCGTGAGGTATATCACCAAGTAATCTGTTGCTAATAATAAAGTGTCGAACGCTACAAATACATGTACGAGTAGGCTCAAGGTTATTCCCATAAATATTGCCTTCGCTCACTGAATTCTGATGAGGCTCCTTCAGAGGGAAAGGAAATGAGGGAAGGCACAGCAACCGCTGAGAGGGAAGGCCTCCAGAGCGGCCTGACAGGAAGCTAAACCGCCCTTCTCTGTACCCCAGCTCTGTGAGGTGTGTGAAGGCATCAGACACAGGGGCCTCCACCCATGCCTGGAAGTGGGCCCTGAGGAGAGGAAGAACCTCGGTGGCCAAGAAAGATCAAGGGAGCAGAAATGCAGATTCGGTGGCAGCACTGTTCATCACCCAGTTGGCAGCTAGTGCTGAGTCATTGGCATGGGTGCGGATGCCATGCCTTTCTTGACCCAGTTCTGATGTGTTCTCCTCGTTCACCAAAGGGGTGAACGGGACTCCTCTACAGATGTGACGCCTGAATTAGAAATCTCACTTCCTCTCCTCCTGTATATATTAATTGCAGAAGCTTTATGTGCCCTGTTTCCTTGTGTGCAAAATGGAGATGGCAGGGGGTTTTTAAGATTTATTTTTATTTATATGAGTACACTATAGCATCTTCAGACACACAAAAGAGTGCATCAGATCCCATTACAGATGGTTGTAAGCCACCATGTGGTTGCTGGGAATTGAACTCGGGACCTCTGGAAGAGCAGTCAGTGCTCTTAACTGCTAAGCCATCTCTTCAGCCCCTGAAGATGGCAGTTAATGACTCTGCCCCACCAGAATTTCACACAGCCAATCATGGAGGTACACATCTATAATCCTAGCACTTGACACTGAGGTAGACGGTTTCTTAAGTTCAAGACCAACCTGTTCTACACAGTGAGTTCCAAGCAAGCCAAGACTGCATAGCAAGACCCTGCTTCAAAAATAAAAAACAAAACCAAAAATACAGAGCCCACAAAGCAATGAGCATAGTGTTGAAATAAAGTGAGTGATGATTTGCAGGACATCCAGTCTTGTCATTATTACCTCCACTAGTGTCACATCACTTCCACCACCACCCACCACCATCACCACCTCCACCACCGCCATCATCATCATCATCATCATCACTATCAACATCTTCCATCACTATTCCATCTTAACTATCATCATCATTGTCATCGTCTGTATCATTACTATTTCGGCTGCACTGACAGAGCCTCCTTTATTCTGATATATGATATATGTCAGTGTGCCAAGATATGATATTTCTGTACATGACACTATTCTGCTATAGATAGAGATGTGGGACACTTTCTCTCTGTTATTTATGTGGAGAAGGCAAGTGTCACTGTTAGTTACATTCACACGGATCAGGCACTTACCGTGTTATTTTAAAGCGGGAATGTCTGGATGTTATGTGTGTGGTTAGAAGATGTGTATATTTACTCTTCACAGTCCCTGCAGATCTGCCATGTTTAGGCTGGTTGCATATGCTTGAGCTTGGCGGATGTTGCCACCATGTGCAGTAAGACAATCTCAGAAGAGATTGGAAAAGACATTACTAGAGTCATCTTTGGTAGCCATTGGCCTGGAACTTGTGAGTCTCCCTCCATGCAAGATACATGATATCCCTTCATGTAGAGTCTTGAGCAGTCAGAGCAAGTGGTCATTCTACATACAAGCCCAGGCAAACATCATACCGACACCATTTATTTGTATTCTGTGGGCAGAAGCATTTTAGAACATGGGGACAAGTCAGGGATCTGGATTCACCTCCTGACTCTCACTGACCAGTCCTACAATCCAAACAAGATATTAAGGCCTCTCAGCCTCCATTTGCTGCATTGTACAGTCGGACTGATAGACCCAGCTTTAATGGTTGTGAGGATTAGAAGAAGCAGATGAATAGAAAGTGCTTAGAATCACAATCAGCCCACACAAGCACTCAATAAACCTTTGCGATTATTGTTATTACGCCTGCCACCACCTCTAATATGTATTTAAGAATTTTTCTAATCTACACACTCTGAAAGAGTTTAAATGTATTTGTTGTAAACCTAAATCACTACCCTAATTGGAAAGCTGGCCTTGTGAGCTGTAAGTAGTGGGTGACTGTAAACATGAGTGCGTAGCCAATACCAAGCAGGAACAGCACCTGTCCAGGGGGTGACTGCATCACTTTAGACACTGACTACTGGCCCTGCTGTTCCATACAGGAAGAAATGGCCTCAGAATAAGTGGGACATATTGAAGCAAAGTTAGGCTACAAAAACCACAGTCCGAGTCCTAAGGCTTCATCTTGGGCTTCAAGCTGTTAAGAAAGGACTATTCAAAGACACCCAGTTGGCCTGTCCTTGGGCAAACATCTAAGGTGTCTCTCCAGGTCAGGGTTGGGAACAGAGTTACGATCAGGGTTTGTGTTAAGGTTAGAACTAAATTTAGGGTTAGGGTTAGGATCAGGGTGGGGTTGAAAATCGGGAAAAATAGTAAAATCTGGAGTAGACTTGGGGTGAGGATGGAGGATCAAGCGGGGCTAAAGTTCAGGCTGTGACTAAAGTTAGGGTCCAGGTAAGAACTAGGATTAGAATGAGGGTTAGATACGGTTAAGGTTAGGAACAGGGTTCAAATCTGGGTGAGAATTAGGGCTAGGGAACTGGGTTAGGATTAGGACTAGAAGCAAGGTTACATTTAAAATTAATATGAGGGCAAAGGTTAGGTCAAGGGTGGGATGAGGATGAGGATGTGGGTGGGGTGAGAGTTAGGGTAAGGGATAAGAGCTGGGGTGAGAATAGGGTTGGGTTATACTCTGGCTAACTCCTCCCACTTCCTCTGAGCCCTAGAGCCTGTCATTCCTACTCTCTGGCCTCAGCCTTCTTCTTGCCAGTGACATAATGATCACTTCTCAGAGATGCAGGAAGGTAAGAATGGCTTAGGACTTCAAAGTACAAGGAAAGGCTTCTGTCCCCAGATCGTCCTTTTCCAAGACTAGGAAATACTTCGTGAAAACCTTCCTTCCCTCAAGAGGAAACTGGCTGTCCCTCCGCACCCATGCAGAATTCAGAATCCTGAAGTCCGTACTGGTCTTCAGTGATGAAAGCATTTCCTCCTTCAGGGAAATGTCCTCCCCACACACATACGCACACCTCCTTGTACTGGCAAGCCTGGGCTCCCACTTAGAAATATTGCAAGCACTGAGCTTGAATCTCAGCATAAACGTCAAGTGGCAGGTGCATAATGCAATTAGAGTAGCTGCCTCTTATCTTCCATTATTGAATAATATGTTCATTAATAGCTCTTCTCTTCCTTCGACATAATAGTCCCCTGCTAAAAATAAACATAAACACTGAGACCCGAGGTACCCGAGAGCTGAACTTGACCACAGAAAACGCAGAGGCAATGTCAGCCTGCAACCCCTAGGCGGCCACTCAGTTCCAGGGCAGAATCCCTGACAAGGCAACTCCTTGATTCACTGATCCAGAACCCCTCACCCAGCAACCCACGGGGTAACAGCAGGAAATTAAAAGGCAACTCATGATTTGCCTAGCACATCCTCACCATAGCTCCGCAAACCAGATAGTGCTAGCTCATCTCTCCTTCAACAGACAAAGAGACTGAAGGTCCGTGAGTTTCCTTGATTTGTCCTAAGTACACAGTAAGGAAATGTTAGACTCAAGATGCCAAGCCTGGGCTAGTGAGATGTTCACTTAGTAAGCATGTGCTCACTTGTAAGCACGAGGACCTGAACTCAATCCCTGGAATGCACATAAGTATGCCAAGCCCAGTGGTACAGACTTGTAACACCAACACTGGGGAGGCAGAGGGGTCCCTACTGCTCATTAGCCAGCCAGTCCAGCCTTGTGTAATTTGAGTACAAATGCCCCCCCATAGACTAATGTGTTTGAATGTTTGGCCCACAGATAGTAACACTATTAGGAGGTGTGTCCTTGTTGGAATAAGTGTGGCCTTGTTAGAGGAAGTGTGTCACTGTGGGGGTGGACTTTGAGGTCCTATACTCAGGCTCCATCCAGTGTAGAAAAGACCTGCTTCCTGGCTGCCTGCAGAAGAGAGGAACTTCCTGGCTACCTTAGGATCAAGATGTAGAACTCTTGGCTCCTCCAGCACCAAGTCTGCCTGCATGATGCCATGCTTCCTGCCATGATGACAATGGACTGAACCTCTAAAACCATAAGCCAGCCCTAATTAAATGTTGTCCTTTATAAGAGTTGCCTTAGTCATGATATCTCTTTGCAGCAATGGAAACCATAGCCAGCCCTAATTAAATGGTGTCCTTTATAAGAGTTGCCTTAGTCATGGTATCTCTTTGCAGCAATGGAAACCCTAAGAAAAACCTAATTATTGAGCTCCAGCCCAATGTGAGACCCTTCCTCAGAAAAGGTTTCTCGGCTGCAGCACTGACAGCCTCTGACTTTGTCTTTACGTTCCTCCCTCTGCTCAGCGACTTACACTGCTGCTGTCCTGTTCCGCATCTCTGAGGACAAGAACCCAGATTACCATAAGCAAGTGTCCATGAAGCTCACCAACTCACTCTTCAAGCATGGCCCAGCTTCCTGGGAGGCTGGCTGCCCAGAGGTGATCAATGAACCCTATGCAGATGACATGGACACCACCTACCACCCCATGTACTCCAAAGATGTGCCTCTGGACTCTCTGGGCATGCACACGGACATGGATGGAGACTACTCCCATGGACACCTATAGCGATGGCCTGGGGCCCCCCTACCCCGCTGGAGACCACATCCTGGCCTAGCTGGCTCCACCTCAGAGCTGTTTCTCACCTGGAAAGCTCTCGAGAGCAGACTGTGGGATGAGACAGAAAAGTGCCTGAGACCTGGACTTCCTGTTGAGCACACGCTCCAGAGAGTTCCTCCGTAAGGATTTTAGGATGGTATCTGCTCCCGTTTTTCTGTCCTGGACTGGGGATCTAGGCTCAGCACTTTCTCCCCTTCCCCACTATGGCTATAGTCACTAAAGCTTTAGTCTCAGCCTGTGTCCCTCTCTGCTGCAACCAAGCCTGCTGACTCCAGCTGCCTGGACAACCACCCCCCCCCCAAGCCTTCCTTTGTTTTTCTGGGGCCAGTTTTCTCACTGAACTTCAGCATCCAACTGCCCTGACCTCCTGGGATATCCAAGACACAGGTTCAAGGCCCCCGACCTCTGACATCCAAAGCTTCTTTTGAAAAGTTCAGGGACCTTCTTGGGGGTCAATGGGGAGAGTGGAGGCATTAAGTGTCCCTGACAGGGCTTGCCCTTCCCTTCAGGATGCTAAATTTCTGCTTTGACCCTCCCAAGAGGGGAGCTCTTGGTGACGCTCCCTCTCACATCTGACCCATCTGCCCTGCAGCATTGGTATGTGGTGAGGGGCCTTCTCCCCCTCCTGTTTGACTCTTATCACCTCCTGCACATGGGTTTGGGGCGGGGTTTGGGGTGGGGGGAGAGGGGACTGAAAGGGAAGTCCCCTCAGAGAGTCTTATTATCAACACAAAAAAAAGAAAAAGAAAAAAGAAAAGAAAAGGTTTCTCAAAACCTGTTGTCCTCTGCCCTCTACATTTACACCCATGTATGTGCACCTGCACATATATGTACAAATGTACATATATGTACACACATAGACAAGCACATGAGAAAAAAACAAAATATAAGTTCCTTCTGATCGTCCAGCTTTGAATCTGACAACACTACAAGTCCAACACTTCCTGGGATTGTCCTTCATCCCCTGTGACATTTGACTTGGTCACACACACAAATCCTTTCTCTGCTTTGCAGATGTGTTTCTGAGTGCACAGCTTTGTCTACAAATACTTCTGCATGTTGCGCATTCCTCCTGCTTCTCCACTCCTTCCACCCTGTGTATCCAAGGCAAGAAATTCAGCATCTCAAAAAACGGGGCTGTCGCTCAGCAGTGGGTCACTTTGCATCCTTGAGACTCTGGACTTGATCCACAGGGGAAAAGTAATGAAAGGAGCATTTCTGTAGGACCAGAGGTGACATTTCTGTAGGACCAGAGGTGACCAACTGCTCAAGTGCTAAAGTAGCGCCCCTGGAGCACTAAGCTTTCTCCCTCCTTGTGCTAAAACACACTTCTCTGAAAAACTGAAAGTCACATAAATAGTTCTCTGGCTGTGCCAGAAGCCACCTTCAGCTCTGATGTCACATTCTCCTCCCTGAGATGACTCGGGAGTTTAGTATTTAACTTCCAGGCTCTTCTGTCCCATCCCAGTGAGGAGACCTTGACTGGAAATTATCTCTCTTTTTTTTTCTAATTTTTTATTTTACTAATTAGCAGTGTGTGTGTGTGTGTGTGTGTGTGTGTGTGTGTGTGTGTGTGTGTGTATGGGGAGTGCACAAGTGCACATGTGTGGAGGTGAGAGAACACCCTGGAGAAATTGGTCCCCTCTTTCCCCATGGTGGCCAGGGTGGCACTCATATTGTCTGTCCTGTACAAGAACCTTGACACCGAGTCTCCGCACGAGCCCTGCAAATTGCCTTCGCACATTCCTGGGCCTTTTTCACTGGCTCCTCAGCACACACCTGACCTGTCATTCCCACTGAGAGAAGAGGAGCTCAGAGATGAAGACAGTCCTGCCCAATCTAGCAGATGTGGAAACAGGTCTACAGGGACAACCTCACGGAGCATTCTGCTCTAAGTTTGCATGCTGGCATGGTCATTCTTCCATGCATTTTGAAGTTAAATGCTTGTCTCAGTGTTGCCAGAAGGTGTTTGTGGGTGGGATTCACATCTATAATTAGTTGGCTTTTGGCCAAGGAAATCACCCTCCACCCACAGAGCAGTCTTGAACTGATCATTGAGAGAGGTCTTAGGAACAAAGCCCAATTTCAAGCCAGAGCCACAGAGGGACTGGGGGTGTGGGTGACTGGTGCAGCCCCCACCTAACAACACATCTATGACTTCATATTCCATCCCTAACGTGGAGATAATGGCTGGCCTCCCTCAATGGATGAGGGGCAAGTGGGTAGAGGTACATTTATCAAATGTTCCTCATGGAGACTCTCACAGCGCAGTTGAGTAGGAAGGAGAAGCTCTGTTGGATGCCCAGATCTGGGGGTGGACAGACCTTACACCCTCCCCCGAAACCTGGATCTGTCTGCCTGAGTCAGAAGGATAGAGGAGCCAGGGGATGAATCTTTGAAAGGAAGGAAATGTTCTACTGGCTCCAAGTGTGGAGAACAGAAAGCAGAAAGCCCACACAGCCGCTGTCTAACGCTGCTGACATACCACAATACTCATTATTCTTATCCCCATTAGCTGCAAACCTGAGGTAGAAGCAGCCTTAAACTTGAGAGTTTTTAAGTCCTAATTATGTGCAAAATCACAATAGGGTAGATCAGCTTGTCTTACCCCTGTCGCTCTCCTCGTGTTCCTGATACACCAAAAATAAAACGAGCAACGTCAGACATTTAAAACCCACCTTTGACTCCTGCATTCACTCGGTAGGCATGCAATGAACCCAAAGGTGGCTTTTTTCCTGAAGCTAATGAAGGTTGAGCTTCCGAGACCCACACTTCCAAAGTCTGCCGCTTAGTTGGATCTTTGTATTCTGCATGTTTTTAACTTAAAGGATCTCAAAACTACATAGGTCTCAGGCTTCACAAAAACCTATGTTCTCCCTCAGGATCGCCTGTAAATGTGGGGAGAAGATGCAAAGAAAACAAAGGGTGCCCCTACTGGAAGCAGGTCTCAGTTACCCCGAGGAGTAACTACCACTCTGTACCTGGAGCTCACGGCCTCAGAGTCAGAGTTTTGAAATGTATTAAGAGGTTAAGTGTTCTTACTGTGGAATACTAATCATTGTGATGAGGCAGGAGGACACCTTTAGAGGCGGCTGATGTGTTGATGGTATTGCCAATGATAGATGATTTTATGGACGTATGTTCATCAAGTTATGTTTAATACAGTGTCTGCTGCACATTCTAGTGGAGTTTTATGTGCGTGGTGTGAGCATTTATGCATGTAGTATATGAGTGTATGTATGGTACTGTGTTCATGTCTGGTGCCCATGGAAGCCAGAGGAGGATGTGGGATCACTAGAACTGAAGTTCAGGATGACTGCAATCCACTCTGTAGATGCTGGGAACCAAACCCTGCCAAAGCAGGAAGCACTCTTAACCACTGAAGCCATCTCTCAGTCCCACTTGCTGGGTAGGAGGTGTCGCTTGGTTGGCCTGGCTTCAGGGTTCTTTGAGATGAGGTCTCATGTGGCCTAGATTGGTCTCAAACTCACTATGTAGCTCAAGATGACCTTGAACTTCTGATCCTCCTGCCTCTACCTCCCAAGTGATGGCATTACAAACATGTATCAAACCTACATTAATATGGTAGAGAGGGGATGATTTTTAAAAAAAAAAATGCTGACTTCAAGAAACTGTCTTCGGGAGCTAAAAAGATGGATCAGTGTTGTGAATTGATTAGCTCTAATGTTCCTTATATTAATTCAGCTCTCAAAATTACCCAGGAATCTGCACATCTTCTTGTAAAACTCTGAGGGTCCCTGCCCCCAGTTGGCTTTGATTGGTAAATAAAGTTGCCAGCAGCTAATGGCTGGGCAGGGAGACAGAGGCAAGACTTTAGGATTCACAGGCAAGGGACTGAGGAAGAAGGGAAATTGTCATTGCTGGGAGAGAAAGGAAATGCAGGCCCGAGAAGTGTAGGACAGAGAGACAGCGAGACAGCCAACACGTAACAGTCAGTGATAGGGGTCCAGGAGGGCTGCAGGCTGGATCCAGGGTAGCAAGACCTTCCTACTTTGTAGTTTTAGTAAGTAATAATTCAGAAGTGTTGGAGAGAAGTTGCTGGTCATGGAAGTTTGGGAGTGGTACAGCCATTGAGCTGTCTAAGGCATATTAAGATAGAAAGCTGTGTGTGTGTGTGTGTGTGTGTGTGTGTGTGTGTGTGTGTGTGTGTGTGTGTATAGCAGGTAGCAAGGGGCACACATGCCACTGCAGCCAGAGAGTAGAGCAGATTAATCAACTACTGCTACAAATCAGTTGTCAACAGTGCCTACTGCTATTGCAAAGTTCCCAAGTTCAGCTTCCAGAGCCTACGTCTAGTGGCTCACAGCTACATGTACCTCCACTAGGGAACCCAGTGCCTTCTTCTGGCTTCCATGGACACTTACACACATGTAGCATAGAGACACACATACAGATATAAAATAAAATTTTAATGAGACAGAGAGAGAGAGAGAGAGAGAGAGAGAGAGAGAGAGAGAGAGAGAGAGAGAGACTGTCCTCCTACTATAGTTTGGACCTGAATGTCACAGGATTTTCCCTGTCCAGTTACATTAGGGCAGTGGGAGGCCTGTGATTGGACAGGGAAAAGCGAGGTGGAGCTAAGAGTTGCAGAGACAAAGGATAAGAAGGGTAGCAGAGAGAAAGGAAGATGGCAGCAGACATAAATCAGTGTGGCTATGACCAGCCACAAGTTATTATGATATCATAAAGGTTAGAATATTGGAATAATTTGTCTAATCTAGGTGGGCAGCTTTTATCATTATCAATTTGTTCTGAAATGGCTGTATTGGTGTCTTGTGTATTGAGAATTTATTGATATATAAATCTGATTGGTTAACTATAAGCATTGAGTCTTGTTTTTACCAGGTTACTGGGTTTTGTGTTATCAAACCCTGAGGATGGCAAATCTATTTGGTTATTGGTATGTGGGACAGAGCCAGCAGGACACAGCCAGGACTTAATGTTGTGGCCTGCCCATGCTGGTACTAGTGCAGGAATGTGCCGGATTTTTTTTTTTTTTAATATTTCCCACAACACCTGAACTGTTCCTCAGGTCACAATGGTGAAGGCTTAGTCTCCAGCCTTTGCTGCTATTAGTATGTGAGGGATCTTTAAGGGATGGTGCCGCAAACCAGGAACTCCAACCGGCGGGGGGCGGGGGTACGACACAAACACCAAGGAAGGTTTCTCAAACTTTTTTCTCGAACAGCTTTCTCAAAACAGTTTTCTCAAACAGCATTCTCCTCCCTCCCCGATGGGCAATCCTGTTTTTGTTTTTTATCAGTCCTCTGACCTAATCCCTCTCCTGGATCCAATCAGAGTTCAGCCAGGGTGTGTGTGGGGGGGGAGGGGTTGTTGATAGGCCAGTGATTCATCAAGCAGACAACACAGGATTGTCCAAGTATGCAGGCTCAGCAGGCTCAGGTTCTTGGTAAACAGGGATCACGGGCTTGGTCACACCGGCTTCCCACAGGGTGGGGCATCATGAGAATAAATTAACACATTGGGTGAGTTCCCTCAAGAGGGAGGCTGAGACCACAACCTTCCCAGGTACATTTTACACAACTGCATGGAGTAAGCAGGCCTCCTTCACCATTTATTCCTACTGGGACACTTTCCCACCTCATACCCAAAGCAAGAGGACCAATCAATCATGGATTCTGATTGGAATGTGAGGTAAAATAAATCTCTTCTCTGAAGGGGAAATGTTATGGTTTCTTAGGAAAGTCAGTTGTGTCAGATGATATTTTGCTGGGGCAGAAAGGTGAAGCAGACACAGGTGAAAGGATGTTTCACTAAGGCAGACACGTATAGGACAGGTGATGAAGGATTCTTCACTAACAACAACCATTGTATTAGTTCGCCTTAAATTGTATAACTGAGCTCTGTTTGTCGTAACTACATAGAGAGAATTGCACCAAATAAACTTCTGATGTTATACTGGCGGCCTCCTGCCGTTTCTGCAGACTCAGGCTCATAGGCAGAGTGATGTCAGCTGAGGCAGACTCACATGGTGTTTTGCTAAAACGGACTCATGTGCTAAGGCAAGACCCATAGGAGGACACATGATGTTTGAAGGGAGTATAAATAGGACTCAACCAACAGTGATGGGTGTGGGGGGACTTGCATAGCTAGCTTTGCAACACTTCTTGGTCTCACATCTTCACTGATCTTCATTTTGTTAAGAGAGGCACAGCTGAGAACTTCTCCCAGTGTCCCTGCTGGTCCTGGTCTCTCCTGCTGACTTATCCCAGGCCTGGCTGTCTCTGCGAGGTCATGGTACCGATGCTGATTCCTGTTTGCTACCCCAACACTACTGACATGGACCAAGGCAAGTCTTATAAATGACAACATTTAATTGGGGCTGGCTTTCAGGTTCAGAGGTTCAGTCTATTATCATCAAGGTGGGAACATGGCAGCATCCAGACAGGCATGGTACAGGAGAAGCTAAGAGTTCTACATCTTCATTTGAAGACTGCTAGCAGAATACTAACTTCCAGGCAGCTAGGACAAGGGTATTCAAGCCCACACCCACAATGGCACACCTACTCCAACAAAGCCACACCTCCTAATAATACCACTCCCTAAGCCAAGTATATACAAACCATCACATTCCACTCCCTGGCCCCCATAGGCCTTTTCAAACATATGGTTCTATGGGGGTTATACCTAAGCATAGCGTAATGTGAAATACATTTAGTCCAACTCCCAGAGTCCCCATAGTCTATAGTAGTCTCAACAATCTTAAAAGTTCAAAGTTCACGCTCTCTCTGAGATTCATCTAATCACTTAACTATGATCCCCAAAGCAAGACAGAAAACCAGCTGGGCAAACTCCAAACTCTGTATCTCCATGTCTGATATCAAAGGGGTCTTCAGATCTCCAATTCCTTTTTCATCTTTGTTAACTGCAACAAACTTCTTTCTCACTTTGCTATGCTTGTTTGAAATGTTCTTCATAAGCTGGACAGTGGTGGCGCACGCCTTTAATCCCAGCACTTGGGAAGCAGAGACAGGCAGATTTCTGAGTTCGAGGACAGCCTGGTCTACAGAGTGAGTTCCAGGACAGCCAGGGCTACACAGAGAAACCCTGTCTCAAAAGAACGAAGAAAGATGCCGGGCAGTGGTGGCCCATGCCTGGAGGCAGAGGCAGGCAGATTTCTGAGTTCAAGGCCAGCCTGGTATACAAAGTCTGCTTGTGGACGTTGTACATCGTGGTGCGCACTAGGCTCCGCACCACGATGTACAACGTCCAGAAAGGGAAAGGGAAAGGGAAAGGGAAAGGGAAAGGGAAAGGGAAAGGGAAAGGGAAAGGGAAAGGGAAAGGGAAAGGGAAAGGGAAAGGAAAGAAAGAAGAAATGTTCTTCATGAGACTTAACCAAAGAACAAAGTCTATGATGGGCATTTCTGAGCCTTCCTTCGTCAATGCAATTAATCTAAGTCTCTTTACCTTAGCCTCAGGCTGACTTTTCAGACAAAGGCAAGAAGTAGTCAAATAATTCTTCAGCAAAATACCACAAAAACAGTCTCTAGGCCACATATTGAAATACTCTACTGAAACCTCTTGGCCCAAGTCTGCATAATTCAAATCACTCTCAGTACCAAAGTTTTCCATATTCCTACTAGGATAGCCCATTAAGCTCCATTTAAAGCATTCCATTGCTTGCCAAATCCAAAGTTTCAAAATCTGCATTCTTCCAAACAAAAGCATAGTCAGGCTTATCACAGCAATACCCCACTCCTGGTACCAAGTTCTATCTTAGGGTTTTACTGCTGTGAACAGACACCATGAGCAAAGCAGCTCTGATAAGGACAATATTTAATTGGGGCTGTCTTACAGGTTCGGAGGTTCAGTCCATTATCCTCAAGGCGAAACATGGCATTATCCAGTCAAGAATGGTGCAGGAGAAGCTAACAGTTCTACATCTTCATCTGAAGGCTGCTAGCAGAATATTCAGCTCCAGGCAGCTAGGACTAGGATATTAAAGCCCACACCCACAGTGACACACCTACTCCAACAAGGCCACACCTCCTAATAGTGCCACTCCCTGGCCCAAGCATATACAAACCATCAAACGTATATATGTATGTATATATGTTTATACATATGTATATATGTTTATATGTGTATATATGTTTATATATATATATATATACATATACACGTGTGTGTGTGTGTGTGTGTGTGTGTGTGTGTGTGTGTGTGTAACAAAGCCCCAACAAAGCATTGTGAGATAAAGAACGTCAAATACCATTGAGTTTGTTTTGTGTTGACTGTCTACTGCTGGGCATGTGACCTGCCCTTAAAGTACAGTTTGTATACACAGTGAGATTCCATTGGAGAATAGTTGTGAATAGTTGTGAATAGTTGTGAATTGGAGGTAGCATCTCAGTTAGAGATGGGCAGTCCACTTCCTGTCTCAGTGTTGAAACCCCATCTGGCTTAGACCTGTGCAGGCACCATGCATGCTGCCACATTCTCTGTGAGATCATACATATGTGTGTCATCACTGGTGTATTAAGAAGGCTTTGATTCTTTAGTGTCTTCCATCCCTTTTGGTTCTTACAATCGCTGCCTCCTCTTCTGCAGAGTTTTCTGCACCCTGAGGGGAGGGATTGGATGGAAACTTTCCTTTTAGGACTGAAAATTCCAATGTCTCTAGCTCTTTGCACACTGTCCTGGTATGGGTCCCTGTGTTTGTTCCTATCTATTGTAGGAGAAAGTTTCTTTGATGATGGCTGACCATGACACTCATTGGTATAGCAGAATATCACTAGGAGTCATTTTATTGCTACACTCCTTTAGCATAACAGTAGTAATGTAGAGAGAATATCTTGTGTATTGTATGGCTGTGTCACCTGTCAATTAAAGAATCTATGACCTATAGAAAAGGGTAGACTAAAAGGTAGAGTAACTGGGAAGCAGAGAGAATTCTGGGATAGAGCGAGAGGTGGGGGATTCACCAGGAAAGATGTGACAAGAAGGACACATGGTACCTGAGAGCACAGGTAACCAGTCACATGTCAGAATGTAGATTAAAATAAATGGGTTCATTTAAGTTATGATCTATTCAGAGAAGAGCCTATAGTCTTATTTCTGGGAGCATGGGACTGGGAGGAAGAACCAGGAACAAACTACTACAGTAGTATTTGGTTTTCCCTAGGCCCATGGCCTATTTTCTTTCAGGTTCTTGGCCACCCAAAAAGTGTGAGACATGGACTCCATCTCATGCAGTGCCTTAAATCCAAGCAGAGAGTGGTTGGTTACTCTCTCAATGTTTGTACCAGTATTGCCCCAACATATCATGCAAGAGAATCACCCTGGTAGATCAAAGGTTTGTATCTGGGTTGGTGTTCACCTCTGATAGCATGCAGAGTACCTCCCAGTACCATGGACACTAGTCAGCAGGGATGAAAGTTCTAAGTAGGCACCAGCATGACTTCTCCATGTTCAATGAGATATGTATGTGTTGTCTTCAGCAAGGGGGTCTTCCTATCAGTTGGTGGAGAGTAACCACTATCCTTGGCAATAGCAAGGGTTGTCTGGAGGTTTCCATGGGCCCCTTTTGGCCAACAACTCAGTTAGATATAACCCATTCCTGGCAGTGGAGGTTTTGTTTGGTGACAGAAGATGTCTAGTTGAGGCTTTGTCCTGCCTGGTTTCCATTTAGTTAGGTTTTTAACTTTAAAAATTAACCATAATTTTAATTGAAAGTTATTTTTAAGATTTATTCATTTTTATGTGTAAGTGTTTTTGCCTGAATGTATGTATGTGTGCCATATGCATGCCCGGTACCCACGGAGGCTAGAGGAGGGCTTCAGATCCTCAGAACTGGAGTTAGAGTTGTAAGCCACCATGTCAGTGCTGAGAACCAAACCCAGGTCTTCTACAAGCTAAGCAAGTGCTCTCAACTGCTGAACCATCTCTCCATCCCCTTACCTGATCTTTATTTCTAATTCGTAAAAGTTAGTTATTCAAGTGACTTTGAAACATAGCACTTGATCAAGCCTCCCAGTACTGAGCCAGTGGCTGGGCAGAGGCCAGTTCTCAGCCTCTTCAGTGCAGTTGGCCATTGTTGGACTGCCCACCCTTACCACGTAAGCCTCTCTAATAAATCCTCCTTCATAGCTTATATTCATTCTGATCCTCTCGAGAACCCTGCCCAATGCACTAACCTACCCTGAACAGTGTGAGCTTTCCACCTAGACTGTGGTCTCTTTATGTTATTCTGTACTCAGAAAAACTGGAGGTCAGTGGAGAAGTGGAGAAGAAAGAGAAGGACAGTATCAAGTAAGCGCCAGTACACAGATACTAAGATAACAACCATCCAGAAACCCAATCTAGAGATGCCACTGTAGTCTGAAGAGCAGTTATCTCAGATACAAATCCTCACTAACTGCAGTGGCAAGAAGAGAATGTGAGCCAGCTGTGGTGGCATCAGCCATTAATCCCAGCACTCAGGAGGCCGAGGCAGGCAGATCGCTCTGCAGCCACTATGGGCTACATAATGAGTTCCAGGGCAGCTAATGCTACAGATCTACTCTGGATATATAAGAAGAAGACCTGACATGTAATAACCAAGAATGTTAAAAAAAAAAAAAAAAAGTTTGCTTTTTTGTCTTTTTAATTCTCAAAAAATGCTTGTTTCCTCTGACTTTTTTTTTTTCCAAAACAAGGCCAATGGAAACAGATCTAAAGCCAGCTGTCTCCACATTCTCCTCCCAAGGGGACTGGCATTTACAGAGGTCCACGGAAAGGACAGGCTTTTTCTTATACTTCTCGTCAAAATTCAGGTGTTCTTGTACATGGTGCTTTTGGGTTTTGTGTGTGTGTGTGTGTGTGTGTTTTTTTAAGACAAGATCTCGTTAGCCCAGGCTGGCCTTGAACTCACCAAGTTCCCAAGGATGTTTCTGATCCTCCTGAGTACTGGGATTACAGGTGTGTAGCACTAAACCTGATCACCGAGATGGTGAAAGTCTGACCCAGGGCTTTGTGTACTAGGTGAGCACTCAACCAAATGAGCTCTGCCTCCAACCTCCATGTGGTGCTGTTACAGCAGGAGAGCATTTCACAACTTCCCTGTCCCTGCTGAGGCAGTGAGTGGCCTGTCTCTGAGAGCAATCAACTCAGGAAGGATGATGGCCCCTCAGGGGTGCTTGGTGCTGTAGAAGTGGCCCAGCCTTGGGGACTGAGATGTCCCCAAGGAGGTGTGAGTGAGGGATAAAGCAGAAAAGCAAACAACATAGGTTTGCGTAACCACAAAATCTGCATGTTGAGTCCTTACTGCCCCCTCTGGTGATATTTGGAGGCAGAACCTCTGAAGGTAATGATTGTGAGGACAGAGCCTTGATGATAGGATTTTTGCCTTTATAAGACATTCCACCAGCCAGAGAGATGGCTCAGGCATTAAGGGCATACTGCTCTTACAGAAGACTGAAGTTCAGGTCCCAACACCCATAACAGGTACCTCCTAACCTGATGTAACTCCAGCTCCAGGGATTTAACTCTTTCTGACACAGGGCAACAGACTCATGTGAACAAAAAGACACACATACACACACACATAATTAATTAAAACAAAATAAACTTATTTTAAAGCACTCCAAACACATATCTCTCTCTTCCCCTTCTCTTCCCTCCCCCTTCTCTTCTCTGCCCCTACCCTCTTCTCATCCATGTGAGTCCCATCAATTCTCTGATGATACTAAAATCAGTGATCATTCAAATCCCTGTATAAGATGCTGTGGTCGTGCACACACTTGCAATCCAGTGCTTAGGGCATAAGGGCAGGAGAAGCAGGGGTTCAAGGCATCAGCTGCATGGAACCTCATCTCCAAAATGCAATAAAATAAAATGCTGCGGTGTTACTGTGTAGCCTACACAAACATCCTCCTTTCTACTTTAAATTACCCAAGGATTACTTATAAGACCTAATGAAATACAAAAGCCGTGTAAGCCATCATTACACTATTTAGGGATGCGAATGAGAAAAAATATCTACACACACGCGGTGCAGATGCAATTATCATTCCAAACATTTTTCATCCAAAGGAAGTTGAATCACGAGTGTGGTCCACACAGCCTTGTCAGGTTGCAGTAAATGGTTAAAGGAGATCTTAAACAAGGGCAAGGGAGATGGTTCAGTCGATAAGGTGCCTGCTGTACAGGCACCAGGACCTGAGTTCTAGCCCCGGAGCCCTTGTTAATAAAGAAAAAGAAGAGTCCGGGCCCTGCTGGCATGTGCTTGTAACCTCAGACCTGAAAAGGAAGTGAGGGACCGTCTCTCCCTGAGACTAGCTTGCTGATTGGTGAGCTCTAAGCCAATGAGGGACAGACAACTGAACACTGAAAGAAAGCGCCCACTTACAAGTCAGGAAGAGGACCTGTAAGAACTGATCTGTTCTTGACCCTGAACTTAATCTCTTAGACTATGGAGCCATGAGGAATAAGTATATTTCATTTGAACCGCACAGTTATGTAAGAGAAAGGAGGCAGGAGAGTCCTGGGGTTTCAGAAAGTGCTGGTAGGGTTTGCCTTGTGCTTAGTGGTTTGGGGAGAGTTTAGAGAAGCTCTGCGTTGTAACTGATTCTGTGAGTGGGTTTCTCAGTAAATTTTATCAAGAGATAAAGACGCTGATAACAGGGCTATGACTGCCGTTGATAAATCCACACGTGAGCTGGGTTCCCAAAGCTGGGACAGATAGGAACTTGATAACGTGGCTAAGATGATGTCTGTGTTTTGTTTATGATGAGATATAAATATGGGGTACTCTTGTGTTGTGGATTGTTTCTATTTCACCCCAAAATAGCAAGAGCTAGAAGAGTCCAAAGGAACTCCCCCACTCAAGTGCGACCTGGGGAGCCCATGCATTCCACTGAAGCCTCTAAAAGAACCCACAAAATGCATGGCAGCAATGCCACCAAGGAGCATCCTTTTCCCCGCCAGCCACCGTTAACTGCAATGTGTCCTTAGGCACAGGAGAGTCTCCGGAGCCTTGTGCATCTCATGCACTTCTTGAACCATCCTCTGCTTCTACGAGAGCATGTTGGTGGAACCAGTCTCAGGACCGTCTCAGGACCAAGGTCGCCACAGCTTCTCTGACTCAGGGCAGCAATGATAACAGACACACAAAATCTTGTCTTAGTCTTTAGGACTACAGAGTATCCTGCCTGGTGCTGATGATTGGGGAAACTGTGTTCTAGACCAAATCTTGCCAACAGCAAGTTTTGCCTGCCGGCACCAGACCACCTCAGGATGCTGGTGACAGGGGATTATTTTTAAAGATTTGGTTTTAATTATGCAGGTAGAAGTGTGAGTGTGTGTATTTGAGAGCAATTGTCCTTGAAGAATAGAAGGAGATGGCAGATCCCCTGGAGCTGGAGTTACAGGCAGTAGAACCATGTGGGTTCTGGGAACCAAACTTGGATCATCTCCAAAAACACTAAGTGCTCTGAAACACTGAGCCACCTCCCGAGCCCCAGAACAGCTTTTTTCCTTCTCAACATGACAGGTGCTTTGGCCTTCCAGATGCTGTGAACATGACCATTGAACCCCTCATCTTCTCTGGGATCATAAAGAAAAGAATAAAGGACAGAAATGGGGACCGTCCGTGAGTTGTAAGATGTGCCTCAGCAGGATTATCTTCAAGTCCTGAAAGGAAAATAAGAAGACTCTCTAAAGCCCTAACAGACAAGAGCCATCATTGGAAGGAATCCGCTCCCATCAGTGCAGTGGCCACACCCACAGGAGCAGCAACAGGCACCAGATGCCAAGCCAGCCCCCCCTGAGTGCAAAGGGACAGCTGTGAGGTCCCACAAAAGAGATCTTAGATGGTAAAATGCTGGTTTTGTGAGCATGAGGGCCTGACTAGGATTCTCCAAAACCCATGTTAAAGGGGCTGGAGAAATGATGCAGCCATTAAGAACGCACACTGCTTCTGCAGAGGACCCAAGTTTGCTTCCGAGCATCCGTGACAGCATCCATGCCAGCATCCATGCCAGCACCTGCAACTGCACCTCCAGAGGATCCAAAGCCTCTGTCCCCCTCCGGTGCCTACACACATACACACAATGAAAGAAAAAATAAATCTTCAAAGGAGATAAGATGGTGGTGGCCACTGGCACCCACCTCAGAGCGCTACAGAGACTGAGACCAATGGAGCCTCTAAGGAGTGACGCGGTAATAGAGGAATCTGCAGGGCCCGCAATAGCTCGAGAACAACTAAGAAGAAAAAGTATAGCCAGGCCTTATGGGAAGATGCTTTTAAAATGTGGAATCATGAAATCAGAAAGAAGAGTAGGGGAAGAGAGACACGCAGGGAGAAAATGTCCATACCCTTCGCTGCCAAGCCTCAGCCAGCAGGCTTCAAGCACTGATGAGCAGTGGGGCTGAAGGCACGGATGACAAGGAGATGTGAGGCCCCTGGAGTTCATGCAGAAACAGGTCACCTCGGAGTGGGCCCCTCAACAGGTTTCTGGCTTTGAGGCACCACAGCCACAGCCTGTGCTGGTCACCCCACTGAGAGACAGAGAGTACCTGGTAGCAAAGCTGCCCACAGGCTACAAGCACAAAGGCTGAGCCTGGCAAGAACCTCGGGGTGACAGACATTGAGAGCAGAGAGGTGTACGTCAGCTCATGAGGAACCTGCCCCCAGGAAGCCCTGCCTGATGTGTTTATAGCAAGATAAAGAGAGGAGGGGATGTGCTCTATGGAGGTGTGGTGAGGGATGGGAAGGGGGTGCCTCCTCAAGCCCATGCTGAGGCATCCCTTCCCCCAGCCCCCTGTATGGTATAGAATAGAGTTTATTCAGGGCATGGGGAGGGGAGTTAAGAGGGCAGTAGAGGCAGAGAAAAGCAGAGAGAGAGAGAGGAGAGAGAGAGAGAGGAGAGAAGTAGAGGAGTAGAGGCCGGCCATGAGCACGTGGAGAGAGGGGGAGAAGGGAATGGAGAGAGAAGGGGGGGGTGGGGGGGGAGGGGCAAGAGGACAGAGCAGGAGCAAGAAGGCAAGAGACCGATGGGAACAAAATGCCCCTCTTAGAGTGAGTCAGGCCTACCAGGCTGTGGCCAAGTAACTGTGGGGCAAAGCTTAGACAGAATGCTCACACTGCCTAGCTGCAACATTTCCCCCGAACCCCCGACTCTGGGCAACCGGGGGATGTCGGAGAGAGGTCTCAGCAATGGTGTAGGATTTATGGTGCTTCAGAGACCAGAAATCTTGAACCAGCCCAACAACAATGAATGCGATGAACATCTGCATGCAAAGCTATCTGGGTAAAAAAGTGGGGGAGGGGTGGTGTTGTTTGACCCACTACAGTTTCCAGTGTCATTACAGCGAATGAAAGTTCGATGGGGAGGTGGGAAAGATGGAGGAGTGGAGCCCTGAGTGAGCTATGCTGCCACTGGGCGCCATATTGATGTGAGTAGCCTGAGCTACCATCTGAGGTTATCATGATGTCCGGGTTCATGCTGCCAACCAGGGCCGTGTCTGTGTTGATATGTGTGACCCAGGCTACCATCAGGCCCATGCAGATGAATGTCCATGATCTGGTCTGCCGCCTGGGGCTATGTTGGTGCCAGTGGCCTGTGCCACCGCCTGGGTCTATGTTGGTGCCAGTGGCCTGTGCTACTGTATTGATCCGAGTGGCCTGCACTGTTCCATGAAGCCACGGTGACGTCCAGTCCCAGCTGCCCACAAGGGCCATGTCTGGGTCCATAGTCTTACTACAGTCAGGGTCTGTGTTGATGTCTGTGGCCCAGGTGACCCACTGAAGGCTATTGGAATGTCTGTAGTCTGTGCTGCAGCCTGAACCCATGTTAATGTTTGGGGGCTATGATGTCAGTGAGTGAGGTCTGTGCTGGTGTCCAAGGCCTTTGCAGCAGCAGAGCGCCAGGTTGATGTCTGTCTACTTCCCAGTAACTAGGATGACAGAGAGGATGCTTAGGACAGCTAGCAAATCGGCAGGCTGAGAGCTCATGGAGGCAGAATGCCCAACAGAGTAAAGTAAAGTACATCTGCCCAACATGCCTGCGCGCAGTGCAGTGCATCAGCCAGACACACCTGTGCACAGTGCAGTGCACCTGCCCAACACACCTGTGCACAGTGCAGTGCAACTGCCTGACACACCTGTGCACAGTGCAGTGCATCAGCCAGACACACCTGTGCACAGTGCAGTGCATCGGCCCAACACACCTGTGCACAGTGCAGTGTATCAGCCAGACACACCTGTCTGTACTGCCACAAAAGGCCATACTGAGGTCAGAAGCAGATGCTGACACCAGGGACCAACTGGATGTCCATGGCTCATGTTCCCACTGACTGTAAAGGGTAAGGAAGCCACTTTACACATGCTGTTATTGGCTACAGACTCACAATTGAGAAAGAGAACATCATTTGTACAAGGTTTAAAATGACCCACGTTTACTCTTGTTTTGCTTGAGGATTCTTGGGAGTGGGGAGAAAGTACTGTCCAGATGTCCACCAGCTGCTGCTCTGTTGTTGATTAGTAATGATTCCCTGGAGCATTGTGTTGAAATTGATTAATAATGTCTTCCATGGGCAACAGAATGGGAATATATTGTATGCGGAAATTCTGACAAGCATTGCCTTGGTGCAGAGGGGAAGTGGCCTGAGATCTTTGAGAAGCAGAAAGAACAAGAACAACTTGCCCGGAAGCTGAGGCAAAAAAAAAAAAAAAAAAAAAAAAAAAATCCAAACACAGAGAGTGGCCTCTTCAGAGCAAAGTGTTTCTCTGACAGCCATGTTCCTACAGATGACATGCTAAAAAGAAATCATTCATTAAACCCAGGGCCTTGTGGAGTTTAATTAATACATGTAATTAGCCGGCTTCTAGTTCCCATTGAAACAAAGAAAGCCATGTGGCAAGTGTGCCCTATCCCACCCATGCAGTTGAGGAAGTTTGCCCAACTCTTCATTTTGGAATATTTTGTCCTATGGTGAAGTTAAGAGAAGCCTAATGAGTGCCTACTGTCTTCTAGGCTCGCCCACTTTTAGCACCTCACCTTATTTGCTTGTCTCTGTCTGCACACGTTTCTGCTGAAACATCTTTAAATAATGTGTACCATCGTCGCATGTTTTATTCCTAAAATCTTCAGTGTGTGTTTCCTAAGAACCAATACCTTCCCTAGCGTAGTCTACGGCACAGTAATACAACGATCACATCCAAAGACATTTAAGTCAGACAGTGATACCACGCTGTACACCGTCCACATAAAATCTCCCAGCAACTGGAAAGATGCCTCAGTGGTTAATAGTGCCTCTTGTTCCTGCAGAGGACCCCAGTTCAGTTCAGCACCCACAACTCCACTTCCAGGGTATCCAGTGCCCTCTTCAGGCCTGTGCAGGCACTGCAATCACATACACTATACACACAACACACACACACACACATGCACTCACGCACGCACACACAATTTTAAATAAAATAGGAGCCAGGAATGGTAGTGTGTACCTTTAATTCCAGAACTTATAAGGCAAAGGTAGGTAGAGCTCTGGGTTCAAAGTCAGCCTGATCTACAGAGGAAGGTCCAGGACAACTAGGACTACACAGAGTAAACCCTGCCTTGAAAAGGCGAAAGTAAATAAATATATTATATAAAATAAACCTTAAAAATCTTCCCAATGGCCCTGGTAATGTGCTCTGAGCTAACTGTCCTTTGTTTAACCCAGGATCTGGGCAGGCTCCCATATCCTCCTCATAGCCTTTCTTTTGGTTTCATTCCGTCTAGAACAGCCATTGCTTTAGTATTTAACTTTCCTGTAACTGATTTTTTTTTCTTTTCTTTTTTCTTTCTTCTTTCTTTTTTTTTTGGGGGGGGGGGGTTGGGGACCAGCGGGTGTGCTAGCAGGGGAAATCCTGGCTTGCAAATGAATCTTGTCTTCTTGAAGAACATCATCCTCTTCTGAATGCTTTACCACTTGGGTTTCTCTGTACCGTAAAAGGCTCTCCTCACCCTTCCACTGTGACAATGAGACTGCAGTGACCATGCTCAGGACAATGATGTAATTCTGACTCTGGTTACAAATGGATCCAACAAGCCAGGTCTGGTGGCTCAGGCCTATCATCCCAGCTACTAGAGATGCTGAGGCAGAAGGATCAAAAGTTCAAGGTCTTTCTGGACTCCAGAGTAAGTTCAAAGCTAAAGTAAGACTGTAGCTCAAGACAAAAAGGACTGGGTTTTTTGCTTTCTGCTTCCTTTATATTGGAGGGTGTAATTTAGTGGTGGTATATTTGGATAGCATGTCCAAAACCCTAGGTTCAATCTCCAATTCCAAATATCAAAAATGAAGAGTCCAAGACACACGAGCCATTCCTAAAGGTTTCCCTCATTAAGTCTGGTATTCAGCTACAAGAAGAGTCTTATGTGTTTAGTTCAACGTCATCAGCAGGCCACTGACTACCTAGAGATGAGAGAAAAGGCTACTTAAGGCTGGAGCTGTTGACACAGTTCTGACGCTTTCTGGAGTAACCTTCATTCGCTTTATTAGATCCTGCCCCTGTTTTGTAACGGATGACAGCTCTGCCCTTTAATTGTTGAGGGATTTTCATTCTGCACCACTGTTTGCTGTTCAAAATGATTTACCTTCCTTCATTAAGACTCGCCTCGCAGGACGAGCTTCCTCCGTGATAGGAAGGGCAAAGCTGAATGAACTGTACATGCACGTTCTCACACTTCCAGTGTAGCCTGTGCCCCACAAAATCCACATCCCTCCACCATCTGGGTTGTTGCTGTTTTCCTAACATTTTTCTTTACATCAAATCCCCCTTCTCTCTGAGACAGGGGTTCATGTATCCCAGGCTAGCCTTGAACTCTCTATGGGACCAAGGATGAGCTTGAATTCTGATCCTCCTGCCTCCACTTCCGTATGCTGGGATTGTAGGATGCAACCTGATGCACAGCTTAGAAGTGCTAAGAATAGAGCCCAGTCCTTCATGGATGGGAGGCGGGCACTCCTGCCCAAGCTAGAGCCCCATTCCCTCACATTTATTTTTTGATTAAATAAATAACATTTGCAATAAAAATTTTTCATTTCAGTTAATAAATAGATGATAGATAGATAGATAGATAGATAGATAGATAGATAGATAGATAGATAAAACCTGGCATTGTTTTAAGTAACCTGCTATAAAAATAAATACATGAAGACCCAGACACTAAGATACCTCAAATTTTTGTTGTCTGATTTAAGTGAAAATCAGTAATAATCAAACACATAGGGCACCAAATCGGGATGGTGGCTTTGAGTCATCAGAGGACCAAGAGGAAACAGGATCTACTGCAGTTTTCAAAGTCCTGGTGTTGGCTTTACAGGCTGCACACAGTGAGTACTTTTCTGTGCCCACAGCAGCACACATCCTCCACTTGAGCAAACACTGGATTTTGACGTACTGTTTGCATTTTTCCCATTCCAATGTTATTGTCAATGATAACCCTATGTTGGTTCGATTGGAGAACTTCTGCATTGTGATGAGGCAGATGGAGGGCTTCCTGGCAAAGCATCAGCAAGAACTGAACTGAAACCCAGCCGTCTCTGCTACCTTGCTTCCCTTTCCTCCCCGCAGCACCTTCAGCCCAGAAATACTAAGTAAGGGGAGGAGAGATGGCTCAGTGGATAACAACACTTGGTGCTCTTCCAGAGGACCAGAGTTAGGGTCCCAGATGGCATGCCAGGCAGCTCAGGACATCTTAGAGCCCCCCCATGCGCAAGAGATCTAACGCCTTCTTCTGGCCTCCAAGGGTATCTGCACTCATGTGCATACATACAATCACACATACACACAAACCCATTAAAAATAAAATAAATGTTTAAATATATTAAATGGAGATTCTCAGAAATACACAACTCACAAATTTTAATTAACTTTCATTATAACATATTTTTAAATTGTTCTGTCTTCTTGCCAGTTATTGTTAATCACCAAAGTGTAAAATTCATAAATTGAAAACTATTCTAGGTGGGCACCTTTGTTTAAAAAAAAAAAATCATAATCTATGTAAGGTTTGATGTGGTCACCAATTTCAGCACCCAGTGAGGGTTTTGAAACATCCCCTGCGGGTAAAAGGATATAGCGCATATTGAAATGGCTATTTTTGTTGTTGAAAATGGTGTAATGCCAGCCATTTCACATAATGGAGCCTAATAGCAGCCATCATCCTCCTCGAGGTGTTTCCCATTTACAAAATGTCTGCATGTGCATCACCTCGCTTGCTCCCAACTGGGAACATGGATGCAGGCTTCTCTCCTCTTTGTCTCTTTTCCCGAGGAGAAAACACCTCTCATAGGATTTGAGCTTCCTAATGGGGTGTCAGTGGGGTCTGAAGCAGAAATCGGGGTCTTCCATCCCTTCTTCAGCCCCTCTGTTTCCAAGTTATTGCCCTAACTGCACCTTCAAAGAGAAACAAGGACGGAGTCTGTCCTGGCTGTCCTGTGACTATAAGCTCTTCCTGCTAGGCTATTTCCCAACATCCAAAGCTACACTTTGTTTCTATCTTGCTATTTATCCCAGCCAGCATGAATAAATGTGAGGGGAAAGGAAAAGAGGTGGGGGACAGGAGGATGAAGTAAAAGACCGAGGAGAAATGTTTAGCTCACTGGACACAATCCGCAGTCCACTGTGGCAGGTGAGGACTGTGGAGGGACCAGGCCCGGACCAGGCCCTGTTCACGGTGACAAGGGGCTACCTGCTCACATATTGGCTGATCAGGTTGCAGAGAAGGGGAAATGCAGGTGCATGATCAGCTTTCTCCTTTTTGCTTTTCATTCAGTCTGGGACCCAAGACCATGGGATGGTGCAGCCCACATCCAGAGAACATCTCGGCTTCTCAGTGTATCCTCTGTGGAAAAGTCCCTGACAGATACAATCAAATATAGTGCCGCTTAGTCCAATAACAATTTACATTGTCCCTTAATCCAATCAACACAATTAAACGTTGAGGGCCTCCCCTGCCCTGTTAGAACAAGACGCAGGTTTAAAGAAAAACTATACCACCCAAAAGGTGTGCCATATTAGCTTCCTGAAGATGCTATTACAAACTACCAGAATGACTCAAATTTATTTCCTCAGTCTGAAGTCAGGAGGCTGAAATCAAGTTGGCAGTGGTTCCTCTGGAAGGAACCTCCCTTCCAGGTTCTGTTACAGATATGTCTCCCATCTTCTGGGCTCCTCTACAGTCCATGACCTTCATTGGTTTGAAAATGCCTCTGCATCCACTGTCATGTGACTTGGCTCCTCGGCATCTCTTCTTCCTGTAAAGACAATAGCCATTGGACTTAGCTCCTGCCCGGATAATCCAGGTGCTCTCATCTCAAGATCCTTTCTTAAACTTCTAATTTAGTGTTTTACTTTTAAATTTAAATTGTGTGTGTGTGTGTGTGTGTGTGTGTGTGTGTGTGTGTGTGTGTATACAGGTGCATACCACAGCATTCATGCTGAAGTCAGAGGACTAACGGTGAGAGAGTGCTCTCCCCTTCTACCATGTATGTCCCAGAACTCAATCTGATGCCTGGCAGAGAGCACATTTTCTGGCTGAGACATCTATCTTACCACCCCCAAGATCCTTAATTTCATTATTTCTGCAAAGTCCCTTTTGCCAGAATATGTCCCAGTCAGTGGTTCTAAAGGGACATTTCTTTAGAAAGGCCACCAGGTAGCACAAGATGGATGTCCAACACAAGAGCAGTTTTCTCTCTGCATGTATCCAGTCTAATACTATGCTAAGTGAGTTCTACCATTAGCCCAATGACCCCACTCATAGACTTCCATCTCTGCCTAGGAAAAGTGTGGCCCTCATTGCCCCAGCTCTAAGTAACTGCAGAACAGCATGTAAATTAATAAAAGGCCCCATCTGGAAAGGGAGCCAGCAGGCACCCCTCTCCCAGCCATTTGCCCTCCTCTGATCATTCATAATGTAGTCCTTTTAAAGGATGTAAGAGCCTGGCCTCAAAGAGGAGCCCTTTCATCTCCTCCTGGGCTTTCATTGTGTGGGGACAAGGTTTCAGAAGTGAACTGTGGTTTGTTTCTTTACAGCTCCTTTAATGATGTTAGGTGCAGAGTTTCCCACAGGAGAAAAACACAAACATGTTTTTTTTAAAAAAAGGAAAAAACAAAACTTTTCCGGTAATAATTGGGGCCAGAGAAGAGGAATGAGATAGGCTGATTGCATGACAGGCTTCAAATTGGCAGTTAAGGAGATGAGGCCTAAATCTCTGTTTCCCAGAACCGGGCAAGGCCTCAGAAGCTGCCCCGCTGCCTGGCCTGAGGCAGGGACAGTGGGTCAGCAGCAGTTTCCAGACCTCCTCAGCTACTTCGTCAGCAACAGTTTCCAGCCCCCATGCCCCAGTAATGGCATGTCCCTAGAGATGGAACAAGATAAAGGTCACCTACCCCGGAATCCCCTAATGAGCTTTACATCAGGCCTGTGAGCTCACTTGGTTGTCTCTCTGTCTTGGTAAGGGGAGATCCAAGCATGTGGACTTCTGTAGAACACACACTTTGCATTTACGTACTGTTGAGTCTGGGGTATCATTCTTCAGCAAGTCATGGACCCTTACAAAGTCAAAGTGAGAACAAGTAAATAATAATGACAGCAACATAAGGACCAACCAGTATATTTTAATTTGAGAGGAGTGTGTCTGTGTGTGTGTGTCTGTGTGTGTCTCTGTGTGTGTATGTCTGTGTGTGTCTGTGTGTGTGTGTCTGTGTGTGTGTCTGTGTGTGTGTCTGTGTGTGTGTCTGTGTGTGTGTGTGTGTGTGTGTGTGTGTATGTGGTGTATTTGCGTGTGTGTGCTGGTTCAAGCAATTTGTGTATTCGGAGGCTAAAGGCGAGTATCAGGTGCCCAGAACTATCACTCTGTGCCCTACTCCCTTGAGACAGAGTCTCTCACCGACCCTGGAGCTCCACTGAAGCCCACCAGGCCCCAGTAGTCCTCCTGCCTCCACCCTCTACAGCACTGTGGTTACATGTATGTGGTTACGTGTATGTGTGCACTGTGGTTACATGTATGGTGCAGCCATGGCCAGCTTTTTGCCTATACTGGGGATTTAAACTCATGTCCTCATGCTTGCACAGTGTTCTTGCCCACTGAGCCATTCCCTCCACCAGTGCTATTTTGTTTTTAGTTGACACATGATACTCATCCATACATGTAAGACATAGTGTGCTGTTTTGTGCACGCATTGTGCAATGATCATCATATCAAAGTGGGCATATGCATCATCTTGAACATTTCTCATTTCTTTCTGTGAGCACATTCAAAAATCCTCTCTTCTGGGCCATCAGAATGGCTGCCAAGCCTGACAACCGGCTTTGTGTCTGGAGTTCATGTGACAGAGGGGGAGAGCTGAGTCCCACAGGTTGTTTTGTAACCCACACATGTTCTCACTGTGGCATGTGTACCCCCACATGCATAAAGACACGTATGTGCAAGCATACACACACAATACATTTTTATAAATTGAAACAAAGGGAAAAGTTTCTCTTCTAATACTTTGAAGTAAATGATTCACAATTGCTACCTATAGTTGCCCATCTGTGCAGCAGGAGACTTAGCTTCTTCTATCTGTAATCCTCTACCCATTCTTCCATCTTAATACTATTCTAGCATCTGGTCATCTCTACTTCAGTGGAGTTGTTTGTCTTAGGTTTCACAAATGAGTGGTTCTCAGGCGCACAGGCTGGAGAATGACTGTGACTGAATGAAGTCACGTGTTGTGTCTGTGTCTGGCTTATCCTACTAAATACTACATCCTTTAGATCCATCCACTCTGCTGCAGATGACAGCATAGTCATCTCTTATTCCCAGTACTAAGGAGGAACCCAGTGCCCTCACACACCAGTTCAGTGGTTCTCAGCCTTCCTAATGCTGTGACCCTTTAGTACAGTTCCTCATGATGTGGTGACCCCCAACAGTAAAATTATTTTCATTGCTACCTCATAACTGTAATTTTGGAACCGTTATGAATCTTAATGTATATATTTGTGTTTTCCGATGGTCTTTGGGAGTCGAGACCCAAACACTACACTAGAACAAGTAGCTAGGGTATCAAAAATGCCCAGCTTCAGGACTGAAGGGGACCCTGTAAGTGTCCGTGCGGGTGATGATCTGAGATGAAACAAGAATGAAAACCCAGTTCAATACCTAGGCCTCCTCGCTCATCGTAGCGGATGTGCGGCTTGGTCCCAAGCATGTGGGTCCAGAACAGCCAACACGGAGGCATATCCTGTATGTGGGATATGTTCTTCTAGCTGGGCCGCCTTGTCTGGCCTCAGAGGAAGTGCCTGGCCCCACAGAGACTTGAAGTGCCAGGGTGGGGAGATATCCAGGGGAGTCCCCATTCGCTCAGAGGAGAAGGGGAGAGGGAGGGGGTGCTGGGAGGGGGGCAGGGAGCAGGATGTAAAATGAATAAGCTTTTAAGAATTTAATTTAATTAAAAAAAAAAAAACAAAAGAAAGTCCAGTTCAGACTGACTTCATCAATTTGGATCAGACTTAGGGGAGTCTAATGCCAGGTGGCTCATTGTCAGCATATTTAAAACACAGTACAATTTGGGGAAGGGTTTCCAGGCAACAATCAGTCCAAACAATCTAATTCCAGGTGCACAATAAAGCTTAAAGTTTGACCACATTGAAACCCCTTTACAAAGTACAGGTAAACAGAAAGGTATGTTCTCTAGTGTAAGGAACACAGGGCCCCAGAAGGCACCTTTCGGGTGCTGGGAATGCAAAGCTGCCCACTGCGCTCCGGCCCCAAGCTGCAGCTTCGGGCCCCATGTAACCATGGAAACCAAGCCATAGAGAGAGTGTGTGTGTGTGTGTGTGTGTGTGTGTGTGTGTGTGTGTGTGTGTTAAGGTAGGAGTAAGGGCAGCTCGATGAAGTAATGTGTGAACGCCTTAATTATGATTGGCTAAAATTAGCTTGAAAACCCCAGTCTGGTCACAGCGATTTACTCATTCTGGAAGTCCAACAGAGATACTGTCATGCTGGACGCCTGCCACTGGGCAAGTCAATGTTTTCTATGGTATCATCTGCACCTGAGATTCTCTCTTCTATCTGTTGTAATCTGTTGTGTTGCTTGCATCTATGACTCCTGATCTCTTTCCTGAGTTATCTATCTCCAGGGTGATTTCTTTATTGTTTCTTTACTGTTAGGTTTTCTATCTCCTTAGTGATTTCCCTTCCAACGTCCTTAATTCATTCTCTCTTTCATTCTGGCCCACTCTGGGTGATTATTGTACTAAGCTCTATCCCCAGCCCCAGCTGTTTGTCTGTCTTGTTTGTTAGCTTACCTGTCTGTTTGTTTGAGATACAGTCTCATTCTATAGTCCAGACTAGCTCAGAACCCATTGTATAGACCAGGTGCGGCAGGACATAGAGACTACAGAGAGGTTCAGGAAGCCAAGTTCATGAAGCTGAACATAGAAAGGAAGCATTTGGGAGAGACTGACTGGGGGCCCTTCTCCAACTGGGCTTCATGGGATAAACAGAGCATTCCATGTGAGATGCTTACCATGTAGGAAAAGCTTCCCATGTGGGAGAGTCTGGTGCTACGTATGGAGAGGGTAGTGGGGCTCCTGGCCTTGCGCTTTTAAGCTTTACTCTGGGCTGTCTAGCCTACTCTATTCCCAAGAGTGCTTTCCAAGTGTTGGGTTTTGTTTTTTAATTTATTTATTTTTAAATTCATGTGCTTTGATGTTTTATCTCCAAGCATGTCTGTATAAGGGTGTCAGATCCCCTGGAACTGGAGTTACAGACAGTTGTAAACTGCCATGGGGGTGCTGGGAATTGAACTCTTGAAGAGAGGCCAGTGTTCTTAACCATTGAGCCATCTCTCCAGCCCCACTTTCCTGGCTTAATAGACTCTATTTCTAATCACGGGTCCCTGATCTGGTTCTTTACCATGTGACACAAGAATCTAGACACTTCTTGCCAGGTACCCTGGAACTCCGTGCACCTTTAACATGGGCTGGCCAGGAACTTGTGGCAATCCTACTGCTTCAGTCTCCCAGCCTCCAAAGACCTGGGATCACAAGCATGAACCAGGGAATTTTCTATCCATGGACACAAAAAGGCAAACATTTGCATCAGCCTTACTCAGGGTCAGACCAGGTCCTGGGCACCTGGCATCTAATATGATGTATGGCCCCTTCAGCAAATGTTATAGTAGATGCATTTAACTGTGTGCTGTGGTTACACTAGCCAGTCTCATAGATACACCATTTGGGGCTAGCTGCCAAAGTCCCCATTATGTGGACAGCACAGTGTAAAATGATGAAAATTCTGGCCCTACTGTATTTCCTTCATGAAGCACATCTCTGGTACCACAGAAAATATTGTGATGCCAGCTCATACTTCTGCTGTAAGAGTACCTATGTGCTTTGTGCTACATAAAAAGTGAATTAAGCTTCTGAAGTGGATCCTGAGGACTAGACTGGGAGAAGGTAGAGTAAATAATTGAAGTCTGCCTCCAGAATCAGCTATGGCCAGAGTGCTGATCTCAGGTCTGCTATGTGATCTCAGACAAGACCTCAGAGAGACTTATCTTCTCTGTGCTCCATCTGGTATAATAGAGTTGAGAATCAAAGGGTCTACTGTTATAACAGGACTCAACAAACTTTTTATGTAAAGGTGGTAAATATTCTAGTTTTGCAGACCACATGGTCTCTGTTCCCACCAATCACCTCTGTGACTGCATTGGGAAAACTGCCATTGATAAATGACTAGGTAGGTCTCTGTTCCAGTTGCATCCCGAGAAGTAGTTCAGCACATAAAAGTGTCTGCTGCAAAGTCTCATGTGAGTTCAATTCCTGGACCCCAATTGTTGGAAGAAGAGATGACTTAGTGTATATTTTATGCCATAGTTTATGTCATACTTTATGACAACAAGCCTAGCTTCTTAAAGCTGTGACTTAAGGAAACACATCTAGTGACCCACAGGCCACTCAGTATGAATGCAAGGCTATAACTAGTTGACAAAGTCAACATCCTTTGATTCAATCATCTCTCAACAGCCAACTGCCAGGGACCAAGCCTGCACCACAAGAACCTACTGAGCCAACACCCAAATCTTAATACCCCTAGAGCAAAAGAAAAAAGCTTTATATATCCTTCCAATTCACAAAGTCCTTTGAGGTTTAAAAGCATTCACCTTTTAAGCCTAACTCTGACCCTATGAGGGAGAGATGGGTCCTACTGAGAGATGGGGAAACTGGGGTATAGCAGGCTTAAGAAAATGCCTGTATTACCCAGGATTCTAGCAGAACAGAGCAGATGTAATAAAAGGCGATTTGCTGAGTTAACTCACATGTTAGAATCTATCAGATAGAGAAAGCCCTCACCCTGGAGAGGCTGAGACCCCCAATCTGATACTGAAGGCCTGAACGATTCCTGGAAAGCAGCCAATCTTTTAGTTCATGTTAGAAACCCAAGAAGCTGGATTCTCATGTCAGCAAAAGATGGATACAGTCACCAGCAAAAGCCAAAGATTAGCACAGGGCACGGTGCTCGGCTCAGACTCGGTTAGGCCTGGACCATTGCCTGAAGGTGCCTCCCACTCTTGAGTGAGGGACTCCCCTCAGTTATTCATTTCTAGAAATGACTTCACAGACCCACCGAGAAGTGTATTGATTCCTTGAGTCAAGATCCTAGCAGGTTGACGATCAAGATCTACTGTCACAGTGTGCAATCCTTCACAGATACTCAAAAGGCAGCGCTGGCATTGCATTGAAAGGTAGCTCTCTGCCTGCTGACCCAGCTGCTCAGCATCAACAAAATACTGAACAAAATTCCTAAACAGATCCCACCTAACCGAATGTGGACTGTTTTGAAAACTTGGAAACCGCATGATGTGTTTGAAGAAATAAGAAGTTAATTCAGGGTAGGGGTGTGGCCAGCTGGGAGCAGACTTCCCTAGGTTGCAAAAGCCTTGGGCTGGATCCCCCCATTGTCTTTTCACCTTCCCAACAAGGCCTCTTGCTTTGTCTTAAGTTTGTTGTTTTTCATTTTTTATGACCTGTGGGCATAATGTTTTTGCACACTGTGTAAAGATAAGGCCTTGTATGTTCAAATGCTGATTTCCCGCGGCATTGTAATGCTTATGTTAAGACTCTCCGGGCTGGGGTTTGGGTAGACAGTGCTCACCCTTTATTCTCTGCCTTGGCAATAAAAGCTGGAAGATAACTAGGCAATAGAGAGAATAGGGCAGGACATCTGGGAGGAGAAAGGGTTCTGGGAGAAAGTGAGGCAGGGGTATTTAGCCAGGAGGAAGGAGGACAGACAGAGCCTGAGAGCCCAGCCGGAGCTCGGAAGGCCTAAATGCAAGTGATCTGGGGATTTGGGTGGGGAAGTAGCAAGATTAGACTGGAAACTTAGAATAGAGGTATAATGTCAAGTTATCATGCTTCTAAATCGTAAATAAATCTTAGTCTGTCTGGGTTACTATTGGGGAACTAGTTAGGTTTCAGAAAAACTGCCACCATATTAATTTCCTGCATTCATTTATAATAAAAACAACTGACAGGGTGACCACTGAGATTTCTGTTTAACAACCTTAGGCTTCTGGGAGCAGCATTGTCCACTCAATAGGGCACCTCAATTCAAACTCCTTTTTTGTTGTTACATGTTATTATTATATTTAATTAACTTGCAACTTAGTAGGCTTCTGTACTGGCTAGTTTTGTGTCAACTTGACACATCTGGAGTTACCACAGAGAAAGGAGCTTCAGTTGGAGAAATGCCTCCATGAGATCCAGCTGTAAGGCACTTTCTCAATTAGTGATCAAGGGNNGNGGTCCCTTGTNGGTGGTGGCATCTCTGGGATGGAAGTCTTGGTTCTATAAGCGAGCAGGCTGAGCAAGCCAGGGGAAGAAAGCCAGTAAAGAACATCCCTCCATGGCCTCTGCATCAGCTCCTGCTTCCTGAGCTGCTTGAGTGCTAGTCCTGACTTCCTTGGTGATGAACAGCAGTATGGAAGTGTAAGCTGAATAAACCCTTTCCTCCCCAACTTGCCTCTTGGTCATGATGTTTGTGCAGGAATAGAAACCCTGACTAAGACAGCTTCCATATGGTTTTTCATACTCCTTCAGTTTGAAAACAAAGACTTAATATTTTCCTACTACTGTCTCTTAATGTTGTGTTTTATAAAAAAGAAAGAAAGAACCAGGATATGTTTAGTAGAGCCTGGTATGGTGAAGTGGGAGGTGTGCCTCTGCGGGCCTATGCGGAGGCATCCTTTCCCCTGAGGTACCAGCCATACAGTATACATAGATATAGTATATAGCATATATAGATTTATAGATATAGTATAGACTAGAGTTAATTTAAGGCATGGGGAGGTGAGTTGAGGAAGGAGGAGAGAGAGAAAGGGAGACAGGGGCAGGAACATGTAGAGAGAGGGGGAAGAGGGGAATGGGGAGAGAAGGGACAAAGAGAGTAAAAGAGTAAGAGAGAGAGGAGGGGGCAAGCAGCCCCTTTTATACTGAGTCAGGCATTCCTGGCTGTTGCTAGGTAACTGTGGGGTGGAGCCTGGAAGGAATGCTAATTCTTAGCATCTATCAAACAAGTGTACCTTTGGCTAGCATTGAGAGAGTGTTTGACTTTAAGATTGCTGCTTGTGTTGTATCTTGAGTTTCATTTTTTGTTTGTTTGGTTTCTTTTAATCATTACTTTGGATTGAAATTTGGACAGAATTTACAACAATTTCTAAAATGACCCAAAACATACTTTTCTTCCATTTGTACTGTGCATTTATGTGAAGTGGCATCCTCAACACAAACGATTACAAAATCAAAATATTGATCAACCCTACGAAGCTTAGAAGACACTGCATCCTGCATTATCAAATATTCAGCCAAGATTTAATTCTTTACATAAAAGTAAATAAGTACATCAATCTCATTAGCATATGAAGTTTCTTTTGTCTTTAATAAACAGTAAAATTATGTGCAAAGTAGAGTACTAGGCTTCTGTGTTTAGTTTCCAGTGTGTATGATCATAGCACATGACGCTGAGCTGCACAAGGACAGTCACACACATACATGTATGTGCTGTTACAAGTATGTGCTGTACATTAAACGCATCCCCTGCAGGTCCCTCCCCTTCCCTCATTCACACATTAACTTCCCCCTCAGTAGATGGGTTGCTACTTGCATGTTATATAAACATCCACAATATTATATATCTATATAAAATCTGGGATCCACATATGACAGAAAACATACAATATTTGTCTTTGTGGGACTGGCTCTATTCATTTAAAATGTTGTTTTCCTGCAAACAACATAACTTCGTTCTTTTTCTTTCTTTTTGTTTACTTTGTTTTGTTTGAGACATGGTCTTTCTATGAAGTCCTGACTGTCCTAGAATTTACTGTGTAGACCAGGCTAGCCTCAAACTCATAGAGATCAGCCTGCCTCCCAGTGCTGGGATTAAAAGTGTGCGACACAATTTTTTTTCTTGTACTTGACATTTATTTCCATTGTGCAAACAGCTTTTGAAGAATTGGGATTTTTTTTTTTGTTTTGTTTGTTTATTTTGCACATATTTAGGGAGTCGATTCTGTCAGTCTACCATGAAAGTTCCAGGAGTCGAACCCAAGTCATCAAACTTGGCAACAAATTGCCTTAACCCACAGAGCCCTTTTACTGGCCCCAAGAACTGCTTTTAAATAAATTTCTGAATGGGCTAGAGAGATGACTCAGCAGTTAAGAGCACTGATTGTTCTTCCAGAGGTCCTGAGTTCAATCCCCAGCAACTACATGGTATCTTACAATCATCTGTAATGGAATCTGACGCCCTCTTCTGATGAGTCTGAAGACAGTGACAGTATACTCACATACATTAAATAAATAAATAGATAAATCTTTTAAAAAATCAAATAAATCTCTGTACTATTTGTTATAAGCACATGTTTAACATTGGTCCTTATTTTAATATGCCCAAGGTTCTATAAAAATTTCTCAGGCAAGAGGAGCCACCAGTGGACAAAGAAGCCTCGCTGTGGAGAAAACCTTGTAGCCCTGTCCCTGCAGTGGCTCACAGGCCACCCATCTCAGGATGGGACCCCAGACGCAGAGGATTCCACAGGAGGGAAGCATCAGTGAGGTGGGTGGGTGGGGAGATGAGACAGGAATGAGAGACTGGCAGTCAGGCATGCGTATCAAAACACCCTTGTATAAACAGGAACTCACAATTACTGAGAACCCTAGGCATGCTGTGAGAAGCATGGCTCAGCTTCCCACATAGGGATGAGGAGTCTGCGGTATCGTCTACCAATTCCCAAGGCTCTGAACCAAGAACTGCTGGCAGCATAGTCACACACACTCTGACACATCCAGCGTCCCGAGGACAGACAGGTGGTGGTGTTAACCTGGGAGGTCCTTAGGATAGAAGCACAAAAGCACAAGGGTAGGTGGGTGAGGGCTGAGCAGAACACACAGAGTGACAAGCCGATGACCCATGTCCTGTCAACCTCAGCACTCATTCCCAGACCACACCCACAAGCCCAGGCTTGTGGCACATACCTATAATTGCAGCATCAGGACTAGCTAGAGGACTGCCAAGAGATCGAGGCCAGCCTGAGCTACATAGTGAGTTTGAGACCAGCCTGTATGGATAGCAAATTGCAAGCCAGCCAGGGCTACATGGCAAGATCCTGTGGCTGTGAGATTAACTACACTGCTCTGTGCAACCAGTGGGTCACAGGCTTCCAGCCACCAGCCCAGGAAACTCTTTGGATCTGCAAATGAAAGACACACACATTAGCTTATTTTTTAAATGCTTTGGCTAGCTCAAACAAAGGCTGGGCAATTCTAATCCTCCACCCGGCTATCATAGACTTCCCTCATGTTCTCCTGACTCAACACCCTCTAAATCTACGATCTATCTGTGCTGCCTTGTCCCTTCTGGGCGGCCCCCTGGTCTTTGCTGCCCATAACACCTCTGAACAGCCCTTCAGAGGCTGCATCCCTTCTCACCTACATTTTGGATGACTTTCCTTCTGCAGCTCTAAATCCGATTCATCTCCCTGCAAACCTGGCGGTTCTCCTGTCTTTCTCCTCTCTCTCTCTCTCATCCTCGCTCTCGAAAATCTAAGGGTCCCACCCCATCTCCTTCTGCCCGGCCATTGGCCACTGGCATCTTTATTGATCGATCAAAAGCAATCGGGAACAAGGACCTTCAGCGTTTGGACACGCAGATTCCTGATTAAATCAAAGCATTAGAAACAATCCCCAACAAGATCCTGTCTCGACACGGGCACACAATTACAGCTGGGCATCTTGAGTATGGGGTCACCCCAGGATACAGTGTGATTTAGGTAGGGAAAGGAGAAAAATAGGAAAAAGCTTGGCTATGGAGATGACTCAATTGCTACAGTGATCTCCTGGTAAGCCTGGGGACCCTGACTTCAATCCCTAGAACTATGTGACAAATCCCAGGATGGCGGTGCACATTTGCCTCTCAGGACTGGGAAGGTAAAAACAGGTTGGTCCTGGGGACTCGGGCTTACCAACTTGACAAGTTCCAGGCAGTGAAAGACCCTGTCTCAAAAGATGAAGGTGGGTGGTTGGAGCCATAAAATTTTTTGTAACCTCTCCTGTAGTAGAAGAGAAAAGTTATTAGGATATGGGGGAAGTACATATGTTTAGCAATAGTTCTTGGGGCGGGAGGGGGGACAGGCAACTTGATCTTTTTTCTTGGCATTTCAGTCCTTTCACAAATACCAAGCACAACTCAGTAGCTGTAGACCAGACCTCTAGGCAGGCAGATACCACACACAGTCTGACAGCTACAGTCCAGTTCTTTCTGTAGGCAGACACCAGGCACAAACCAGCAGCTGTTGTTCAATCCTGAAGGCTCGCCAGCCAGGCTGAGGCGAGGCCACAGAAGCAGCAAGCTCAGTGGGAACCGCACAAGCATTTCTTGGGTAAGTTTCTCTCAGTGACATTGAGCTCAGCAACGCTATGTAAGGCAAACTAATACAAGTGTGTCGTCAGTGAAGAAAAGCGAGGCCTAGCAAACCAAACCTGTGCTCAGTGATCGTCTCCCACTGCCTGTAGGGTCATATTTATACTCCATCAAACACCCTTTCACACGTTTGCTCTATCAAAACATCCTTTCACCCGGGTCTGCTTCAGGAAAACATCATTTTATGTTTCTGCTTTAGCAAGACATCCTTTTACCTGTGTACCCCAGGGACACATCATTTGACATAACTAACTTTCCAAAGAAACTAGAAGTTTCTGCTTCAGGTGGTACCTGAGGATGGCCTCTGACATCTACATGCGTGCGCACACACATGAACATGCACGCGCACACACATGAACATGCACGCGCACACACATGAACATGCACACAAAGAAAGACAAAAGGGGGAAGGGAGGAAGGAAAAGGGGGCTGGAAAGATGGCTCAGTGCTTAAGAGCATTTGTTGCTCTTCCATAGGACCTAGGTTCAATTCCCAGCACTGACATGACAACTCAGAACTGTCTATAACTCCAATTCCAGGGGATCTAATGCCCTCCTCTGGCCTCCTTGGGCACGAGCCATGCACACGATACGCAAAACATTAATGAAGGCAAAACACCCATGACCGTAATAGTAAATAAATAAGATTTTTAAGAAGAAAATAAAAAGCTACATTTGCGTGGTTATTAAGATGCCAAGACATCATACCTTTAAGATGGTCCCACACAGAATTCCATTTTCTCCAAACTTCAAAGAGAAAACTACATTGAATTCATACAAAAAGCCTTCTGATCTCAGAGACATTAAGAGTTTAAAAGAAAGTGCCTCAAACTTGGCATAAGACGTCTTTGTCTTGCTTCCCCAACCCCCCAACCCCCAACCCCCCACCCCGGTAAGAAAAGTTGGACGTTTCTGACCCTCTGTCCCCATCTGAGCTTGGAAAGTAGAGCTGTTTTGTTTGCAAGTCTGTTGCGGCTCTGACTCGGGTGATTTTCTGTTTCTTTATACCGCCTTTGTCACAGCAATACAATGCTCATTTCCATTTCAAAAACGGTCTCAGCCTACTCCCCACCTTCAAACAAGTGTCAGATCCCTGTTTAATATTAAAAATAAATAAATAAAAAGTGAAACTTCGATATCCAGGAGCCCACCTTCAAGCAACAAAGGAAGCCACAGTCCTTCCTTCGCCGAGTAACTCTCATTAAGATGCGTATTTATTAATTAGATGCCTCAGAGGCTGGCTAATTTTGTTACAAGGAGAAAGGAAGAGACCTAACATTTATTAATGGACTCCCAGCAGCTCTGCTAATGGCAAGAGATGTAGCATTTCACACAATTTCACACAATCCCAACTACGGCCAGGAACAAAAAAAAAAAAAAAAAAAGCGAGATTGTCACTTGCCTGGAGTCACTTCTCTGGCAAACCACAAATTTGAGAGGATGCTGACAGAGCCTCCCACCACCACTCACAACTTAATAAACATAGAGAACAGGGAGTCTGCTGAGAAGGGAGCTGGAGAAAGAAGAGAAGACCTAGGGAAAGGAAGGGAAGGTAGGAGGATGTGTGCCCACCCCAAACGCTGGACCACATGATGTTGCTAGGAAACAAGACATTTCCTGATTCCTAAAGATGGAAAGTGGATTATCCCACAAAAAGAGGAAATGTTCGCTTTCCTTTTTCCATCTTTTTGCCCTCTTTACTGATCTCCTTACCCGTTGCTCATTGTGTGAGAGAGTGTGGCACAGAGCCGCTACTCCACACATACATGCAGAGGTCAGAAGACTACTTGCAGAGGTCAGTTCTCTGCTTCCCCCACTGGCTCTAAGAATGACCTCAAGTCAGCCAGCTTGTGCCTTTCGACCCACTGAGCCACTTCACCTGCCCATCTGTTGTCATCTTAAGTATTGTACATGAGCCTGCCAAACCCTTGAGTCTCAAGATTCTCTTTAAACCTGTTCTCTCGTTCACTTAATTCAGCATCTCAATTTTCAATTGCTTTTTTTTTCCCTGTCTTCGTTCTCGAAATTTTCAGAGCATAATAAATCTGGCCCCTTTATAATCCTTCATGAATCTCTAAGACTTTGTTTTTCCACTCCGGGATAATAAAGTAAAAGCTGTAACTACACATTAAGCTCCATTAATACAGCTGTCAGGACAGCATAGACTCTCTAGACGATGAGGAGGATCTAGGCTGCCCCAGACACTAGCATCTCGCTATCATCCACTGCCGTAATTCCATCCTTCCAGATTCACTTCTTTGGCTATACAAACATCAGCTGAGAAACTAGAGGATACAGCGAGTCCTTTGTAACCATGTTGTGATTTGAGAATGTGAGAGAGGGCATGGACCCTCTTCTTAGAAAAATGTAAGTAGGGACTGGAGAAGGTAGGTAAACAGGAGGACCTGGGTTCAACTTCCACACCTGATGTTTAAGAAGCTGGAAGGGTGGTGTATGCTTGTAATCCCTGCACTAGAGAAGCAGAAACAGACAGACCTCTAAAGTAGACCAGCCAACCTAGCCTACTTGGTAGGTTGATAAACAGTGAGAGATCCTACCTCAAAAATTAAGGTGGCTGGCTCCTGAAGAACTACACCCAAGGAGGATCTAAGGACTCTACACATATACACACTGGCACACGCGCACACACACAAAGGGAAAAAAGGAAAATTCAGATAGACACTAACTTCTATACATATTTGAGACCCAAAGGTGAGAGCTACTATTTAAATAGCTGTGCCTAACTCTCTTTGGACCAGAGCTGAGGCATGAAGACATGAGGTTGAGGGCTGGTGAGATACTCAGCCGGTGAAAATATCTACACCCAAGCCTGAAGACCAGAGTTTGATCCCCAGAGCCCACTCAGCAGACAGCAAAAACAACTTCCACAAGTTGTTCTCTGATTTCCACACACACCATAGCAAACATGTGCCCACACACACCCACAAACACAAAATAAATAATACATTTAATTGTTCTAAGAAGTAGGTTAAGGAACATAAATACCCACCATTAATTAATTCAACGGACTGACTGTGATTCAGATAGCCTCACAATGCCTTCAAACTCACTTACAAGTATGTTTAGTAAAATAATAGTGCGTTGGCCTAGCCAAGATGGTATATTAAGCTATCAAATGTTGCTGACATATTTGTTTTGTTTTTCTATAAGGTGCAGGGGAGCTTTAAACGTTCCCTCCAGTCTCCAAAGTGTCAATGGTTTGATTCTCCAAAATCAGCTGACAGCAGGTAGAGGAACAGAGGAGGGACAGCAACATTCACAAGTACCTGGAGTCTCAGAGGACAGCCTGATGGTGGGGTTTACATAACCCATAGAACAAGCAGAGCAGAATGGAGGCTTGGGACTCTCTCTGTGTAGCCCAGGCTGGCCTCAAACTCATGACAATCCTCCTGTCTCAGCCTCCCAAATGGCATGGACTGGATGCTGATCACAAGGTCTTTTTTCTTTTTTTTTTTTTTTCATTTTAACTATTTTATTTATTTACATAAAGTTGTCCCACCTCCCCGTACCTCTCCCCAGAGTTCTTCACTCCATTCCCCCTCCCCTGTGACTCTGAGAAGATGCTCATTCCCCCACCCCCAAATCATCTCCCTTCCCTGGGGCATGAAATCTCTACAGGATTAGGCATATCCTCTCCCACTGAGGCCAGACAAGACAGTCCTCAGCTATAAAGGTGCCAGGGGACACAGACCAGCCCATGTTTGCTCTTTGGCTGGTGGCTTAGTCTCTGGGAGCTCTCAGGGATCCAGGTTAGTTGACATTGTTGGTCTTCCTATGAGGTTGCCATCCCCTTCAGTTCCTTCAGTCCTTCCATAGGGGTCCCCAACCTCAATCCAATGGTTGGCTATAAATAGCTGCATATGTCTCAGTTAGTTGCTTGTAGAGCTTCTCAGAGGACAGCCATGTGAGGCTCCTGTCTGCCAGCACAACCTAGTGTCAGGGTTTGATGCTTGCCCATGGGATGGACCCCAAGTTGGGCCAGTCACTGGTCAGCCATTCCTTCAGTCTCTGCTCCATTTTTGTCCCTGCACTTCTTTTAGACAGGTACAATTCTAGGTCAAAATTTTTGAAGGTGGGTTGATAGCCCCATCCCTCCACTGGGGACCCTGTCTATCTGGAGATGTTCTCTTCTGGTTCCATCTCCCAACTGTTGGGCATTTTGACTAAGGTCATCCCTATTGAGTCCTGGGAGCCTTTTACATCCCAAGTCTCTAGAATTTTCTAGAGGTCCCCCACCACCTACAGCAGCTGCATATTTCCATTCATTCTCCTGACCCTCTGGGTTTCTCTCCTGTCTCCCCCATACCTGATCCTGCTCCCCTTTCCTTTCTTTTCCCCACCCAGATCCCTCCCTCCCTCTGCCTCCCATGACTATTTTGTTCCCCCTTCTACATAAGACTGAATCATCCTCACTTGGGCCTTCCTTCTTGTTAAACTTCTATTAGTCTGTGGGTTGTATCATGGGCAACAGACATGGAAAGAACAATTCTCAACTTGCTATGGAAAAACAAAAAACCCAGGATAGTGAAAACAATAAAAGAACTTCTGGGGGGAAATTGCCATCCCTGGCCTCAAGCTGTACAGAGCAATAGTGATTAAAACCGCATGGTATTGGTACAGAGATAGACAGGTAGATCAATGGAATAGAATTGAAGAGCCAGAAATAAACCCACACATCTACGGTGCTGGTCTACTGGCAGTCTGCATGTAGAAGAATGCAAATTTATTCCATATTTATCACCTTGCACAAAGCTCAAGTAGGACCTCAACATTAAACCAGATACACTGACTCTTATATAAGAGAAAATGGGAAAGAGCCTCGAATGCATTGGCACAGGAGAAAATTTGCTGAACAGAACACCAAGGGTTCAGGCACTAAGATCAACAAGGAAACCTCATGAAACAGAAAAGCTTCAGTAAGGCAAAGGACATAGTCAATAGAACAAAACAGCAGCCTATAGATTGAGAAAGGACCTTTACTAACCCTACAACCTGACAGAGGGCTAATATCCAAAATATACAAAGAACTCAAGAAGTTAACTTCCAAAAAGCCAAATAACCCAATTAAAAATGAGGTACAGAGCTAACAAGAGAATTCTCAACAGAGGAATCTTGAATGGAAGAGAAGCACTTAAAGAAATGTCCAGTATCCTTACTCATCATGGAAATGCAAATCAAAACGACCCTGAGATTCTACCTTATACCAAGCAGAGTGGCTAAGATCAAAAACTCAAGAGAGCACATGCTGGCAAGGATGTGGGAAAAAAGGAACACTCCTCCATTGCTGGTGGGATTGCAAACTGGTACAACCACTGTAGAAATCAACCTGACAGTTCCTAGAAAATCAGAAATAGTTCTACGTGAAGTTATACCCAACTATACCACTCCTGGGCATATAACCAAAAGATGTCCCACCATACCACAAGGAAACATGTTGCACTATGTTCAGAGCAGCCTTATTTATAATAGCCAGAAACTGGAAACAACCCAGATGTCTCTCAATTGAAGAATGGATGCAGAAAATGTGGCTAATTTACACAATGGAATACTATTCAGCTATTAAAAATGAGGACTTCATGAATTTTGTGGGTAAATGGATGGAACCAGAATATATCATCCTGAGTGAGGTAACCCAGACCAAAAAGGATATGTACGGTATGCACTCACTAACTAAGTGGATACTAGCCAAAGAGTACACGAGGTCTTTTTCCTCAACAGCTTCCCCAGGGACCAGGGAACAGGGAGGAACTGTCCCAGAAGGATTAGTGACTGGTTGTGGCCAAGTCTTTCCAGGCCACAGCCTGAAGTTTCCAGAGATGCAAGCTCCTCTCTGGTTAATGGCATTCCAAGGAGAAGACACAAAATGATTACATTCCTGCTTGTAGAACATCCATTAGTCAGATGAGTCAGAGAAAAGCCTTTGTGTGCTTCGGGAAGTCAAAAGACAAGTGGGTAGGAGAAGGCCAGAGGGGCTGTGGATTTCCTTTAGTTTCAGAGCACTCAGAGTGCCAAATCCCTGTACTTTGCTGTTTTTTTTTTCTGGGCCCCCCAAAAAAGTAGACAAAAGAGCTGAGTGGCCAGGATGCTGGCGACTCAATGGTAGAGTCCTCTGTCAGGGACCTCGGGGTAAGCTAACTGCCAGGCTGATGAGCTTCTCTGTGGCTCATTAGTCAGCTCCCTCCAGCAATGAATGGAGGAGGTAGGCTGATGTCTTCTGTCAGCTCCCTCAGCTTTCGCTGCCTGGGAACAGCCCAGCACGCAGCTGGCCATGCCTGCTGGGGAATGAGGAAGGTTCCCCTTCGCTGTCAGCTCTCCTGGCCTACAGCCTAAGGACAAGTGTATCTCCACTCACGTGCACAGGAGCACCGAGGCCAGGGCTGGGGATGGACTGCTTTCCCAGCATCCACAAAGCCCTGGTTCAATCTCCAGCACAATTTCAATTCTGCATGGTAGGATATACCTGTTGGTTGGGGAGTAGAGGCAGAGGAGGATGAGAAGTTCAAGGTCAGCTTGAGTTACAAAATGTGTTCAAAGTCAGTCTGGGCTGTATGCTGCCCTGCCTTAGGGGGAAAAAAAAATACAGAAGCCGTCCTGGGTGTCCTGCCCCACTGAGCTTCCAGATGGTTCCAGCCACAAGAGAACCCAGCCAGAGCCCAAGCTGAGCCCAGTCAGCACACAGAAGCCTGGGAGAGAGTGACTGATGTGTGAAGTGACCAGGTTTCACAGCAAGAGGTAAGCAGAATGAGCTAGGATAACAAAGTTAGAGCCTCCCCAAAGCACTGAGGGTTCCATACGTGTCAGCAAATTCGCTCCTACTATGATCTCCATCTGACAAATGAGGAAATTGGGATTCTGAGAATGGCACTAAGCTGGGAGTTGCACAGTGGGGACTCCAGCCCCAGGTCTGCCTGACTCTCACTCCTGCTGTGCCCTTGGCACTGGAACAGGGTCTAACCCTTTGTTCTGGCTGGTTTTGTGTGTCAACTTAACACAAGCTGGAGTTATCACAGAGAAAGGAGCCTCCCTTGAGGAAATGCCTCCGTGAGATCCAGCTGTGGGGCATTTTCTCAATTAGTGATCAAGGGAGGAGGGCCCCTTGTGGGTGGTGCCATCCCTGGGCTGGTAGTCTTGGGTTCTATAAGAAAGCAGGTTGAGCAAACCAGGGGAATCAAGCCAATAAGTAACATCCCTCCATGGTCTCTGCATCAGATCCTGCTTCCTGACCTGCTTGAGTTCCAGTCCTGACATCCTTTGGTGATCAACAGCAATGTGGAAGTGTAAGCTGAATAAACCCTTTCCTCCCCAACTTGCTTCCTGGTCATGATGTTTGTGCAGGAATAGAAACCCTGACTAAGATGCCCTCAAAGCCTGCTGGAAATAAAGCTAGTTGCATTCCTCCTGGCAGCCCAGCTTGTATCTTTCTCTGCCAGATGACTCACTGGGAAAGGCCCACCAGGCATAGATGGCACAGAGAGCAAAGCTAGTTCCCACTGCTCAGTGCTGCCCCTCCCCCACCATCCCAACTCTGCCCACCAGAACCAAGCACAAGAGCTTCTTGCTCCTTTCTCTGGGCAAGTGCCAGGACTGCAAGGATTCCCAGACAGGAGATTGGCACCTGGCAAGAAGTATGTCAGACCTGGACGAATCCTTTCCACAGGAGCCTGCAGCACTCGGGCTCCTGAAAGGAGCGCACATGTAGCCCAGGTTAGCCTCAAGCTCACAGCTATCTTATTGCCTCGGTCTCCCCAGTGCTAAGATCGCAGGCCTGCACCACCAGACTCGGCTCCCAGTAATAAACAACCTTTGACTCCTCATGCTGACACCTGCGGAGAGGTCACTGGCTCGCCTTTCAGGAAAGAAAACCAACATGGGAAGCTGTGCATCTATCTGCTGCAGCTCACACCAAATGACCAGTCAAACTTCCATCTAGCCAGCTCCGAACCCTCATGCCTGCCTGTTTCAGCAAGCTTCCTCGCCAAGCCTGCGTCAGCGGGCACTACTTGAGACCCGGAGATCTGTCCCAAAGCCAGAAGACGGATGCAGCTAATTTCCATTAGGAATAATGGAAGAGAGAAACGACTGTTTTTCTTATAATTAGAAGAGAATTCAGCCGTCACAGCCGCCGAGTCCAATATCTCAGCTTATGTAACACAAGAAAGAAAAGGCAAATGGATGCAATTAGGGGAGAGAAGAGCGGACTTGGCCTCACAGATGATGAGGGTGCGGAGTCATTCAGAATAGAAACGTCTTTGCTGCCCGCCCCAGTAGATTTCAGATCCTCAGAGCCAAGCATGAGGTCGAGTCTCTCGATGGCCTGGAACTTGCCAATTTAGATGGGATTGGCTGACCAGAAAACCCCAGGATCCACCTCCCAGCATTGAGACTACAAATATATGATCTCCATGTCTGACTCTTGTATGACGATCTAAACTCAGGTTCTCACACGTGTGTGACACGCACTTCACCCACTGGTGCCGTCCCCTCTGGTGCTTAAGAGTCTGTGTTTCGGTTGACTTGGTACAACAAACTATTGCTCCGAATATGTGTTTACAGACCTAAATCCCAGTTCTGTCACGTGGTAGCTGCAGGACACTGGGTAGGGGATTACCCTGCTGATGTGGGATCTGTAAGAAGCCTGGGCAACTTCTTCAGGACTGACACAAAGGCCCTAGGAGGAACGCTTAGAGAATCAAGGCACATCCCTGTCCTTATTACGCCTGCCTTTCCCTCCAGCATCTTATCCCCAGGAGGCAAGGGGGCCTGGGAGCCCCTGGAAGCACAGGGAGGATGTGCTCAGTATCTCAAGGGACTCGGCTCTCCCAACTCCTCTCTCATCATCTCTTCTTGGCTATCGACTGCAGCAACACCTGCATTTTTTTTTTGTTTCTTAAAAAAAAAAAAAAATCAATATTCCATTAGCTAACATGTTTCAGAGCTGTCCAACACAGGCAGCTGTCGGGAGCTTACTGGGGCTATAGGGCCAGAACTCAGGCTCAGTCCTAACAGATGCAGGCCTTTTTAGATAAATGGGTTCATATTGCCCTCAGTGTCTCTCCAATAGAACTCATATCAGCCACAAAGAAACTGCTGCAGAATTAACCCTTTGAAGAAACTCATTCATTTGACAAACCCTCATGGAGTTCTTGCTTGGCATAAAGCCCTGGGTTCCACAGTCAGCACTGCATAAACCAAGTATGGTACCCATGCTTGTAATCTCAGATTCAGGAGGTTGTTGTCCTTGGCCATGTAACAGGTTGGAGGCCAACTTGAGCAGTGTCTTAGTTAAGGTTCCCACAGCGGGTGAAGAGACATTGTTTATTCAATTGCTCACACAAGAAAGCTCATCTTGCCTATTAACTCATTCCCTCCCTCAGGCATTCTCTCCTTCCATTCCCTCAGTGACAAGAGAACCCACAGACAGTTAAAAGAGACTTCACCACCTTTCCGGTCCTTGCAGGAGTTGGAAGTCACAAGCAAAGGCAAGGTCCTTCAGTAAAGGGTGTGAATTAAGCATCAGACCTCCATTCTTGTACAAAAAAAAAAAAAAAAAAAAAGAATTCCATTCATGTCCAGACAATGGAATCCCATTAGAGCCTCCAGCTGAATAAAGGGCCTAAAACACAGATGTCCTCAGAAGTCACTCCCCTGCAGGAAGCCCCTAGGCTTAAAGGAAGATCTCAACCTCCTTCCTGTCTCATGTTCATCCTGGATTAAATAATCAAAGAGCCACCCCTCTGCCAGCCTGCCACCAGGACAGGCAGGTTCTCACCAGCGAGCTACAGGGCAGCCAGCCATGGCTTCATTTCATGCAGGTTCATACCCTGCCATGCAACACTCAGGAGGTTAGGACGTGAGGATCAGCGTGGAAAGACCAGCTTGGGAATGATGGTGAGCATGGGCAACTTGACAGGATCTAGAATCTTCTCAGAGATGGCCAGGGAGCATAGATGTTGATCATCTTTGAATGAAAGGAGGACATGACTGCTCTAAGGTTCAGTTGAGAAGGTTTTTATTGGAAATGTGATGGTTTGTATATGCCCGGACCAGGGAGTGGCACTATTAGAAGGTGTGGCCCTGTTGGAGTGGGTGTGGCCCTGTTGAAGTGGGTGTGGCCCTGTTGGAGTGGGTGTGGCCTTGCTGGAGTGGGTGTGGCCTTGCTGGAGTGGGTGTGTCACTGTGGGTGTGGGCTTTAAAACCCTCATCCTAGCTGCCTGGAAGCCAGTATTCTGCTAGCAGTCTAGCTGTAGAACTCTCAGCTCTTTCTGCAGCATGTCTTCCTGGATGCTGGCCTGCTCCTGCTCTGATGATAATGGACTGAACCTCAGAACCTGTAAGCCACCACAATTAAATGCTGTCCTTATAAGTGTTGCCTTGGTCATGGCATCTGTTCACAGCAGTAACACCCTAACTAAGACAGTATGCAAGAGAAAGTAAACCCAAAGGCATCTGGAAGGGTCAGAGCAGGGAAAGAAATTAGGACGCTGACCATGGTAGTAGACTGAACCAGGTCTTTAGAGAAGGAGAGGGGGAGAGTGAGAAAGGAAGAGAAGGGTGAGGAAGAAAGGAGACCAAGAGAGAGAGAACCAAGATTGCAAAGTACATGAAAGAGCCAAGAAAATGTGTGGCGGGCTGGTGAGATGGCTCAGCAGTTAAGAGTACCGACTGCTCTTCCAAATGGTCCTGAGTTCAAATCCCAGCAACCACATGGTGGCTCACAACCATCCGTAACAAGATCTGATGCCCTCTTCCGGAGCGTCTGAAGTCAGCAACAGTGTACACACATATAATAAATAAATAAATATTAAAAAAAAAAAAAAAAAAAAAAAAAAAAAAGATCCTTTAAAAAGAAAAAAAAAGAAAATGTGTGGCTTAAATAGCAGGTGGTATAGGAATCAGACACTAGAGAAAGGACAGCCCATGCACTGAAAAAGTGTAAGTTACAGGTGGGGTGAGAAGATCCGAGAGATCCCAGAATACCAAGAACACAGAACCTGAGACCAGCTTTGGTATGCCAATAGGCACCATGGTTAGACCATGGTCCAGTGTTTGCTTTTGACCTGACAATTCTATCTAAGGAAGACCCACCCTGTGGGAGGGACCATTCCCGGGCAGAGGATCCTGGACTCTGAAAACATAGGATGGGAGAGAGTCGAGCAGCCTTAAGCTCGCATTTATCCCCCCAGCTTCTTGCTGACTGTGGATGTGATGTGAAAAGGAACTTCAAGCTCCTGTGGGCCGGACTTGAGCTCCAGGTTACACCTTGGACTGTGAACGAAAAGAAACCTTTCTCTCTTGAGTTGCTCTTGTCAGAAGATTTTATCACAGCAAAATAAAAGACACTGAGACACCTACTGAAGGAGAAACCCTGACCCAAACAAAAAATTAAAACAGAAGAAAGTGCAGGCAAAGGGGTGGAGAGATGGCTGCTTCTCCAGAGGACACAGGTTCAATTCCCAGCACCCACACGGCAGTTCACAATTGCCTATAACTCCAGACCCAGGAGATATGATGTCCACAGGCACAGCACACACATGATGCACAGATATACATGCAACAACACAGACATACACATGAAATAACAAATCAAATTTTTTTGAAGAAAAAGAGCAGGAAACAAAGTTGCAGAATTAAAACAATAAAAATGAGGTATAACCAATATTATTTTTCTAAGTATATTTAACCCTCCCCCTCCCAGTTGCCTATGGCTGGTCCTGAGGCTGGGAGAGCTGTCCCTGTCCCTCACCTGCAGGGCACTCAGGAGAGCTGGTCCTGCACCTCCCCTGGGAAGCACAGTATTGTTGGCCTTGGGGGAGGGTGAAGAGGTGAGCTGGCTTAAGGGCATGAGAGTGGAAGAGCCGGCCCCACCCCGAATCTCCTGTGGGTGTGTGCACACAGGGGTGATGCTCTTCTCCCTACCTTGCCTCTTGAGGTCTGCAGCAGGCAGGAGGGCTGGCCTCACACCCCACTGGCTGCAGCATTTGAGAGATCAAACCTTGGTGATGCAGGGGTGGGTGAACTAGCCCTGCCCCTTGCCTGCTGCAGCATCAGGTGAGCTATCCAGGGCAGTGCTAGAGAGCTTGCCCCGGTGGCACAGGTACAGGAGAGCTGGCAGGCTGATCAGCTCAGCTACCACACAGGCCACGATCCAGGGCTTTAAGTTGGCTCACCCCAACATCTACCCCACCTATGAATTGCTGAAGCACATGAAAGGGACAGTTCTGTAGAACCACAGCTGCAGGATCTCCATGACACAGAGCAACAACAGGACATCCAAGAGGAGTATCAAGATCCAGCATTGAGTGTAGCAGAGGCCAGAGGCCTGAGAACAGACCAATGAGCAACAATCCACTGCAGTGAACATTTGCAAATAAAAGCATGTGGACAAGAGGGTGGACTGTGTGACACGCTGTGACACACTATAGCCTCTATGACAAGATTGTTTTTTTATTCTATCTTATTGTCTTTCCTTTTGTGGAGAAGGTTACAGTGGCTATGAAAAGATGGGAGATGAGTGGATTGGGATGCATGTGAACTTTACAAAGATTCCATTAAAAAAGGGTTTTCTTACATTTTTAAAATGTAATTCTTTTAAAACAGTATTATTTTTGAAGCACTGGTAACAATGTAAATGTGCTTTAAAAGCAATAGCAATAAGGCTACTGTTTGTAAGGCTTAAGGGTCCGAAAGTCTGAAAAGACTTCTCCATGAGGCAGGCAGAAAATAATTTTGTTTTTCATTTTACCGTTTTTTTCTGAAAGCCGGATTTTTATCTGTGCGTACCTACCTTACATCTCCATTCCAAATGTTAAAATAGCTGCCTTTGCTAACGTTTATCTTTTATGTGTTAGCTGTTCATGCAGATTAGGTCACTGCATATGCAGAAGCCCTATAAGAGCTGTGCTGTATCATTATTTTAAAATGAGGTTGGGAAGAGGAACAAATGAAAAGATCCAGAGCCAGTTCCCCAACCCTTAGTCCATCTTCAGGGTCCTGACATAAGACCTACATTTAAAAAGATGTCGAGGCCGGGCGTGGTGGCACACGCCTTTGATCCCAGCACTCAGGAGGCAGAGGCAAGTGGATTCCTGAGTTCGAGGCCAGCCTGGTCTACAGAGTGAGTTCCAGGACAGCCAGGGCTACACAGAGAAACCCTGTCTCGAAACCCCCCCCAAAAAAAAATTTTTTTTAAATAAATAAATAAATAAAAAGATGTCGAGAAGTTTGCCTAGCCAAGCTGTCCTGGTCACCATGGGGTCCTGCCCATCTCTGACCGATCCTTGACTGGGCTCCATCTAGTCTCTCAGGTAAGATGGTCAGACAAGTCATCAGAGCTCTATGAAAACTGCTTCCCAGAGACAAACTCCTCTTCTGGCAGGCCCCAGACTTCAGCCTTTTCCCTTTCCCAGCATGAGATTCCTGGGCAAATTCCAATTTCTTGGGGTCCATTGTCCTAAAAGTCTGAGAGCCCAAAGGGAGGACAAAAAGTATCTCCCCTCAAAATATCCTGCCAGGATAGTTACAGTACAGTGCCTGCTCAACATGCAGGAAGCTGACATTTAAAACTATGGCTTCTAGCCAAGCTACCACCAAAACCAGTTCTATCGGCTATGGGACAGAAAGGACCTTGCTTGGCTCACAGTTTTGGAGATTCCAGTCCCTCAAAGGAGGAAACTGTAGCAGTGAAAACACCTCCATCAATGGTGACAGAAACATGATGGAGAGGCTGTTCACAGGACAGACCGTGATACAGAGAAAGCAAGCTGGATACAGGAGCATGTGTCACCTTCAATGACCTACCTCTAGTGACTTACTTCTACCAGCCAGGCCCCATCCTTAATGTTTCCAGAGCCTTTAAGATAGGGTCACCAGCTGGGTCATCCAAAACATGAGCCTCTTTGGGGACATTTCAAATTCAAACCACAAGAGCAGCTTATTCTAGAACAAAAAATTGTGCATAGAGCTCTATGCTAAGCTCAGGAGTGCAGGGCAGGGTTAGGAACATCCCAGTTGCATTTCCTGTGTGACTCGAGGCAACTCACCAGCTCCCCTGGTATTGAACATCTCTCTTAGGTTCTTTGTGATATGGCTCCTGTGACCAGCTCTTCCTCACTCTCTGCTCCTCTGTACCTTCCTCTCAAATCCCTGCTGCTTCTAGGTCTCTGAGTCTAGGACCTTCCATGAGCTCCTTGCAATACCTCTGCCAGCCCACGCACTTCCTGTCGCCTCCGATGTTTCTCCCATCATCCTTCACCTGAACTCATTGTTCAAGTCTCCATTGAGAACTATTTAGAATCAGAAGGAGTTCTAATTTTAAAACAGAATTAGAAGTACATGCAGTGGGGCAGAAAATTTGAAGGGTGGATGCCTCCCCACACAAAACAAAATACCTTTTGTTGGGACATTCATTGGTTATGATTATCTCTTGCCAAGTAACAAACTATTCCAAAAATTTAATGGCTTATAACAACAATGATCCATCTATTCGCAGGCATATAATTTGGGGAGGGCTTGGTAGAAGCAGCTCAGCTATTCCAGGCAGTCATCACTTGGTTCCATAGAAGAGATACATCCTCACTAACAGGATGTTCCTGCTGTGAGCTGGGACCTGGGCTGAGCAGAGGATAAAGATCTCAGTTTATTGTCTGTGGGGTTTTTTGGTTGGTTTTGTTGTTGTTGTTGTTGTTGTTGTTGTTGTTGTTGTTGTTGTTTTACACAGACCTCCCATGGGATGCTTGGACTTTCTTAGAGCATGAAGGCTGGTCTCAAAGAGCAAGATAAAGATGCAGGCTCATTTACTATTACTCCTGCCAGACTCAAGCTGTAGCAGAAATAGTCATCAAGGTCCACACAGACTCGTGAGGGGAACAGAGAGTGTAATGACCAGGAATGGTAGAAAGTTCTAGAACAGCATATGAGAAAGAAGACAAGGTTATAGTCACATTTGGGAAACAGCATCTGCCTCATAGGTACAGTGGCTTTCCAATGACCTTCAGATAATGGCTTTAAATTTTCCAGCCATTTCTCCTACTTCTAAAATAGGAATCATGCAACAGAGAGTAGAATCCAGTCATCTGGAATATCAGCCCACTATGGCTAACATCCTGATGGTGGTGGATCTCAAAGAATATCAAAGGATATAGCCAAGCCCCAGGCAACATAAGAACAAATATCTTTTCTCCTACCCTCATTGTTGGTTACCATGGTAATGAGAAATCTAGATGAGAAATCACTGGAGTTCTTCTCAAAATATTAGAGCCTATAAGATCTTTATCAAAGATCATACACATAGCTGGGGATTGCTCTGTGAGTAAAGACACTGTGACAAACCTGATGACCTAAATTCAATTGCCAGGTCTTTCATAGAGGAAGAAAAGAAACTACTCTCAAAGGTTGTTCTCTGACCACCAGGTATGTGTACACACACAAATGTTAAAACATTCCATTTCCCAGGATAGCTCCTTAGGCAGAAGGTAAACAACAAAAAAAGAACTTCAGGAAGTCCCTGAAACTTATCAGGTTCACTTGATCCTCCCAAAAGTAAACAATAAAGACTGCTGAGAGTCCTTCTCAGACAAGACAAGCTGCAAAGGCTCTAAGACCAGTCTAGCTGCCTGGAAGAAGCAGAAACCAGTCTAGCTACCAGGAAGAGGTGTAGGCAAACTGCATCATTTAGAAAGGATACCCTCCAACCTGATAAGCTGCCTGCAAGCTGTGCAGTATGCTCTATATTTCTAGCTTTTTATGAGCTGCCACCCATGCTAGATGGGCTTTGGTGATACAGCTGTCTTTGAGTCATTTCTGCTCTTATAAAAATACCTCACCCATATTCCTGTCAGTAGCCAAAAGAAACTCACTGGTTCACTATGTTAGATTTTGTTGCATCTGTACTTTGATCTGTCAAGGGATCTGTATCTTGGATGAGTAAATATATGTGTTGTGTCTCACCAGGAAAAGTCTTGTCACACAAGAACACATGTGTTTTCACAGAGAAAAACAAATAAATACACTTTTAAAAAATAATTTTTCCAGTTGAACACAACACATAAGCCATACAGGCCCATGGCAGGCTCACAAGAGTCCAAAGTCAAGGAGCACTGCTGTGAAACAACATCTTCTGGACCTGTCATGGCTCCCACACTCATGAACTCACAGCTGAGGTAACCTGAACAAAACCTGCACAAGATCAGTCCAGCCAACATAACAAAACGGATGAAGTCCCACACACAGGCCATTGAAGCCCACTAAGGTCGAAGAGTCTGATTCTGCAGGGAGGTGGCCCTTGATAAATTCCCTATGCTCTAGTGGATGGTCCTACACTTAAGCAAATACAGATAGCACTAATTAGACTATTTTGCTTCCTGTTGTTATTATAAAACAATCTTAACAAAAGCAATCTGGGGGGGGGGGAGTTTATTTCAGCTTACACTTTTAGGGAACAGGCCATCAGCAAGGGCAGGAACTCAAACCGGAACTGAAGCAGAGACCACAGAGGATTGCTGCTTCTTGCATTCATCTCTGTCTGGCTTCCAAATCTCTCATACAACCCAGAGCAACTTGCTCAGGAATGGCACTGCCCACAGTGAGCTAGAGCCTTCCCTATCAATCTACAATCAAGACAATGCCTCACAGACAGGACCACAGGCTAATCTGATCTGGGCAGTCTCCCAGTCAAGACTCCCACAAATAACTCTGGGCTATATCAAGTTGATAGCTGAGACTAACTTATTAAAAAGTAAGATGGGAGGCTGTTGAAATGGCTCAGTGGGTAAAGGCACTTGCTGCAAGCCCCAAAACCCAAGTTTGATCACGGAAGCAAGAACCAACTCTCACAGGTTGTCCTCTGGCCTCCATGTGTGTGCTCACACACATAGTGTTAAAATAAATGTGACTTTTTTAAAGGAGGATGTGATTTGGGAGAGAGACACAGTATGGAGATCTGGAAAGAGTTGGAGAAAAGAGGTTGGTGAATATTATAAAAATACACTATGTACATGCATGAATTTTTTAATTTTTAAAGATATTTTGCAATTGTTTTGAGACAGAGTCTCTCTATGTAGCCCTGGCTGTCCTGGAGCTCACGCTGTAGACCAGGCTGGTCTCAAACTCACAGAGAACCATCCGCCTCTGCCTCTCGAGTGCTGGGATTAAAGATGTGTGCCACCACACTCAGATTACAAAATTGTTTAAGATTTCATGCATATACACAGCCATGCCCAGCCATAAGAAACTGGGCAAATGCCAAGACTGAAGGTGAAAGATCAAAAGTTTCAAGGATTTTCCCAAGATTCTCCAAGCTAGAAGTCCTCTTCTTCTTTCAGTGGGCAGCAGCCTCCCCTGGAAAGTCTTCCACGTTCTTGCAGATGAGACAATAGTCTGCCTCTCTAAGCAATTGAGACAGTGACTTCGGAAGACTGGGTGGACAGCCACAGGTCTGTAATCCCAGGAGTCTAAAGGAAGATGGTCATAAACTTGATGCCAACCTGCAGTACACAGAAAGTTCACAACGAGCCTGGGACCTAAAGAGAGACAAGGAGTCGGAGACCTTGACCATGCTTCACCTGTGCTGTAATGCCTGATCACATATCAGACCCTTGTGGCAATGAGAAGAGCATCATTACCCCTCCCTACAGTCACCTGTCCCCTACCTATGGCTTTGAAACCTCCAGGAACACTGGAACTACTTCAAGGGGAGTGAGCATTGTACACATACATGCTAGCTCAACCTGCCCTGTGGTAGGGTGGTTACATTATTTCTCTTTTTAATTTTTTTCTATCGAAAATGATGTTGTCATGAAATATAGATGAATCAAACCTTATCTACATTTCAAATGAACCCCCTAAGGCTGAATTCCAGGTTTGGAAACTACTGAATGAAAGATTGTGAACATGCTAAATGTTCTTAATTCAAAACAGGAAAATCTTTTTCCAGAAAGGAAACAATTTTCATTCTTAGCCATGCTTCAGTACAGCAGTGGAATTAACAGCAGTAGTATTTAGTGAAGATGACACTAATGTAACATAGCTTCACTGCAGAATGCCCTGTTTCCTTCCAAGCTCTAGACTTGAATTGCTTCATTTAATCCTCTTAACCCTGTAATGAAGTGCTGTCAACATCAGCATCCATACAAGGAGAAACTAAAAGAGATTTCTTTTACCCATGACACATAACCAAAAGACAGCCACCAGCCTTCATCTGGAAGGCGAATCATCTCCACCACCTCCCCTTCTCAGTGATCTCCACAGAGAATGTGTATCTCATTCCATTTAAAGGATTCCCATGAATGACTGCAACAGTTGTTCAGCTAGTAGAGGGCTTAACTATCATGTGTGATGCCCAAGACTCAATCCCCAACACTGAATAGAATCAGGCTCTGTGGCAGATGCTTGTAATCCCAGCATTCAGAGGGGAAGAGACCAAAAGACCAGAAGTTCAAGGTCATCCTACGCTATGTGGCAAGTTCAAGGGCAGCCTAGAGAAACTCATGTGAAGCCATTGAACAACTTCCCATTTTCCTTTTCCACAGAAGGAATTAGATCTTTTCAGCAATTTGCAGAACCTGAGAAGGAAGCTGCAGAGTAGTTTAGCGAAGAAGCCCCATAAGGAAAGCAAGAGAAAAGGGCAAGTCAGGCAGGGCTCAGTGGTCCGATGCCTGCCTAGGATGGGAAAAGCAGTGGGCTCATCTCCAGAACCACAACAAAAGAGCTGGAAAAGCAGGGAGTTCTGTGACGAGTGTACCATTCACAGGACAGTCACAGGCAAGCTGTAAACAGATTCACCACGGTAGGCAAGGCAGTGGAGAGAGACTCTCTCTGCAGAGGCATCCTAAGGGGCTGCTTTTGTGGAGGGGAGGGTCTGTGCATTCTTAGCCATGTTCCCTACAGCAATGAAACCAACAGCAATATTTAGTGAAAGCAACAGTCTTGACTTCCGTGTGCCCTTCCAAACAGCACACATCACAAAAAAACGGCATAGAGAGTGATTGAGGAAGACATCTGTGGAGGTTTGAGTAAGAATGGCCTGCATCGGCTCAGCCATCAGGGAGTGGCACTACTTGAGAAGGATTAGGAGGTGTGGCCTAAGTGGAGAAATGTGTCACTGGAGGTGGGCTTTGAGATTTCAAAAGCCCAAACCAGGCCCAGGGTCTCTCTCCTCCTTACGTTTTTGGTTGTAAGCCTAGCCTTTAATGGCTAAGCCATCTCTCCAGCCATCTCTTCCCCGTTGTCTGCAGATCAGAAGTAGAACTCTCAGCTCCTTCTCCAGCACCATGTCTGCCTGCATGCTGCCATGCTCCTCACCATGACAATAACGGACTAAACCCCTGAAACTGTAAACCAGCCCCAATTAAATGTTCTCCTTTATAGCAGTAGACTAAGCTTTATAGCACTGACTAAGCCCTTTCTTGTTCACAGCAATAGAACATTGACTAAGACCATGTCCAATGTTAACTTCTGGCTTCCACATGCAAATGCACCTATACATATTTGCACATACCCATGTGACCATACATATAGATCACACACAAAAAAATTTAATTTATTTTTAATTTTAATTTTAAAAAATAAATGAAATTTGTTCTCTTTGCTTCAACAGAAAGCACCCAAAAGTGAAAAGATTTTTTTTTTATCAAATAAAAGCTAAGCCATTGCCACCCCACCACTAGCCAACAAGATTGACACAGAGGGACATCAGAGAAAGCCAGCACTGTCCTCCCTGCAGCTTATTATCTCTCTGACTTCCTCTCCCACTTCTCTTCTCTTCCCTCTCCTTCTCTCCCTTCCCCCTCATTAATTCTTAGGTCCCTGTCTTAGTCAGGGTTTCTACTGCTGTGAAAAGACACCATGACCATGGCAACTCTTATAAAGGAAAACATTTCATTGGGGCTGGCTTACAGATTCAGAGGTTCAGTCCATTATTATCAAGACAGGAGCTTGACATCATCCAGGCAGGCACGGCCCAGGAGGAGCTGAGAGTTCTACATCTTGTTTCATAAGAAGCCAGGAATAGACTGACTCTCTCCTAGGCAGCTAAGAAGAAGGTCTCAAAGCCCACTCCCACAGTAGCATACTTCCTCCATCAAGGCCATACCTCTTAATAGTGCCACTCCCTAGGCCAAGCATATTGAAACCACCACAGTCCCCTTGATGGAACCCCTGAAAAACAGCACCTGCTCACCTCAGCCATCTCAGGGACCCATGAGTGCCACTCTGATGTTTTCATGGTGTCTGTCTTTTGTGCCCTCTAGAACAATATCACAACTGTGAATACTGAAAGGGCACAGTGTCAACTATCCAGGAGGGGTGAGCTGTAAAAAGCTAGTACACAAAAGGCAAGCCTGTAAGATGAGCGTGTTAATTAGCTCCATTCGAGTATCACATACACACACATCAAAACACCATGTTGTGCCCCAAAATATATCCAATTACTGTAGCACTTGCCAATTCAATTTCTTAATAAGAAGACATGCCAATCGGCCTGAAATCCAAGCTACCTCAGAGGTGGAAGCCAGAGGATTCAAAGTACTCAGGTCCTGCTTGAGTTACAGAGTAAGTTCAAGGCCAGACTGAGCAACTTAGTAAGAGTCTCTATAACAAAGTGTAAAAGAAAAATTTCTAAAAGGACTTGGGAGGGCGGCCATTAGTAGAGTACTTGTCTAGCATGCATTAACCTATTGGCTCAATCTCTAGCACAAGGTTTTTTTAAACTGAACCAGGTACACCCACTCATACTTGTAATCCCAGCATATCCTGGCAGAGGCTGGTCGCTCGCCACAAGTAGAAAGCTACTCTGGTCTACTTGGTGAGTTCCAGGCCAACCTGGGCTACATTGTAAGGTCCAGAGCAGCTTTTTTTTTCAAGGAAAGAACAGTACCACATTTCTCTCTGTGTCTTTCTCCCTCCCAATGTGTGTGTGTGTGTGTGTGTGTGTGTGTGTTCATGTTACTGTCCATGTGAGTATCTGTGCATGTGCCTTTGTGTGTGTGTATATATACCTGTGTGTGTGTGTGTCTGTGTCCATGTGATTACATTAAGGATGTATATGAGCCTCTGTGTGTTTGTGCATCTATATTTGTGAGTGTGTACAAGAGTGTCCCTGTGAGCATTTGTATATATGCCTCTCTGTGTGTGTCTGTATGTGTATGATGCATGTGCATGTCGATCTGAGTGTCTTTGTATGTGCCTGTGTGTGTGTGTGTGTGTGTGTGTGTGTGTCAGTGCCTGTGCGTCTGTGTCTGTGTGTGTGCTTGTCTACATGAGTATCGGTGTATATATCCATGTGAGTGTTTGTATATGTGCCTCTGTGTATTTGTGTGTCTGTGACTGTGTGTGCATGTGTGTGTATTTATGTGTCTGTAAATGTGCTTCTGTGTATATGTCTCTGTGTGTGCATGTATGATGTATGTGCACACGTGTGTCTACAGGTGCACGTGCTCCTATACAACCATTGAGACCAGAGCAGGACATCAAGTGTTCTGTCGTATTGCTCGATGCCAGAGACCCTCGAGCTAGGTGAGCCAGTGAGCACGGTGATTCCCCTGTCTCCACACCCCCACCACATTTCTGGGTTAGAGGTGAGCACACAGGTACACCTATCTCTGTAAATGGGTGCTGGGGATCCTAACTCAGGGCCCCATGTTTGCACACTGAGCCATCTCCCCCCAACCTCAAGAAACACATTTTAAGAGGAACTTTGTAGACACAGACAAACATTCCCAATTTGCAATAACCTAACCTAAGACTTTTGACATGACATTGAAACTAAAATGGAATTCTGTCAGTAGAAAACATCCGTCAGGGTTTTAGCATAGAAGGACAGGATGCCCTCTCATGATGCTGGCTGAAGCCCAAGCCCCAGCTCCCAGCCAGTTATGTAACCAGGAGAGGACAGAAGGCCATGTGACTGAGACACTCAGTAGATTATGTGGAGTCAGTGCGTTAGTGACTGAGTGCTATTTCCCACTTACTTTGTGTCATTGGGGCAGAACCCCATGGTAAGGCCAGAGCTGCTGGATGAATGCAATTAAAGCAGAGGCAGGGAGCAGCTGTGAAGCCTGATGACCTGAACAAGCCAGGGAGCAGAAGGAGAGTCCACCCGTACATGGTGGTATGCATGTCTCACACACACACTCACACATACTCACACACTCACACTTACACACACACGTACATACACACTCACATATGTTGTAGCATGTTGTAGTAATTATCTAATCCCAGCTCGGGGTTTCTAACCCGCCTTTGGTTATTGAGTTCCTGGATAAAAAAACACACACAACCTTTATATTTTTAGTATGTCTTAAACAGCACAATAGCTGTGCAGCTGCCTGCCCTCCATGTTGTTAGAATCTACTTTCTTATGGATAACCCCGAGTTCTCATTTACTATTTACTATGTTCCATCTGGGCTGCTCTTAACTCCAGTCAGCCAGCCCTCAGGACCATGTTTTTATGCCTCATCAAGCCAATGGTGGCTTCTCTCTCCTCCATTCACCACCTTCTTCTTTCATCCTCCTTAGACGCCAAGCCCATGAAACCTAAACCTCACTTATCTCTCTCCTCCCCAGCTTTTGGCTGTGGACATCTTTATTTACCAATCAGAAATAACTTAGGGCAGGGTCACAGGGCTTGTTAGTAGACTCCAGGTCTTGAGGACCACACTTACCGTTACAATAGACAATAAAAAGACAAAACCTCAACATACACAATCAATCACACACAAACACATATGCATTCACACACACATACAAACACATACACACTCATGCACACACAAACACACACACACATATACACATTCACACAATATGCACTCACATACTGTCACATACAAATACATACACACCACACAGATACACACATACATACTCACATACACAAACACACACACTCATACACACTTATACAAGCACACTCACACACATATATGCATGCACACATATAAACTCACACACATACACACACTAAAGTTTTAATTAAAAAATAAATAAAAATAGCGTCTATGAGCAGATGGCTAATTACACAAACGCAACTTTAAGAAAACTGTCTGATTTCTGCAGTTGAGTAGAAGAGTTCACACCAGCACCCGTGCGTTGAATGTCAGGATGGCAAGTGTTCCTGAGTACAAACAGGACTACAAAACACTCAGCTGTAAGGGAAGGATCGCTCCTGTCTACTCCTTTTCAAGCTTCCAATTAGGAAGAAAGCCCCTCTCTGGGAGGGAAGGGCTTATCTCTAAAAGCTCTCTTGCTCAGAAATGCTCTGGCTGTAATCTTGATTGCTGCTTCCTTTCCGGCGTATTTATTTTGCTCCTGCTGTGGTTGCACGGAGCTTTTATTCTTCAACTCACAGCTCACTTTTGAAATTTTTGTATTTACATATCTGTGAAGAGGCTGGGAATGTGGGCTGGAGAGATGGCTCTGTGGTTAAGAGCATTTGCTGCTCTGGCAGAAGACTTGAGTCCAGTTCCCAGCACCTAACCTACAGGATGCTCCACAACCAGGATCTCCAGCGCCCTCTTCTAGCCTCTGTGGTTACTACATATATATAGTGCACAGGCATGCATGTTGGCAGAACATTTACACATAAAATAGATCTGATTGGATTTGAGACCTGATCCACAGGAGGGATTTCACATCTCATACTGTACTGTAAACCTGGCCAAAAGCCCATGAGTAGGAGGTCATAGACACTGGTACATACTGGTGGTATTTCACAGAAGAGTCATGTTGTAAAACCACCTTCTAAATATGTATATTTATACCTATAGATCTATGCTGCTCTTAACCTTGGCAAAGAAGCTTTTTATCCCAGTGGGTAACTACTACCAGTGGGTAGTAGTTAATTCTGAGACTCAGAACTGATCAAAGGGCTGAGCTTTAGTGACTGTGAACACTCAGCTATAGATTGGTCATCTATAGATAGGTCATCTACAGGTAGGTCATCTATAGACAGGTCATCTACAGATAGGTCATCTATAGACAGGTCATCTATAGATAGGTCATCTACAGGTAGGTCATCTATAGATAGGTCATTTATAGACAGGTCATCTATAGACAGGTCATCTATAGACAGGTCATCTATAGATAGGTCATCTACAGATAGCTCATCAATAGACAGGTCATCTATAGACGAGGCTGTCCCTCACTTGAACTCACAACAGCTGGAGTTGCCTGCACAAAATCAAGCAAGTCAAAATTCCATCCCGGGTGGTGGGGTGGTGGCCACTGAGCCCCCCAGCGCTCAGTCGGTGGAGCTCTTAGCACTTGATGGCTGCAGAAGGAGCGAGGGTCACCTTTCTGTGGGAGAATGTGGCCACTGGTAAAACTGCACACGGCTCAGTGCATGGCCCCACACCTATGCACTTACAGTTAGCACAAATTAAACTCAGCAGCTTGTTAGTAATAATACTTTTAAAGAAGCACATGAAGTTGGGAGGGAGACAGGCTGGGGGATTCCCAGGAGGGAGCCTGAGGGAGGAAGTGGTAAGTAGATACAATCAAAATACATTGCATACGAGTATAAAATTTTCAAAGAATAATAAACAAAAATATTACTAAAAGCAAAATGTAAATTAATACATTAAAACATGTATCATTCCAAAGCTTTGCAAACCTGTATTTAACTGTACACCCGTTTTATGTCCCTTTTAGAAAGAGAACCTGAGGAGCATAACAAGGAAGATAAGCAGCATTTCTAAAGCGCATCTTCTTCCGTAGCTAGTGCTTGCTTCGTCCTTCCGATGTTGCTTCCTATTCATGGCAGCGATGCAAAGCACCCTGTGCAAAACAGAGCCGCTTAATTCTAAAACGGAGTTGTCCTTAGAATAAATTTTTTTATTAAAATTTTTTGAAGGAAACCATGGAAAGCCTAGCATGATGGAGCACACACTGTCGTACCAGCACTCCAGGGGTGGAGGCAGGAGAACCAGGAGTTCAAGGTCAACCTTGACTCCACAGTGAATCCGAAGCCAGCTGAGGCTACAGGAGACTGTGACTTGGAGGGATGGACGATAGACAGACAGACAGACAGACAGACAGACAGACAGACAGACAGATCCGTACGCCATATGCATGTGAGCACAGGTTTGAGCAAGGCTGGGAAGCTTGAATCTTTTTTTTTTAGATTTGGCTGGAAGGCAAGGTCAGTGAGCGGTGGTGGAAGCTGTGGAGGCGTCAGGGCTGCAGAGGTGCTGAGGTGCATCTCCCAGTTTCAGAAGGTTTGGAGCTCCCAGGAGCCCGAAGCCAGCTTGTCAAAGTTCCTCCACTTGGCTAATAAGCCGGGAACACATTAGCGCTATTGTGTAGATCAAGACAGAATATTTAAGAGGAGGCAGTTTAATGAGCAGCAGCTTGAATGAAGACCGATTTTTAGTGTCTTGGGGGGGTTGGGTTTTGTTTTCCAGCAACAGTCATAGAAATCACTGCCGATGACGCCTTAATTCTGTCCCCTAGCGGGTCTCTGATATGGCAAAGGATGAATTTTAAATTGCCCGATCTGAATTAGCAACATTAGTCACTGCAAATAGCCTCTTAATTTCCACAGAGCTGCCAAGCAGAGTAAAAATAGACTTGGCGAGGAGGGCTGCCAAGGGCAGGTGTGTTCGTGGTGGAAGACGCAGGTGACCTCACCACCGGGGGTGGAGGTGCTTTCCAGGTGCCACGCTGGGTGCTCAGCCACAGCCTTGGATTTCCTGTGGCGGCAAGGGTTTGCGCTCCCATAGAGCTGTGAGTCTGGGAGTGAGACCAAGACTCCTCCCCCAGGCTCTGGTCACCTTACAGCACGTGGTCACCCAAGTATATGTCGTGAACCCCAAATGGGAGTCTCTATTCTCCCCATGTAGCTACAGAGAGTCCTTTCAAGTCTGATGACAGCTCTCCAAAGAGCTCCTTATACTTGAACTGAGTATGGAACCCTTAGTCGCTCACCCTGCAAACCTCGCTCCCAGTCTTCCTCCTTCAGCCCTCAAGTGTTTGCTTGTTCCTTCATTTGTTTTTTCTGAGACAGTGTTAGGTCCATGACTCACCAAAGAATGACACCCCAGAGTCAAATAGTATGTAAACACAAAGAGTGTTTTATTCTGCAAAAGGCCAGCATGTTCCGGTCTCCTGTTACCAAGCTAGAGAGACCCCAAAGTGAGCTTGCAGGCCCAATTTAAAGCACACTAGGGGGGTTCCAGGGTAGGTGGACTCTGTCTTAGTCTGTCTCTAGTCAAGTGCAGTCGTGAGAAGGGGGAAGCATAGCACAGGGGTTCAGTCTGCAGCTGACTGAACAATCAACTGAGATAACCTTTGGACCGGCCTGTCTCGTCCCTCTCAGCAGGATTTCATGTAGCCCAGGCTGGCCTCAATTCACCATTTAGTGGAGAATGATCTTGAACTCCTGATCCTCCAACCTCCACCTCTCAGATGCTGGAACTGCAGCCGTGGACCACCACACCCATGCAGAAACCGAGTCATGACTTGCAGCCCAAGCTAACCAGGAATTCATGATAATCCTCCTGCCTCAACATCCTGGCTACTTAAGCTGTTCTCACCAGAGAGGGGTGTTTTTAAAACTTAACATCACCTCCTTCACTTTTACTTTTCCTGAAGGTCAGCTTAAAAGTCACCACCCCAGAAAGCCACACAGCTAGCCTAAAGACACCTCATCTCTAAGTGATGTATGTCTGATGTGTTTATGGGGTGGTTTCTATTGCTCTGTTGTGCTGTTAACTCTTTCTACAAGTCTTATTTGTGAGAAATAAAAAAAAAGAGTGGTCCATTTTCATAATTACCTTGAGTCATCTTAGATCCAACTATAGATGAGCAGGAGGCCCTGTTTGTAGAGCTTCCCCCATGCAAACTAAAAATTTACAGTAGATAATTAACAGCGGGGCTTTCCCTAATGACCTGAAAATATAACAAGGTCATGCACGCACTGAAAAGATTTAAACTAACAGAATGTAAAAACAAACAAACAAACAACAAAAAGACCCACACCTGGCCTTTGCTGAGAAATAGACATGTCAGGTGACATGTAAGACTGTGCCTCGCCCCTGAGTCCTCACTCAATGAAGAAAGGGAGGTGAGCATTGCTCAGTATTCAGGGCTATAAAAGCTGTTCCCTGCACTTCTGTGGCTCACCCACCATCCTTACCTCTGTGGGCAATACCCTACTTTGCTGCTCTGAGTCTCCAGTCTGTGTTATTATTACAGGTGAGGTCGTTGTTCCCCAACACACTATTGAGACATTATGCTGTACAAGGGACACTAACCTGTAATTGGGAGAATGCTCAAGTCCTTTTGACTCTACATGGGGAACACAGCCTGCACCTTGACCTTGACTATGTCAATCTCCCTCCACAAGCTCCCAGTAAGTCCGGCCATTTCCCCCCAAAACTGGACAGACAGGCTTGATCCTGGTAGGATCCTGCTCCCTCCCCTCAATGCCGCCCACGGGACGCCTTCAGCAGACCGAGTGGGGAGAATCTTTTTAAAAGCCCAGTTCCAACTGGGCATGGCATAACACACCAGGAACCCCAGTACTAGGCAGCTAAGGCAGGAGGATCCTGAGATTAAGACCAACCTCCAACCTGAGCTATATAATGAAGCCTTGTCCCCCAAATCATGACACTCCGTTTGCTTGAAACCTTTCCCTAGTGTCTCATCCTGCTCAGGATAAAATCAGAACTCCTCGACAGGAGTGACAAGCCCGTTTAACCATCTCTACCTCTGTCTCCCTTCCGTACTGCTATCCACAGTTCCGGGGCCTGGGTGCTCCAGTCCTCCAGTTGTGTAGCTGGTGGTGTAGCTGTTTTCTCTGAATCAAAAAAAAAAAAAAACTCCCTCCAAATTCATAACACACAGGAAGCTCAGGAAACCTGCAGGATTGAGGAGGCCCATCCCAAAGGCAGCGTGTACAGTAAGCACTCACAGGGGAGGAGACTCTCTGGTAGAGTTACTTGACAGTTGAACAGGGGGTTCAAGAGAGAGTCAGTCTCCAAACCACAAGTCACTATGTGCCAGCTCTTGGGGACAGCCCACCTCGGGGACAGGACAGCAGGGCAGGCAGGTCCTGGAAATGTCATCATTTTTCTCCCTTTCCCAGAAACCGTGGCAAAGCTTGCTCTCTGCGGTGGCAGTTGCTGACAGTTAAAGCATGACAGTTTCTAGCTTAAGCACACAAATGGGAGCATCAGTCTCAGGCTCTATCAGACAGGAACCTCTGAGAACCAGGAACTGGGAGGGGGTTACAGCTGGATCCCCGTCAGCCACTCACCCACTGACCTTCGGCCTTGGTGTAAGGGGAGCCAATGACTTTGATTACCCATTTGACTCTGATCTGATGTTCACACACAACAAACACTTCACTTTGAAACTTCTACTTCTATTATTTTTATTTACATGTGTCTGTTTCTGTGTGAGTGGCTGTCATGTGGGGGGGGGGCTGCCTGTACAGACTAAAAGAGGACATTGGATCCCTTGAAGCTGAAGTTACAGGTCATTGTGAACGACAGCATATGCTCTTAATAGTTGAGCCCCTGTTGCCCTCTCTCTTGAGTGGCAGTCCCATAGGGTCAGAGGCTGTGTCTCCTTCTTCAGAGACATAGCTAACTATGACAAATGCAAGCTCCTGTGAATCTTGCCTATTTCACCTCTGAGGGTTCAGAGGTGAAGAATGCTGATTGTTCTTCTAGAGGACCAGAGGTTTAATTCCCAGAACCTACATGGCAGCTCACAACCATCTATAAACCCAAGGATCCAACACCCTCTTCTGGCTTCCATGGGTATCAGAGTGCACAGACATATATGCAGGCAAGTCACCATGCACGTAAAATACAAATATCACCTAAATGTATCATATTTCTCCATATACCTAAGCTAACTAAAGAATATCTATTCAGAATGATTCACAGGGTTTCCACACGCCAGGAAGGTGACCTGGGGGTGCCACTTCATGAACACAGCCTCCACAGAAAGAGTGGTGAGGTTCTAGAGAGATGAGGCACTGGATTCCAGTCCAGCCCTGCCATCCCCTGCTCTGCATCTCTGAGCAAGGCACTTGCCATCTCTGGGCTTGGAGTTCCTCTTTCAGTACAGTTGATGTGATAGACCGAGTCTTACCTATCTTAGTGTGGTCATATTCTCCTCCATGGAACCTGAAGCTCTGTTAAGTTATGGCTAAAGGGTTCTCAGATGTAATTATGTTAAAAGCTTTTATGATGGAGCATTACCCTGAGACATCCCATGACCCAGTCAAGACGTATGGGTCCTCCCAGTGGAGAAGGGATGGGTGATCAGAGATGAAAAGTGGGAAGTGAATGTTAAAGGAGACTTGGAAAAGCTACACTGCTAGCCAGGCATTGGTGGTGCACGCCTTTAATCCAAGCACTTGGGAGGCAGAGGCAGGCAGATATCTGAATTCAAAGCCAGCCTGGTCTATAGAGTGAATTCCAGGACAGCCAGGGCTACACAGAGAAACAAGAAAAAAATAGAGGAAGGAAGGAAGGAAGGGAGGGAAGGAGGAAGGAAGGAAGGAAGGAAGGAAGGAAGGAAGGAAGGAAGGAAGAAGAAAGTGCCACGCTGCTGACTTTGATGCACAGGAAGAGTCAAGGAGTCAAGGGCTGCAGGAAATCTCTACATATGAAAAAGAGCAAGAAAAATAAACTCTGCCCCAGAGGCCCCCAAAGAAGAGCCTTTACCAAGTATGCTGGCAGTAATCCTAGCGCTTGAGAAGTCGAGGCAGGGGTATCACTGAGAGTTTGAGGCCAACCTGGGCTATAAAGTTATGTGCAGACTAGCCTACGTTACAGAAACTGTCTCAAAAACAAATAAACTAAGCACAGGGTTGATGTCTGTAATCTTGACACCAAGGAGTCCTGGCAGAAGAACTGAGGAATTAGATTCAAGGGCAGCCCCTCCAGCCACACCTTCTCCCCAGCCACACCACCTGCCTTCCCCTGGGTCTGAATTTCTGGGAAGAATCAGGTGGCCTGAGCCACAAGTGAGGAGGAAAGATGATGCCTATGGACAGCAAGACCTGCTTCAGGACCAAGGCCAGAGCCTGTGAGGCTGCTCCTTACTCTCCCACCACTGCTACACTGTAGGTCACTGCTGCAGCTGCAGCCCAGCTCAGCCAGGCTGCTTCCTGGGATGGGGGATTTGCTCAAGGCCACGTGTTAAGGTGGGGTCCTCCTCTGACCCTCCTCTGCTGACCCTCCCTGTCCTCTGATGGAATATCTCACTCCCTCCAATGTTGCCACAAAGCAGCTCTCTTCATGCAGAACCCTGACCCTTTTCCTCTGACTTCCTGAGGGAAACACAGCCTTGAACCTTTGAACTCAGCCCAGGTCACAAAGCCAAGCTTAGTGGTATCCTCCTGGCGGATTCTTTTTCTCTCTATGCAGTTCAACTGCTCAGTGTAAGGCAGACCAATACACGCGTGTCATTAACAAAGAGTCCTTCATCACGTGTTCCTTCATGTGCTTGCTTTAGCAGAACATCCTTTGTGTCAGCTAATCATTCCTTCAGGAGCCTGCCTTAGCATTTCACCTGCGTCCACATCAGCTAAATGTTCCTTCACGTGTTTGCCCCAGCAACGCACCAACTAACTGACTTTCTAAAGAACCCTTAAGTTTCTGCTTCAAGGGGTAGTTGTGGCTATGAGGAAGTATGGGGGAAAACATTAACAGTGGTGTGTTAGTTATTTTTTTTCTCGTTTCTGGAATAAAATACCTGAACAAGACTTTAGGGAAGTAAGGGCTCGTTCTTGCCCACAGTCTGAGAGACCAGGCCCACTGTGGCAGAGATGGTAGCTCCACAGCAGTTCAAGGCCCTGACAATGGGTATATGAGATCAGGGACCAGAGAGGGCAGGCTCAAACAGGACAGAGGTTTTACTCAACATCCCTGCCCCCCAGCAAGGCCCTACATCCTAAAGGGTCCACAGCCCCCCAAAATGGCACCACCAGTGAGGACCAAGTGTCCGAACACACGAACCTGTGGGAATTGTTCTAAAAACCAAATCATAACAGGTACACAGGCTTGCTGACAGGTAAGACTTTTTCCATGCACGTGTGTGTGAGGGAAAGGGAGTATGTGCCTGTGAGTGTCTGTGAGTGTGTGCGTGTGTGTGTGTGTGTGTGTGTGTGTACACGTAATGGGGAATGGGCTCGTGTGCTGTCAGAGGACAACTTTGAGGAGTGTGTTCTTCCCTTCCACCTTTACTTGGAGGTTCCAGGGTTTGAACCTGGATTGCAGACTTTCCCTACAAGAGCCTTTACCCACTGGACCACATCACCAATCCATAAGTAGACCTTTTATGATGGCATTCCTGTACTGGGAAATGAACCTTTCTCGTCTGTCACCTTGCTAAACCCACCCAGAGCCCAGAGTCTCTGAAACGGTTATACAGAAGGAATCGTTCTTAGAGTCCAGCTCAAAATTAGGCCATGTAAGACAGTCTGGCTGCAGAAACAGCAATTCCACATGGCTCTTTTGCAAACACCCCAGTGAACTCCCTCCCTTTCCTCAGCTTTTCTCTTCTACAAAGTAGCAGTTTGGAACTGGATGGATGGCTTAGTGGTTAAGAGCGCTTGTTGCTCTTTTCTGCTCTTGCAGGGGACTGGAATTCCTGCAGCCCACAGCCACATGTATGTAACTTCAACTCCAGGAGATCCAATGCCTTCTTCTAGCTTGGCAGGCACCTGCACTCATGTGCACATAACTGCACACATCTACACATAAAATAAAGCCAGGTATATGGTGCACATCTTTAATCCCAGCATTTAGGAGGCAGAAGCAGGCAGAGAGCTCTGCGAGTTTGAGAGCAACCTGGTCTACATAGAGATTTCCAGATCAGCCAAGGATATATAGTGAGACCCTATATCTGAAAAGTCTTGACAGGGGAGGGAGAGAGTTGTACCATTCTAAATCACCTCTCTGAGCCTTGGTTCTCTCACCCCTGTGGTATGAATAATACATAACTGCTGATCTTACTGAGACGTCTCAGGGCTCTAGGAAGTAACACAAACCGTCAGTGTCTGCAAATGAAGAAGCGAGGAGAGCCTGGCCATCGAGCCTCTGCTTTCCCTGATGTTCCTCGGGTTTTTGCACTTCCAGAAGCTTGTGTCAGTGTCTCATAATTGAAGTGCCTTTTTTGTGCTCTGCCTTGGGCTCATAAATGCTCCAGAAGCCATCTGCTTGTACTTGGGACTAATTTATTTTCAGTCCATACCCTGAGCCCACTCTTACAAATGAAGTCTTTTTGACACCTGGAATATTCATCAGTAAAGCACCTGAATATGGCACAGGGACTCCCTCCAGCTGAATCGAGTGGCAGCAACAGGTGCCAAGAACCAGCAGAAGAGGCCGGCAGACTCCCAAGTATTCCATTAGAGGCCTTCACTTGCTTTGTCCTGGCAAGATCTACAGAAAGGTTTTTTACTTTTCAAAAAAAATTTAGAAAAAGAATTTCTGCTCTTGAGACTGTGGATGTAGCTCAGTTAGAAGAGTGCCGCTCAGCATCCACAGAGTCCTGTGTTGCATTCCCCAGCACCATGTAAATCAGGTTTGCTGGTGCATGCTTGTAATCCCAGCACCTGGGACATGAGGGCCGGAGACCCAGAAGTTCATTATCATCAGTCTGAGCCTGGTATCATCATCATCATCATAGTAATTACCCCTCATCAAGGAAAATTCTCTCTGCAACAGAGGAGATCACTACAGAGAAACACAAACAATCAAAATACAGCAAAGTGGAGCCCAGTCCCAGTGAACATGCCCACAAACCACTCCCACACCTAAGACTCAGGGAACATTGCAGAAGAGGGGTCGAAGAGATCGCCAGAGCCAGAGGATCAGGGAGTTTTCCTGGGATCATGTTTCCTAGAAACATCAGAAGATTTATCCATAAAATCTCACCAGCACAGCTGTCTAACATGAGCTGAACAAGGAGAACACCAATAGGCATGCCGGAGTGAACAAGGAAAAGCCCACAAGGCTCCAACATTGCACAAAGAGCTACAGACAACCAAGGGGTGCTGCTGAGAGCAGGAGAAACAGTCTTACATGAGAAGGGGCACACTGCCTGGCTATCCAGTACAAATGCTCACCCACTGGCTATCCAGTACAAATGCTCACCCACTGGCTATCCAGTACAAATGCTCACCCCCTGGCTATCAAGTACAAATGCTCACCCCCTGGCTATCAAGTACAAATGCTCACCCCCTGGCTATCAAGTACAAATGCTCACCCACTGGCTATCCAGTACAAATGCTCACCCACTGGCTATCCAGTACAAATGCTCACCCACTGGCTATCCGGTACAAATGCTCACCCCCTGGCTATCCAGTACAAATGCTCACACCCTGGCTATCCAGTACAAATGCTCAGTCCTGAGAACAAGCACACGGAAAGAGACATTGTACAGAGAAGTGGTTCTTACATTTAGGAACATATGTGTGTATATAACATATGAATGTACATGCAGTTACAATTAATATAAAGCATATGAAAGAGAGAGGAGGGTATAGGAAGGGTTTGAGAGACAAAAGAGAAGGGGAAGACAATGTAACTATGTTATAATCTCAAAAATTAAAATAACAATAATAATTTATGCTCTTAAGACTTAAGGGTTTGGCTGGAGAGATGGCTCAGCGGTTAAGAGCATGGACTGCTCTTCCGAAGGTCCAGAGTTCAAATCCCAGCAACCACATGGAGGCTCACAACCATCTGTAACAAGATCTGACGCCCTCTTCTGGAGTGTCTGAAGACAGCTACAGTGTACTTANATATAATAAATAAATAAATCTCTAAAAAAAAAAAAAAAAAAAAGAATCAGGTCTTCAAGAAGTCTGCAAAGCAAGGGAATTGTCTAGAAAACATAAACATCTGTAACAGGTTAAATTACACTCCTAAAAAGCAACAGATTGAGGGGACTGGAGAGATGGCTCAGCAGTTAAGAGTCTGTCCTGCTTCTCCAGAGGACCCGAGTTCACTTCCTGTTGGGGACAGCATACGATGACAGGGACTGCATCAGAAGCCTGTGACAGGACCTTGTAAGAAAGGATGGAGGTCTGGGACCCTGAGAAGTAGGAGACACATCTTTTTAGGGGACCTGCCATCTTAAATAAGGGACTGCCTGCAGTAGGCCAGGATGGAGACATCTCAGTAGTCCGCAGCAGCTGTTTGTAACCAACAGTTGTTCTCATTTCTCCTAACCTTAGCCATGGACAACGGCTGTATAGATTTCATTTGTGTGTGACTGTTTTTCAGTTGGCCTTGGTGTGCATAATTATTCTATTATATCTGACTTTCTAACTTCTGTCTCTTTTTGTTCTGGTGAATTCTGTGAAACTAGATGTTCCCTGATGGAATGATTCTTAAACAATTAAAAATTGAGACATAGGGGCACAGCACAGCCCAGACCTAATGGCCCAGGTGCATGCTGTGTGCTCTCATCTTGGAAACAATGCAATAACTGTACAATGGCAGTTCCAGGTTAATGCTTGACTTGCAAAGAAAGTTT
>NC_034601.1:5058901-5062098 GCF_900095145.1 Mus pahari | reverse complement strand
GAGTTCCAGGACAGCCAGGGCTATACAGAGAAACCCTGTCTCGAAAAAAAAAAAAAAAAAAAATGAAATAAAGCCAACATTGGGATCTCAAGAAAGGAAAATACTATTGAAGTTACGAAATGTTTTGCACAATATTTGAGAGTGGTTCCTAGATAAGCAAGTATAGAATATATGAAGTCCTATACTAGTAAATCTAAGTCAAAACACTGGGACTCTTAAGAGAGTCATTGTGGGGGCTGGAGAGAGATGGCTCAGCGATTAAGAGCACTGACTGCTCTTCCAAAGGTCCTGAGTTCAAATCCCAGCAACCACATGGTGGCTCACAACCATCCGTACTGAGATCTGATGCCCTCTTCTGGTGTGTTGGAAGACAGCTACAGTGTACTTACATATAATAAATAAATTTAAAAAAAAAAAAAGAGAGAGAGAGTCATTGTGTACAATGTGCAAAAGCAGAACTACTGATTAAGGGTTAGCTTGATTCTTTCTGGCCACTGCCTAGCAGCTCTGCCCATTTATCATTAGAGTGTCACAAGAAAATACAAGTAGCTGACCTCTGAGCTCTAAAGTATAAAAAGTTAAAAGTTAAACTTTAAATAATGATATGTTTACAATTATTATTACTTTGACTTCAGGCCTGAGAATAGGAAAGGTTGAAACTTTAGGGAGCAATTGTAATTCTTGATTCTTTGTGGAACGTGGTTATTCTTTCGAATTTGATTTGACAATGACTATATAATGTCTTTTTCTACCTACTTTTGAGGCATCAATAAAAGATTTGGTCAAGAGAATGGCAAGAGAGCGAGTGAGAGAGCATGTGGAGACCATGTGAGTGAGAGAGCATGTAGAAAGCATGTAGAGAACATGAAAAGAACATGTGAAGAGTGAGTGAAGAGAGAATGTGAGGTGTGCATGGAGAGTGTGTGTGAGTAAAGGAGAGTGCGTGTGGTGTGTCTGACATGTGTGTGAAGAGTGTGTGTGAGAGTGATAGGGGAACACACAGAAGTGTGTATGAGTGTGAGAGTTCAAAAAAGAAAAGCACATGAGAAAAACAGAGTGCGCAAGAAAATGCAGAATGTGTACAGCCTCAAGCTGTGAAGGGAGCAAGCAAGAAGAAAAGAGAACAGAGAGTAAGGGAAAAGAGAGAGAAACTTTAAGCCTTAAAAAGTTGCCTGTCAGTTTGTACCCAAAAAAAAAAAATATTAATCTGTGTGCATTTATTATGTGCCTTCCAGATATCCCCGCTTCCAGTTGAGAACTCCGATCCTGTGTCTAGGCTGGAAACCGACAACTTCCCAGGACCCACATCAGGCAGCTACAACCATCTGTAACTCCAGTTCCTGGTGATCCAATTCCTTTTGCTGGCCTCCGCAGGCATCAGGCACACACGTGAAGCGCATCCAGGTGAAATACTCAAAACACATGAAATAAAAGTAAATAAATGTTTAAAAAACACTGAAATCCTATCAGCAGTCTCTGAGACCATAGGGTGTTTACAGATATAAGTTAAGGTAAGGTCATAATAAAGAAGGAGGGTCTTTAATCTGACTGTGGCCTGGTAAGAAAGACTGGAACCCCTAACTGAGAAGCAGCAGGATGCTGATGTGTGCTGTAGACAGAAGAGTCAGTTTTCTTCAAAGGAACCACCCCTGGTAGGTCTACCACACAACAATAAATGGCCCTACACCCGGAAAACAACACAAAGTGGACTAAATTTTTTCTATTTGTTGAAGATTTATTTATTATATTTTATGTATTTGAGGGTTTTGCCTTCATATGTGTATGCATGCCACATGCATATCGGGTGCCCAAAGAAATGAAGAGAGATCATCAGATGCCCAGAACTAGAGTTACAGATAGTTGTAAGCCTCCATGTGGGTGCTGGAAAAGAGAACCCAGGTCCTCCACAAGAGCAACATGTGCTCTTAACCACCAACCAAGCCATCTCCCCAATCCCTGAATTAGCTACAAAAATAAAGTAAAATAATAAAATAAAATGGGGGAATGGGAAAGTAGGGTAGATGTGGGGAGACTTAGGAGAAAGAGGGAGGGTGAATATATAATCTAAATACACTGTGTAAAATTCTCAAAGAATTAATAAATATATTTTTTTAAAAAAGAAGAGAGGAGCTTGTCATGGTGGCACATGCCTATGGTCCTATTACTTGGGAGGCTGAGACAAGACAATCATAAGTTTGAAACCACCTTGAGCTACAAAATGAGACTCTGTCCTAAACAAATAAATAAATAGGACTAGAGAGAGAGTTCAGTCAATAAAGTGTTTGCCTTACAAGCATGTGGCTTGGCCCCTTGAAACCACATTTAACCAGCTGGGCAGGGGTGGGGGAGATGGTTCAGTGGTTAAGAGTGGTTGCTGCTCTTCCAGAGGAATCTCATTAGGAAAACAGTTGCTTTCAGGTGGGATTTAAGGCCTGTTCCATAGGAGGGAACTCATAGATGATACTGTAAACCTGCCTACAAACCTGTAGCTTGGGAGGTTCAAGAAGCTAGGGGAAAACCCACTGCTGCTCTTTTACTAAGTGGCTACAGTAGCAAGCTGACTTCTAAATAGTATCTTTATACCCATAGGTTAGAGCAGCTCTTAGCCTTCAGAGACTCTGTGCAGCAGACAGCAGTTAGTGTAGAGACTCACAACTCAGCAAAGTGTGAGAACAGTGACTCTGGAGTGCTCAGACATACACAACACAGGTGTGTGCGCGCACACACACACACACACACCAATGCTCAGGGAACATTATGGGGAGGATGCAGGAAGAACATAAGAGCAAGAAGCTAGGGAGAAGAACCATGGAATGCTGTTCTCTAGACATGGCATAGCCTTTGTACTCATGAACATCCCGAAGCTGTAGTCACCAGCATGCATCCTGCATGAGCTACAAATGGCCCAAGACCACATGCTGGCCATGGCTGTGACTAACACATTCAGAGAAAAGACTGGTAACAGAATCACCCATTGGTAGCACCTTTCTCATGCTCAGTAAGCCAGCCAGATAAACTGGGCAGCTCACCAAGCTAGACTCGAGGGAAATCATCTATTTTGTTGTTGGAGTCTTATCTGGGGTAAAAGTTAGCATTCTGTCTAAGCTCCGCCCCACAGTTACCTGGCAGCACCCAGGTGTGCCTGACTCACTATAAAAGGGGCTGCTCAGCCCCTCTGCTCCCTCTTGCTCTAGCCT
>NC_034601.1:5057203-5058401 GCF_900095145.1 Mus pahari | reverse complement strand
TGGCTGGTCCCTCAGGGGGAAGGGATGCCTTGGCATGGGCCCTCAGAGACACCCTCTTCCCCCACACATTCACCAAAACATACCCCCTCTCTCTTTATTTTTTTATAAACACATTAGTAAATACATGTCTGTTCAGGTCTTCCCAGTAAAAGTTTATACAACCATTAAGCATGACTATTCAGTTGTTTGTGTGTGTGTGTGTGTGTGTGTGTGTGTGTGTGCGTGTGTTAATATTTCCAATATATTGTCCAGAACAGCCTGGGCAGCATCATGATGCCATGACTCTAAACAAAAAGGACATCCCTTATTAACACACTGGAAGTCTTTTGTGCAACGTGGAGGATACCACGCTGGGCATGGATTTCTGAGGCCAAGAGTAGAAAAATGAAGGAGAGTGTTGTGTATTCTTATCTTAAAATACTTATTCTGTACCAGAAAATGAATGAAAATGAAGAGGAGGCTGGGAACAAATGGGAGCAGATCCAAGGAAAGCCTTTCTGCCCCAGATCCAATTTGGGAGGCTCCCTGTATCACTTTGGCCTTCACTTATCAGTGTTGGGTATGAAGTCCAGGGCCTCAAGCTTATCCTGCAAGGTCAACATTATACCAGCTAAGATGTATCCCCAGCCCCTCACAGTAGCTTTAAAAATATGTATTATTTATTTATTTACTCATTTATTTATTTTGTATGTGTGTGCATGCCTGAAGACAACTTGCAGGGGTTAATTCTCTCCTCCCTCCATGGGAGACCTGGGTTTGAACTTAGATCATCAGGTCTGGCAGCAAGCACCTTCACTCACTGAACCATCTCACTGACCCCTTCTGTAACTTCTTATCAAGAAATTTCTGAAGACACCCTCCCAGCCCCTGAGAACTGCCAAGTGAAAAGGGTTGATCCAGACAATCTTCTTGGTGATTTTTATCACAAGAAAATAAAGATGGGATTTAAGATAAAAAGTGAGTAGGGAAGGCTGAAGCAGAACTGCCAACATTTCAAGGCAAGTCTGGGCTACAGAATGAGACCCTGTCTCACGGGGAGGGGGAAGGAGGAGGGAAGGGAGGAGAGAGGGAGGGAGGGAGAGAAGGAAGGAAAGAAGGAAGGAGAGAGGGGGAGGGAAGGAAGGAAGGGACAGAGGGAAGGAGAAAAGGAAGGACAGATGAAAGAAAGAGAAGGAAAGTTGTTTTTTTTTTTTTTTTT
>NC_034601.1:5049354-5057088 GCF_900095145.1 Mus pahari | reverse complement strand
GCCACCATGTGGTTGCTGGGATTTGAACTCAGGACCTTTGGAAGAACAGTCGGGTGCTCTTACCTGATGAGCCATCTCACCAGCCCGAGAAGGGAAGTTTTTTACTTAAATTAACATCCTGGGAAAGTACTGGAGAGAGCTGGAGAGATGAGATGGCTCAGCAGTTAGAGCACAGGCTGCTCTTCCAGAGGACCGATAGTCAATTCCCAGCACCAAGTGGAGGCTCACAGCCCAGCTGTCTGTGATTCCAGTTCCTGGAGATCTGACACCCTCTTCTAGCCTCAGGCTCACAAATGATGCATGGACATCCATGCAGGCAAACACTCATACACATAAAACAGGATAATTTTTAAAAAACTAAATAAATAAGTTCTGGAGTCAGTAATAGCAGGTGGCTGGGGCGTGGAAGGATCAAAGAGAGTTAATAACCCTCTCACTTTGCCAACAAAATCTCTCCAGCCTTCAATCAAAAGAAGGGGAAGAGGAGAGAGAAGATGACCTGTCCAGAGTTGGAAGGTGAGGGAGCACTCTCGGGTGAGGGAGCATTCTCAGATGCTAGCTCCTAGGATACTGTTCCATTATACTGCACACTTTTATATGCACATAAAAACCCAGGCAGCATTGCCCCAACAGTGACTTTTTGCAATACCTGGCAGACCCTTCCTAACTTGGAAGTGACACCACAGCATTTTAATTAACAAGTCTCGACTCTATCCCAACATGCATTTGTTTAATGCTCCATGTACTAAGCAGGTGCCTTCGGGGAAGAGGAATTTTAAGAGCAGGGGGTGAGAGAAGCTGCTGGAGGGTTCGGATGAGCAGGTGTGAGCTACTTAGTCACCCGTGAATGCATAAATCTTTGGAATTAATTTCACCGATGGTTCATTTCTCATTAATGTTTTTCTGGCCGTAAAGTATGTCATACTCCATTCCCCTGCAACCCAGGGACAGAAGAGTGACACATTCTCAGAGAGACGGCTGGACTCACACACCCTGCATCAGTGCACTCTCTAAGAGCATTCCAAGGAAGGGAAGACTATTGAGAGCAGGCAGCTGAAGAGCAAAGACTTGCAGGGGCGGAGAGATGGCTCAGCAGGTAAGGATGCTCCTCACCAAGCCCCAGAACCCACATGGGAGAAGAAGAGAACCAGTCCTGCAAGCTGTTCATCACCCCCACATGTGTGTCATGGCACAAGCACACACACATATCCAAACACACACACACACACAAAACACACACACACACACACAAACACACACATGAAATAAATAGATGTAATAAAAATGGGTTCTAGGGGCTGGAAACATGGCTTGGCAGTTAAGAGCACTGATTGCTCTTCCTAATGTCCTGAGTTCAATTCACAGAAATGACATGGTAGCTCCCAACCACCGGTAATGATTAGACACACCATTTCTGGTGTGTCTAAAGACAGCTACAGTGAACTCATATACATTAAATAAATAATTTTTTTAAAGATTTATTTATTTATTATATGTAAGTACACTGTAGCTGTCTTCAGACACTCCAGAAGTGGGCGTCAGATCTTGTTACAGATGGTTATGAGCCACCATGTGGTTGCTGGGATTTGAACTCTGGACCTTCGGAAGAGCAATCGGGTGCTCTTACCCACTGAGCCATCTCACCAGCCCAATAATTTTTTTAAAATAGCTTTTAAGAGCTGGTTCTAAAGCTTGAGACATCAATGCAAGCCCCCATCAACCTGGATCTGGCAAGCCAAGGGCAAGTTGCTGGCCTGTCCAGCTAGTGCCTGTAGAGGTAGAGAACTGAGAACTGGTGTATCCCAGGACTATTGTCAGTGTGGTATTAACCAATGGGGGGGGAGGGGGGTAGTAAGGTATACATGCCGGGTGCTACTGGAGACATAGCATAGTTAGTAGCGGGTCAGTCTCGTGAAACCTGGGTTTGACCCCCAGCACCCCATAAACTCAGCATGGGAGTCCACACCTGTAATTCTAGCACTTGGGGGACGAAGGCAAGAAAAGCAGGGGTTGAGAATCATTCTCAGCTGCGTATCAAGCCAAGCTATACTCTCATCAAAAAAATTACTAATGTTGAATGCACACATATTACTTAAAAGTCTGGTTAAAATTAGAGACATGGGTCGGCAAGATGGCTTAGCAGGTCAGGCTTAGCCTGACAACTGGGCTCAACGCCTAGGATGGTGGGAGAAAAGAGCTGATCCTTACGGTGTCCTTTGACTTCCATGTGTGCATGTGTCTTCCATGTGTGTATGTGTTCACACATACACACACATACACAGAGAGAGAGAGAGAGAGAGAGAGAGAGAGAGAGAGAATAAAAGATAATAAAATTGCCGGGTAGTGGTGGCACACGCCTTGAATCCCAGCACTTGGGAGGCAGAGACAGGCAGATTTCTGAGTTCGAGGCCAGCTTGGTCTACAAAGTGAGTTCCAGGACAGCCAGGGCTACACAGAGAAACCCTATCTCGAAAAACCAAAAAGATAAAATAAAATAAAATAACCAAATAAGATTAATAACTAAATAAAATTAATGATTTTTTTTTTTCAAAAACAAAGAAAGAAACTAGGGGCTGTGCTGCCCTGTGTCTGCTTCTCAATAGGGGTGGGAGGGGGGAGGGGGATGGTGGGGGGCGTCAGCCCATTTCATGTACCAGGCTAGACTAGAGGAAGGAAAGTTTAGCCAGTTTGGCAGGTGGGTGCAGCTGTGAGTGAACACATACACACACACACACACACACAAGAAGCAGTTCAGTTTATTAAGAAGAACAAAGGCTTTTTAAACTTTTGGGGAGTGAATAGGGGCTATCGCTATTGGGGTGAGTGTGTATTACTGGCCCTGGCCAGGGGCTGGGGATGCCTCATTTGCATGAGGAAGAATCCCAGGTGCTGCTGGACTGGACCTCATAAGGGGAAAGGAAGTTTAACCTGGCCACTGCCTACATGACCTCCTCTGGAAGGCAAGGGTCAGGGGTATAGGGCTTCTTGCCCTGGAACATGCAGGCCTGTGGCAGGAGAGGGATCCATCCAACTCCCGCCAATCTCAGGACCAGATTTCTGGGGTTCGGGCATGCCTCGACCCCACTTTTGCTCCAGGCCTGCTTTTCCCGTTCCGTGGCTTCCTGGCCCCACAGGACTGGAAAGATGGGTCAATAGTTAAGGACACTTGTTGCTCTTGCAGAGGACCTTGGCTTAATTCCTAGCACCTGCATGGTGCCTCACAATCCAGGGCATCCAACTGATACACACACGTGGAGCACATACGTGCATGTCGACAAAACATCCCGACACCTGAAACAAAGATAAATAAATCTAAAAGAAGAAAGATTTCATGGAGCGGACTCAAGGACAGCAGAGGAACTGAGAGAACCTAAATTAATTTGTTCATTCCTTCTTGCTTTTGTTTAAGATTTATTTTATGTATATGAGTACACTGTAGCTGTCCTCAGACACACCAGAAGAAGGCATCAGATCCTATTATGGATGATTTCGAGTCACCATTTGGTTGCTGGGAATTGAACTCAGAACCTCTGGAAGAGCAGCCAGTGCTCTTAACCGCTGAGCCATCTCCTTATTTATTCCTGTCCTACATCAGGAGAAATGAAGATGCTGAGCATAGAGTGATGCACCAAATGCAGACAGCTGCACACACATAACCTTTGCCCTTAAAGGTTAAAATGGAGCCTGGGGGTGTATCAATAGCTGGTGAATGGAGAACCTGCCTTCCTAGTACATACATATCACTGGGTTTGTTCGCCAGTCTGACAAAACAAGGCGGGGCTGGTGAGATGGCTCAGCAGGTAAGGGCACTGACTGCTCTTCCAAAGGTCCTGAGTTCAAATCCCAGCAACCACATGGTGGCTCACAACCACCCATAATGAGATCTGATGCCCTCTTCTGGTGTGTCTGAAGTCAGCTACAGTGAACTTATGTATAATAATAAATAAATCTTAAAAAAAAAAACAAAAAAACAAAAAACAGGCATGATGGCTCACACAAGCACTGTCAGCACTGAGGAGATAAAAGGGGGAGGTCAGAAGTTCATGGCCATTCTCAGCAACCTAGAGGCTATCATGGGCTGCATGAGACCCTGCCTCAAAAAAGAAAAATTAAAATGAAGCTGAAAAGTTCTTATCACCCCATGACATGGGAGCTGTCACACCATCATAGCACCAAACACTATGTCTGTAGTGACACCAATACAAACCAATCTGCTGAAATTGTTTAAAAATATGTGAGACACAAAAGCTTGGTGACATGGTGACGTGACACAGCTTACAATTCCAGCACTCAATAGCTCCCTGAGTTTGAGGCCCTCATTGTGTGTTGGGGGGGGGGGCTGTGAGACAAGCAGGCTCACTAAAGTGGTGAGTTACAGTTCAGGGAGAAAGCCAGTCGCCCCAGAAAAATTAATTAGTAATAAGGTAGAGAATGATAGTGGAAGACTCCAAACATCTACCTTCCATACACATAGACATACACCACACAAGATAGAAGGTAGATAGATGAATGGGTGGATGGATGAATGGATAGATGAGAGAGAGAGAGAGAGAGAGGAGATAGATGATAGATAATAGATAGATAATTGATAGATAATACATAGGAAATAGGTAGATGATAGATAGATAGATAGATAGATAGATAGACAGACAGATAGATAGAATACAATTTTATGCACAGCCCATAATAGTTGATAATGGTAGTGATAAAGAATGGTTATGGTTTTATTTATATATTCACCATGCTACAATTTTAATCTTTTGTCATAAAAATAGTTTGCTCTAAAACGGTGGCCTGCTGACCACAGGCTCTCATGTCTCAAGTTTACCATGTCTCCTAATGACAGCAAGAGGCCACAGCAAGAGGGCGGTCTTGTGGCTCAGTTGGTTAAATGTTTCTCTAGCATGCAAGAGGCTATGGATCCCATCCCCAGCTGCATATAAACCAAATGCCAATGCTCAGGAGCTGGAGGCAGGATGGTCAGAAGTTCAAGGTGGTCTTCTGCTGCATAGTGAACTAAAGTCATGTGTCAAAAACGAGTGAGTGAGCGCCAGGCAGTGGCCATGCACACCTTTGATCCCAGCACTCAGGAGGCAGAGGCAAGCAGAGCTCTATGAGTTCGAGGACAGCCTAGTCTACAGAGTGAATTCGAGGACAGCAATGCTACACAGAGGACCACTGTTCCAAAACTCAAAATAAATAAAGAGATGAAGCCACACCCAATGGTTGGCTTAGACCCATCTACATCTGTGTGAGCGCCATGATGCTTGCACAATGACAGATCACCCTGAAGTACACTTCTCAGAATGCCTCCTTGTTGTCATGTGACAAATGCCTGTGGTTTCTGCCCAGTTTGAACATAAAACCTAGTAAAAATGTTAGAGAAGTAAATGGACCATTTAATCTTTCCTCATATGAGTGATAACAGGCATACGCAGATGATTAATGAAAACCCAGGAGGAAAAAAAAAATCAGTGTATCAGTCAGTAACAAAACACCCCCACAGTTGGAGGTAAAGGCCATGGAGTTATCACACCCACTGAGGCAGCTTCAGGCTTCAGTCTCCTGGACTGTACAACCTACAGAGGCCGGTGTGGCTCTGCTCCATGAAACTTTCACTCTTGGAGACCAGCAGCTACTGAGAGTGGATTTTCAGAGCTAGAAGTACAAGACAGCAATGCCATGTGAGGCCTTTGCTCCAATCACATCTGTGAACTTGCCATTGATCAACGCCAGTCTCATAGCCAAATCCACCAATAACAGATCAGGCAACGTCCTCTGCACAGCTGGATGCAGATCCTTGATAGAAGACAATCCAAACCACTCATGTGACTCCAAGGTAGGGCTTGGGAGAAGTTTCATGGGCATCTTGCTAATCCAAGTGACATCTGCAGACTTCACACCCACTGCAGATCAGATCTACAGAGTATGCAACTTTCACATGATTCACTTAACTGTTTCATATGTGCATGGAGAGTCTGATCACCACCCCAGGAAAGCCCTGGCCTGAGGAAGAGTTAAATAGGTGAAGAAAGACAACACGGGAGGAATAAGAAGTGAGGTGGTGCATGGTGGGAAAGGGGCGCTGAGGAAGGTGGCAGCCATGCAGGCAGGTACCAGATGGAACACTTGTGAGCTGCATCCACTTTCCACGTTAGCTGCCCCATGTGCCATCCATGTGTCACTTCTCTGTCCTGTTTGATGTCCTCCTCCAGCATGATCAACCCACCTGTACACTCACCTCTGTGGTCCAGGTCTTTGCTTTACCGACCCCTGCAACAATGGCCTGTGTTATTTTTAATTACCCCGAGTCTTCCATCCAAACCCTAACTAACTCAGCCAGACGTTGCTTATCTTCTGAGATCAGATGAGACCAGGCACCTTCAAGGTAATATATCTGTTGACTGACTCTGGTATTTCTCCACATAGGGAGCACCTGTATGATACATTGTAGTCCTTCATGAACATTCAGAATCCAAGATTTATCCCAGAGGGAGGTGACCCATCCCAGAGAGGGGTGACCCATGCCAGAGAGAGGTGACCCATCCCAGAGAGGGGTGACCCATGCCAGAGTGAGGTGACCCATCCCAGAGAGAGGTGACCCACCCCAGAGTGAAGAGACCCAAATGACAAGCACCAAGTCCTTCACTCAGGAAAACTTGAAAAGAACTAAACTGAGGTAACTAACTCAGCAGTTGTTTACCTTTACAGTTGAAGATAATGTCNGAGGCCAGCAGGGAAGCTCAGCGGGTAGAAGCATTTGTCATGCAAGCCTGATNGCGTGAGATCTATATCTGAAAACTGCAGTGGAAGGAGAGAACCAACCTCTGACCTCACATGTGGCATGCACGTGCCTGCACTCATAAATTATATATTTTCACACAATATTTTATGTGTTACTTATAAAATAAATGTGTTTATACATTATATAAAATAACATATACACATAATTAATATTAAATAAAATAAATGATATTGAACACTAGACATCTAATCCCAGAGGCAGAAGGATCAGAAGTTCAAGNCCATCCTCAGCTACATAGCAGATGTGAGACCAGTCTGGACTCCATGAGACACAAAATCAAAAAACANAAACTACGATGGGGGCTGAGGAGAGAGGTCACTGGACAGAGTGTTTCCTTTGCAAGCATGAAGACCTGACCTTGAACCGCAGAACACACTTAAAGCTGGGTGTGGTGACACTGCAGAGCTGGATCTTTGCCAACCTAACCTGCTCAGGAGCTGCAGGTCAGTGAGGGACTGTCAGGGCCAGTCGGGTGGCTCCACTGGGAAAGGCGCTTGCCTCCAAGCCACTCAGCCTGAGTTAGATCCGAGTCCCACGTGGTAGAAAGAGAAAACCAACCCCCACAAGGTTCCNGATTTCCACACTCATTCCACACTCATGTCGTGACCTCCGGGCATGGGTGTATCTACAGGTACACTCACAGGCACCATATGNATGCAAGAAATGTAATTAAACCTTGGGATGGGGGACTGGAGAGATGGCTCAGTTGTTCAGAGCACTGCTCTTCCAGAGGTACTGAGTTCAATTCCCAGCAACCACATGGTGGCTCACAACCATCTGTAATGGAAAAATTAGGATGAGGACTGGAGAGATGGCTCAGCAATTGAGAGCATTTGTGTTCTTGAAGAGGACCTAGAGTCAGTTCCCAGCACCCACATGGTGACTCACAGCAATCTGTAACTCTAATTTTAGGGGCCCTCTTGTGGCCG
>NC_034601.1:5034554-5045742 GCF_900095145.1 Mus pahari | reverse complement strand
AAAAAAAAAAAAAAAAGTTCCCTGGTTGTGACACATCCTCACAGCAATAGAACAGTGACCCTTAAGACAATGGTACATGTGTTGTGATCAGAGGACCACTCAGAGGAGGCAGTCGCCCTTCTCATCTTTATGTAGGTTGTTGACCCTGTAGTTGTTTTGTAGACAGATTCTCATGTGGTGCACAGACATACATGCATGCAAAATACCTATAATCATAAAATAAAGATACATAAGTTTTGGGTGGGTTTTTTTTTTTTTTTTTTTTTTTTTTTTTTGTTTTTTTGGTTTTTTTTTTTTTTTTTTTTTTTTTTTTGGTTTTTCGAGACAGAGTTTCTCTGTATAGCCCTGGCTGTCCTGGAACTCACTCTGTAGACCAGGCTGGCCTTGAACTCAGAAATCCGTCTGCCTCTGCTTCCCAAGTGCTGGGATTAAAGGCATGCACCACCACGCCCGGCTGTAAGTATTTTTTTTAAAGAGAGATGGTATGGTATAGGAATCCTGGGAATGACCCAGTAACCACACTTAGCTGCTGGAGGAGGATGATCCAGGAGTAGATGGGAGGCATTACCTTTGTCTTAGTTAAGGATTCTGTTGCTGTGATAAAACACCATGGTCAAGTCAACTCAGTTGGGGAAAGGCTTATTTCGTCACCGAGGGGAGTCAGGCCAGGAGTTCTGACTGGAGGCAAGAGCAGATGCAGAGGCCACGGAGGATGCTGCTCGCCGGCTTGCCCTTGGTGCCTAACTCAGCCTGCTCCCTTATAGAATCCGATACAGCCCACGGATGCTTACAGTGAGTAACCTCCCACATCAATCATTAATCAAGAATGTACCACAGCCTTGTCCCCAGGCTAAGTGGGGGCATTTTCTCACATGAGGTTCCCCCTTCTAACATGACTCTAGTTTGTTAAGTTGACATAAAACTAACCAGCACACACCACAGTGATTTTCCGGGGCTACCATACATAGTAGTGCAGTGGCTCGAAACTCTAGAGGCTGGGTTTCCAAGCCTAAGGCTGGAAATCCTTCCTGTGCCTCTCTTCTGGCTTCCAACGACTTGGCAGGTGTCTTAGTTAGCGTCTCTATTCCTGCAATGAAACACCATGACCAAAAATCAAGTTGGGGAAGAAAGGGGTTTATCAGGATTACACTTCCACATTATAGTCCATCACTGAAGGAAGCCACAGCAGGAATCGGGAAGCAGGAGGTGATACAGAGGCCAAGGGAACCAGGAAGCAGGAGGTGATGCAGAGGCCAAGGGAACCAGGAAGCAGGAGGTGATGCAGAGGCCAAGGGAACCAGGAAGCAGGAGGTGATGCAGAGGCCAAGGGAACCGGGAAGCAGGAGGTGATGCAGAGGCCAAGAGAACCAGGAAGCAGGAGGTGATGCAGAGGCCAAGAGGGGTGATGGTTACTGGTCTGTTCCACATGGCTTACTCAGCCTGTTTTTTTATAGAGCTCAGGGATGGCCCCACCCACAATGGGCTGGGCCCTCTCCCGTCAATCACTAAGAAATGCTCAGGCTGGCCCGCACCCAGATCATAAGGAGGCATTTTCTTAACTGAGGTTCTGTCCTCTTAAATGACTACATTCTGCTTCAAGTCGGCATAAGTCTAGCCAGCACAGCAGTCAAGGATATTCCTTGGCTTATTGAGACATCACCTCCACCTCTGCCTTCATCTTCAGATAGCATTATCCCTGATGGAGGAGGAATTCATTTCTGTGTCCAAACTGCCCCTACAAAAACCATGACCTCATCTCAAGTCGGCCACCTGCCAGAACCCTATTTCCTAAGGTCATATTGACAGATACAGGGGCTAAGGTTTTGGCATCACTAAAGGTGACACTCTCTTCCCCACAGTGTCTCCAGCCCCACAGAGGTCAACAGGGAAAGCCCAGCCTAGATCTGGGACCAGGGAGACAACAGGCCGGCTGTGGAAGGCACTTTCTAGGGCTTCTAAAAATGTGAGGGAGAGATTCTCTGCTACTCTCACAATACAGAACAGACTCAGTTAGAGCCAGAAAGGTCATCCACACTCCCCAGCCCAAACATAAACGATTAAGTGTCATATCTTAATAAAAAAAATATTAAAAAAAATAAACCCACAAATTCTTTTTCAGGCCCTTGGCTCGCAGGCAGTTGTCGGTGAGGATGAGCTACCTAATATCACAAGATGTTCATCGTAACAGCCATTCAAGGTATTTCATTAAGAGCTTCGGTGATAGCTATGCCTCAAGGCATGCTGGGAAGACAGCTCGAGATCTACTCTCCATTAACCAAAGCGGGTCGCACCGCTGACTTTGCGAAGCAGAGAGATAGCCAGTCATGGCGGTGATGGGGGCAGGGGCAGGCGCTCAGGGCATCCTTCCGTCTCTCAGCACCAGTCAGTACCTCAGCCCTGGACAGGTCAGCGATTCTTATCTGAAATGAGTAGGAGTACAAAGGAGTAGGCTCCCCTGTCTCAAAAAAAACAAACAAAAAAAGAGTATGCTCCAACTTAGAGAGAGACTGTCCCTGCTCTCCCAGGATACGGGATCTCGTCACCCAGGTCAGAAAGGTCTCAAAGCAGCGCAGTGGGTGCCCCAACCTCCCTGAGAGTGGGGGACTGGGGTTGGTTGTCTGTTTTATCTCACCACTGAAACTGTCCCTCAAACACGGCAGGCCTTGAACAGCATTGCTGGAGTGGAGCCAGGCAGGGTAGGGTGTGCCTGGAGCTGCGCATGCCCGAGGCTGACCGGGGGATGGTTGCTCAAGTCCAGGAGTTTGGGGACAGCCTGAGCAACAGAAAAAGACCATGTCCAGTAAAAAATACAGTAGAGGCTGGGTGTGGTGGCTCATGCTCCTAATCTCCTGAGACTGAGACAGGAGGATTCCTGTGCATTCAAGGCCAGTCTTTGCAACACAGTGAGATCCTGTCTTTATAATAAAAATAATATGTTTTTGTTATTTGAAAGAGAACATAACGACGTCGATGAAGGAGCTTTTCCCTCTGGTCCCACAAGGTAATCAGTTCACGTTCTGTCTCTTTCCATGGTGTTCTGATGTTTGTTTGGGGCTTGTTTTGTTGTGGGTTTGGGGGGGTTGTCTTTGTTTTATTGCTGCTGGTGGTGGTGGTAGGCTGATTTTAGAGGTGTGTTATGGTTTTTTGTTTTGTTCTTGATTTTTTTTTTTTTTTTTTTNTGGTTTTTTGTTTTTTTTTTTTTTTTTTTTTTTTTTTTTTTTTTTTTTTTTTTTTTTTTTTTTTTGCAGCTAGGAGGAGTGAACTTAGGACCACAGACATAGCACACTCATGCCACCCAAGTGTCCTGCCCCTGAAATACATCCTCCCCAGCATGTCTGTGGCACGGGTGTAGAGGTGATAACCCCCCCCCCAACACTGGCAATTGGGAGCTGGCCAGGGAGTCATGAGAGTGGGAGAGTGGGCCTTGCCCCTCACACTGTGCACTCGGGAGAGTGGGTCCTGAGCCTGGCCTGGGCAGCAAAGTAGAGCTGGCCCTAGTATCAGGGCCACGGTGATCCAGCCGGAAGGTAAAGCCAGCGTGGCTGGGCTGGCCTCGCCACTCCTCCACCATGGGGTTGTGCTGGTGTGGAGGTGACGCCTTCCCACACTTCACCTGTGGAAAGCCTTCTGGGGCACCACTTGACAGGAGTCTGACATTGGCCAAGGACAAGGACATGGGCTTCAGGCAGGAATCTGACATTGGGGCATAATAAGGAAGTAAGTTTCAGCAAGAATCTAGCTTTAGGCTGTAATAGGGAAGTTGGGTAAGGCAGGAATTTTAGTCTCAAGATGAAACAGAAGAACTAGGCTTCAGGCAAGATTTTGGGTTTGGACAAGGAAATGGACTCAAGTATTTTGGTCATTATGACAAGGTCTTTTAAGTTATACTCTCTTTTTAAGATTTTTATTTATTTATTATATGTAAGTACACTATAGCTCTCTTCAGACACATCAGAAGAGAGTGTCAGATCTCATTACGGATGGTTGTGAGCTACCATGTGGTTGCTGGGATTTGAACTCAGGACCTTTGGAAGAGCAGTCAGTGCTCTTACCCGCTGAGCCATCTCTCCAGCCCATGACAAGTCCTTTTAAACAACTATCATGGGAGCAATCACAGGACTTCGCTTACTGCCTTGTTAGTTCCTTATTGTACTGCTCGCCCAAAATACATGCACGTAATTAAAATGGTATAAAAAGTGGATTGGGAAAATCAAATTTGCCTTCAGTCTGAGAATTGACTGGGGTCACGCTACAATGTTGTCTAACTGTCCTTTTTCTTTTTAATCCTCTCTCCCACGCTGGAGAACCTGTTGACTGACTGAGCAGGCTTGGTCAGACTCACCCCTCACCATGTCCAGCAGTTAGGAAAGCTGGCCCTGGGTCCTGAAAGCAGGAAAGCTGACCCAGCCTCTTGCCAGCTACAGCACTCGGGAGAGCGGGCCTTGAACTCTGACTGGGCAGCACAGTGGAGCTGGCTGGAGAGGTATGGGTATGGGTGAGCCACCCAGAGGGAATGAGACCAGAAGAGCTGCTTCCTTCCTGCCAGCAGCAGCAGCATTGGGTGGCCTAGCCAGAGCAGGGCTGGAGAGCTGGCCCTGGTGGTGTGGGTAAGGACTGGAGGGCTGACCTGCTCAACTGCTACCCACGCCCAGGTTCAAGGCTTTTGAGTTGGTCTATCCCAACATCTACCTCACCTGTAGATTTTGGGGGGGGGGTGAAAGGGCCACTCCTGCTGATCCAAAACTCCAAAATCTCACGATGCAGGGTAACACACAGGATAACCAGGAGTCGTCCCCATGAGGATTCAATGTTGGTGTTACAGAAGCCAGAGACCAATGACTTGTTGCAATGAGCATTTACAAGTGAAGACGTGTGGACAGAGGGCTATCCTGTGGGACACACAGCGACACACTGCAGCTTCCACCGTGAGATGTTGTCTATGCTTTGGGATGTGTGTGTGTGTGTGTGTGTGTGTGTGTTATTCTGGGGGAGTTGAAAAGGCAGAGGACAAAGCCGGCGCACGCCTTTAGTCCCAGCACTTGGGAGGCAGAGGCAGGCNGGCGGATTTCTGAGTTCAAGGCCAGCCTGGTCTACAGAGTGAGTTCCAGGACAGCCAGGGCTATACAGAGAAACCCTATCTCGAAAAACCAAAAAAAAAAAAAAAAAAGAAAAAAGAAAAGAAAAGAAAAGACAGAGGACAGACACGAGGGGAGCGAGACTGGGGTGCATGGTGTGAAACTCACAAAGAATCAATAAAAAGGTTTTTAAAAATAATAAAAATAAAAGCATTTCATTGGAGAGCTTGTCTACGGTTTCAGAAAGTCCATGATCATCATGCAGAGGAGTCTGACAGCAAGCAGGCAGGCAGACATGGCGCTGGACAGAGCAGAGCGTTTACATCTGATCACAGCTGCAAGCAGAGAGAGTCTGGGCCTGGCCTGGCCTTTTGAAACCTCACAACCCACCCCTGTGACATGCTTCCCCAACAAGGCCATACCTCCTAGTTCTTCTCAAACAGTTCCACTACCCAGAAGCCAAGCATTCAAATTTATGAGCTTATGGGGACCATCCTGGTTCAAACCCCCACAGTTCCTAGCCCAGTTTGTTTGTTTGTTCGTTTGGGGTAGCAGGTACATGACTGCAGAGGACAGCTCTGGGAGCCAGTTCTCCCCTCTACCCTGTAAATCCCAGGGACTGGGTTTGGTGGCAGCTTCATTTACCCAGTAAGTCACCTCATCTTCTCTCTTGCCTTTTCTATAGGAAAAGAAAAAAAAAAAAAAAAAACACTGGTCTTTTTTCTCTCTGGCTAATCCTTCTGTGGACACACACATGCAGTGCGAACAGGGTGTTGCACAGAACACGCTGAGGCCAAGGGTAACAGCTTCCCACAACACGGTCCGCACTTTTCATTTTCTTCCATCTGCTGAGGCAGGATCACACTACTCAGTTGCTGGTTGCCAGGTAGCTCCAAGCGGAGCATCCCCTTACTTTCCTCTGCAGAAAGGAACAGGCAGAAAAGGCACATAGAGGTCATCCCCTGGCAGGAAACAGCACGGGCAGCTTCTTAGGTACGCGACACCCAGAGAGGAACGTGGTGCGCTCGCGCCCCCTGCTGGTTGAGTTCAGAATGACTGAGAAACCGATGTGGCAGAAATGTGAGAATTTCAAGGTCTTGGTGCCTGACTCCTGGCTCTGCTTGCATCCTATTCTACGAATCAAATTCCCAGGAAGGCACTCAGCTTTTCCAAAACCATCCCGGGAAGTGGCTTCACGATACAATTGGGTAGTCTAACATGCACACGAACCTGGGTGTAACCAAGAGCACTGTACACCTTTAAGCTCAGCAGAGGTAAGCAATCTGTGAATTCAAGGCCAGCAAAGGTGGGACGTTCCTCTAAAGGAACAGGTTCGCACATTCAAGCTCGAGGCTAGCCCTGGCTGCAGAGTAAGGCCCAATTTCAAATAAAAACAACAAAAGCCCTACTTTAAGTTTTCAGACACATCCCCACAACTGCCTCTTAACAGCTAGCTGTTTAGTATCTCAACGGCTCACTACTCTTAAAAAAAAAAGCCAGGAGGTGGTGGTGGCACATGCCTTCAATTCCAGCACTCGGGAGACAGGGAGACAGAGGCAGGCAGGTCTCGGAGTTCCAGGCCAGCCCTAGGACTACACAGAGAAACCTTGTCTTGAAAAAGTAAACAAACAGCCGGAAGTGCCTTTGTTTCTTTGGGGGGGGGGGGGGGCGCACACCGCACAGTGCGTCTGTGAGGTCAGAGACCACTTTCAGGAGCCCGGTGTCTCCAGAGCAACTGTTGAAGCTGCCTGGCTCTTCAGGCTCCGTCTATGTTAAACAGACATTTTGCCAGTGGCATTTACTTTAAGGATTTTAATAAAAGGGGGATCTGACAAGAGTTCCCACCAATATCCCCAAAGCGGAAGGCTTGGAGCGTTTCTTCAACACAGAAAGCAGCATGAGGTTCGACTGTCGAAAGTGCCTCCTGGAAATTAAAGAGCATTTCAGACGTCACAGTCGACCCTGAGGCCCTGAACTAAATAGGGAGGAGAGACCCTGTCTATGGGAAGAGCCTCATTGACCAGTACTGGCCACAGTGCAGATGTTGGGCCAGCAAGATGACTCATGGAGCAAAGGCCCTTGCCCCTAGCCTGACAACCTGAGTTAGACCTCCACCACATGGTGGGGAGGAGAGGACAAACCTGACTCATTGCCCTTGGGCTTCAACACATGCTGCTGGCAAGCATGGGTGAGTACACACGCACATAGTGGGGACTGTGAGTGGTGTGGCTGTACACGCCTATAACCCCAGCACTCAGTAGGCTAAATCAGGGGAATCACCCCAAGTTCAAGGCCAGCAGCAAGGTACTTTCTAGACCAGGATTGGTCATGACAAGATCTTAAATAAAAAATATAACACATCTAAATACTCTAAGTTGAATTGTATAATTTGAGTGAATTCTATGATATGTGCAACTTTTTTTTAAGAGGGATTTTTTTTCTTTTTAAATAAAAGGCATCTTGGGGAGGGGCACCCTGTTTTATAGAAGAGGCTCAGACTCAGAGGTAAAGCACTTGAAGGCCACACAGTGGCCCATTCTGGATTCAAAGTCAGGTGCAGACACTCAGGTGAGGCTCCGTTCTGTCCTGCCATTCTGTCTCCTTCCACACCGACTGTGGCCCCCTCCAAGGTGAGAGGCTTGACCCCGGAGACCTTCAAGGGGCAGCCCAGTAAACCCGAGGGGGCGCTGTGCACTTCCAGGACACCCTAATGGCTCAAAGTGGGCACAGAAGAAAAGGGTTAAAACAGCTGCCCTTGAAGAGCATAGATTACTTATTTTGCTGTTGTTTGTTTTATTTTGTTTTTTTAAGACAGGCTATCTCTGTGTAGCCCTGACTGTCCTGGAACTGTCTCTGTAAGCCAGGCTGCCCTCTAACTGCCTCTGCCTCCCTCGCTCCCACATCCTGGGAGTAAGGGTGTGCACCAGCGTCACCCAGCTAGCTGGCTGGTTTTCCGACTGGGTCTCATGTAGCCCAGGATGGCCTCACACCTTATTTTGTTATTGCAAATGTCCTTGAATTTCTCTTCCTGTCTCACACACACACACACACACTCACACACATACTCACACATACTCACACACACTCACACATACACACATACACTCACACACACACACACACACTCACACACACACATTACAAATCTGCCCTGTTTTCTCCTGCTTTCCTAGCTTTTGTTTACTCTAACTGACAAGGGGCCACCAGAGAACCCAAGATAGATAAGACATTAATCTTCTTCCTCTATTCGATAACAGCTTTGAATTTAAATGTGGCTGGTCTCAGCTACATCAGACCCTTGGGTAGAGATAAGGTGAAGGATCTGGGCCATGGATAAATCAGGACTGGCTGGGGATGTGGCTCAGCCACAGGGCACGTGTCTACCATGCACAAGATCCTGAGTTCAAGTCTCAGCACTGAAGAGCAAAAAGAAGAAGGAACATGGTTAAGCCAGCAGTGGTGCTGGAAAGTCTGAGGCAGGAGGATTGCCTCAAGTTAGAGGCTAGCTTAGACTAGATGATGTGTGCCAGAGCAGGGCTACATAGCAAGATTCAGCCTAAATAAATAAATACAGAATAGACCCCAGTCAGCCCCTGGAACGTCTAGAACTGGGGTTCATAAGGTTTGAAAGAATTGGTGAGTGGGATTGGAGTATACAGGGGTGGACAGTTGTCACCCAATTGCTGAGGCACCTTCTGGACATGAGCCACAGGCCACTGTCACTTGGACTTAACAGAAGCAGGAGTCATCAGAAGCAGGAGGGTGCCTTGCTACTCCCCAGCTCGCAAACCCCCAGTGGCTACCCAGACACTGAGACCTTCACTAGGAGAGCCCTCAAGGCTGTGGTCGGTCTACCCTCCTCACTCCCCCTGCACTTCACCTTTGTTCCTTGGAAGTGAAGAACCAGCCTGCCTTCATCTTAGGCTTAAAAGCTGTCTTCCAGCAAAGACGAACTGGGCTCATTCCTGGCGATGATAAACCTCTATTTCTCAAGCACTGGGCTATGCGTCACCCATAATCTTAACTGCAAATGGTTCTGTACAGCCTGTTCCACGAATGGCAATCATGTCTTTCTTTCAAAAACTTGGTTATAACCATCTCGCAACCCTACCTTTGTTTCAAAAGGTTATCTGACCATCAACGACAACCCTGTTCTGCCCCACCCCCACCCCCTGCAAACACATCTTTGTTTCAGGAGAGACTAGCTTGCTATGCTTACGGTCAGCTCCTGTAACCCCACCTACTTTGCCCACCAAAACCTCCATTTGGAAACCTGACACCCCTGAGCTATAAAAGCCTGTCTTCCTCATACTCCATGCTGACCTCTCAAACCCCACCTCAGGGGGAGGCGGCTATGTATGCGAATACAAAAGCTTGCTTTAATTAATTTGGTCATGATGGTTTGGGTCAGTGGTCTTTCTCCTCCCACCTTTGGGATTAACTGAAGCCTAGGTGGGTTGAGGGCACAGCATAGGTCAGAAGAAAGTAGAAGGTGATATGCCCAGAGCCAGATGCCCAGAGCCAGATGCCCGTGCCTTCGATGGGAGTTCAGCCACTGATTACTGAAAAAGACTGGGTTGATGAAGCATGCAGAAAGGAATGGAGCAGTGTTTCAAAAAGGAACAGGCGTGCCTGCCGAGGACACTAGACAATGCCTGGAGTCATTGTGTGGGAACAGCCTGAAAAGAGGGAGCCTCCTTACTGCCATCATCGGCTCAAGGGGACGGTTAACATCTTACGGGCGCTGTGTGGTGACTCTCATAGGAGCCCAGCAGCCAGAAGGCTGAAGCAGGAGTGTCCCAAGTCAAGGCCAACCTAGGATATATATGGAGATCCTGTCTGAAAACAACAAAAATTCTATACCCCTAGCGCAGGAGGCTACCCTGAATTTGATCCCCAGCACCACACAAACCAGGAGTGGCATTGCACACATACCCACCATCTCGGCATTGTGGGAAAGGGCCACAGAGGACTTGCCTAATACTCCTAAAGTCCGGAGTTGGTGGAACACACTGTAATACCAGCACTGAGACATTAGGGAGGTGAAGACAGGAAGTCAGGAGTTCAAGACCATCCTCAACTGCATAGCAAGTTCAAAGTCAAGCTGGGCTCCATGAAAGTCTGGAGACAGGTGCTGGAGAAATGGCTCAGAGGTTAAGAGCACTGACTGCTCTTCTAGAGGTACTGTGTTCAATTCCCAGCAACCACATGGTGGCTCACAACCATCTGTAATGGGATCCGATGCCCTCTTCTGGTGTGTCTGAAGAGAGCTACGGTGTACTCACTTGCATACGATAAAAATAAATCTTTAAAAACAAAAAAACACAGGTGCCCCAAATCGTGCACAGACCCACAGGAAGGAGCCAGCCACGAGTGTCGATGATATTACTGAGGCCACAGGAAGGAGCCAGCCACGAGTGTAGATGATATTACTGAGGTTAGACTGAGAGGATCGAAAACACACACAGCAGCCTGGCCTGCCCACAAAACTGTGGGGGAGAGGAGGACAGGGAGGAAAAGGGAAAAAAAAAACCTGACCCCACTGCCATGATACCAACCTCCAAATTCAAAAGACTGACATTTTTAAGATTTGAATAATAATAAAAATGTCTGTACTTGAAAAGAATATATTATCCACAGCCATCCCAAAGGCTGGCTGGAGTTCTGCCCACATTCCTGCAGAAAAAAAAAAAAAAGCAAATGAACCAAATGCAGTCGCCAACGGGGACAGGAGAGAAAGAGCCGCAAGCACAGTGGGCTGCAGGCGCCCCTAGAGGGGAGCAAGGTTAGCGATCCTTTCTAATAAGTCAGCAGTCCTGTAGGGGTGATGCTGCTCCGGGAGGCTGTCAGAACATTTGGTTCTCATCACAGACTAGCCTCAGGTACAGCCTGAGAACTCTCCAGGTGCCCGGAGTATGGCTAAGCAACTGATCCCCGTGCAGGCAGGGCTCTGTGTACAAGTCTTGGCTTCCTTTAAGTCGGGGGTACTGTTGTATGCTTCTGATCACAGTCAAGGCAGGATTAGGTTCCAGGCCAGCCTGGACTATATAAAACCAAGTCAAAAAGAAAGAAAGAAAAAGAGAGAGAGAGAGAGAGAGAGAGAGAGAGAGAGA
>NC_034601.1:5030527-5034414 GCF_900095145.1 Mus pahari | reverse complement strand
GAGAGAGAGAGAGAGAGAGAGAGAGAGAGAGAGAGAGAGAGAGAGAGAGAAACTAATGTAAAGTCTAACAGAGGAAATGGTCAGCTCTCACTGCCCTGATAAAGAAAGCACCAGAGAGCTGCTCTTTTGCCCTCAGTCAGGTTGGTTGCAGAGGATGTAGAAAGAACCAAGAAGGCAGCTCTCACTAGAACCAAACCCCGATCCCAGACCTCCAACCCCTCACAAGCAGGAGAAGATAATGATTGTTAATGCCAACAACAGTTTGTGCCTTAGCCTGGACACCTCAGTTCCCTTCCCTTCTTCACATAAAGTTTTTTTTTAAGATTTATTTATTTATTATGGATATGATTACACTATAGTTGTCTTCAGACACACCAGAAGAGGGCATCAGATCTCATTACAGATGGTTGTGAGCCATCGTGTGGTTGCTGGGAATGGAACTCAGGACCTTTGGAAGAGCAGTCGGTGCTCTTAACCACTGAGCCATCTCTCCAGCCCTTCCACAAAGTTCTTAATCAGCATCCTTCCACCAGACTTGATTCCTTCACATCTCATGTTGATCTTCAGGCAGACTGCTGATATACACAAAGAACAGAAATAAATATCATCCAGCCATAGCACTTCTGAGAATATCCAAAAGGACTGTAAGTCAGCATAGCAGAAAATCCCACACATCCATGTTCACAGCTACACTATCAACATGACACAGATACATGGTAAACATGGTACATACATACAAGTTTCAGGTTTGAGGTTCAAGGGAGACACTGAGGCCAACCACCCTTTTTACAAGGTTTAGTATGAGAAATTAACGCCGTAGGCAAGCAGACAGCAGCATGGTGAGGTGGACCAGGCCCCTGTGGCAGAGTGAGGGTCCCTTCTTACACATCTTAGACACAGAATGACATTCTATACCTTGTGATGGATGGCGGGAAGTCCACAGTCAGGGCTTTCAATCAGCCTGCGCTCTGATTCCCAGCTGGTGGGGGTGGGGGAGCTCTGTTTGCTTGGGTCCTGTAAACAGAATCAGCTGAGAGTGGGGAGGGCAAGACTCTAGATAAATGAGGGAATGAGGAATCTATTACAATGGTGTGGCCTGGTAACAATAGTCACAACAGAAGTTCATGCATCTGTAAAGAAGTAAATCAGAGCCAAAGAGATGGGTCAGCAGCTAAGAGCAGTGGCTACCCTACCAGAGGACCTGAGTTTGATTCCCTGCACCCATATGGTAACAACTACCTGTAATTCCAGTTCCGGGAGATCCGATGCCCTCTTCTGGCCTCACGGGCACCAGTCACACACATGATACACAGACATTCATGCAGGCAAAACACCCATAAATATAAAATAGTATTTTTAGAAGAATAAGATCACATATATGCAGGAAATGGATGGGACTGGAGTCATTGTATTAAATGAGACAAGCCAAAAAAAAAGAACTGAGGGACGAAGGAGGAGAGGTGGGCCCGGCGAATGAACATGCCATGAACATGGGGCTAGCGGTGTTGTTCACCCCATCTCAAGGAGAGGAACCGAGGCATCTGAGGCTCAGAACTCTCCCAATTTAGTATCACACAACTCAGTGGACTTTTCTTTTCTTTTTTTTTTTTTGTTTTTGTTTTTCAGTGGACTTTTCAAATCATAACATTCCTTTCCTTTTATTTTACTCTATTTTCCAAGCAAAGTTTGAGGTAGCTCAAGCTGACCTTGAACTTCCTGTAGAGCCAGGGGTGACCCTGAACTCCTGACCCTCCAGCCTCTACCTCACACATGCTGAGATCACAGGCACTGGCCTTCACTGCTGGCTCGATGGACCTGTAACATGCAGCCCAGGGTACAGCATGACTCAGTGGTAGAGCAAGTGCTTCGCACATGTTAGGCCTTGGGTTCTGTGCTCAGCACCACATAGATACATGAATTTAAACTAATAAACTGCATCCCATTTTATATCTGGAGTTACCTGTACAACATGTGTACAGAATATATTTTCCCTTTACTCTACAAATTAACATGTAAAAATCCTGCTTTATTTTATAACAAAAAAACCTACTTACCACTTTTTAGAATTTTTTTAAGATTTTTTTTTTTTTTTTTATGTGAGTACACTGTAGCTGTTCAGATGGTTGTAAGCCTTCATGTGATTGTTGGGAATTCAATTTTTTTAGGACCTCTGCTTGCTTGAGTCAACCTTACTCACTCCCATTGGCCCCACTCTTTCAGTCACTGGACTCTCTAGCCCAAAGATTTATTTATTATTATACATAATGTAGCTGACTTCAGATGCACTAGAAGAGAGTGTCAGATCTCATTACAGGTGGTTGTGAGCCGCCATGTGGTTACTGGGATTTGAACTCAGGACCTTTGGGAGAGCAGTCAGTGCTCTTACCCACTGAGCCATCTCACCAGCCCCTTTTTAGAAATTCTATGAGTGTAAAGTCAGGTTGGTGTCTCACACCTGTAATTCCAACACGTGGGAGCAAAAGCAGGAGGATTGCCCAAATCCAAGGCCAGTCTGGGTTAGGACAAGGCCCTGTAGACCAGAACAATTCTATCAACGCAGACTAATTACAAAAATTGCCTTCTTCCAAGTTATATTCTATATCACTAAAAGATTGCAGTTGTTTTCAAAACATTGAAAAGAAACAATTGCAGGCAATCTGTAACCCCAGTGATGGGGAGCTAGATGCAGGAGGGTCAGGACCTTAAGGTCATCATCAACTACATAGTGAGTCTGAAGCCAGCTCGAGCTACGTGAGAAGTCATCTTCTGCCTTCTCCATCCCTTCATCTGCCAATCATGAACTGCATACTGATTCTCTTTCTTACACCCTCAGCCCCTGTTCTCTTCCCCTTGGGACTCCTTAGTTCCAGAGTGGGATGAAATCTGACAGAAACTGGGAACTCAAGATCACCACAAGATCTTAGAAAGCATCATGCTGGGGTGGACAAGATGGCTCAGCAGGGCAAAGGTAACTGCTGCCCAGCTTGACCACCAGAGTTCAAACCCAGGCTCCACATGGTAGGAGGGAACTGACTCCTGGAGTTGTTCTCTGGCTGCCACATTCATGCAATCGCACTTGAATACAATCAATCAATCAAGCTATATATATATATATATATATATATATATATATATATATATATATATATTCAACAGCCATTAATTAAACACTATAGCATCAGTAAGTATTGATAAAGGGGCCACCCATAGGTTACAGAACCCAGATAAAAAGTGAGGCCTCACACAGAAACAGAAAGATAATATTCAGCCGTGTTTCTGAAGGCAGAGAGTCGGAGAAGAATGTGGCTGGACTGTTTTGAAAGGCTGGGCTGCGAATGTGGAACAATTGAGCTATGTGTTTGTAAACACGGCTATTTAAAAGAATTCCAATTAAAATGGCACACATACTTGGAAGGCTGTGTTTTGTCAGCTAAAGCTCTGATCGGGAGGGCAGCTCAGACAACTCCATTTTTTGTGGAATTAGCTCTTTACCATCAGACAATTTTGTTTTTATAATTCTTTCAGACAGGAAAAAAAAAAAGAAGAAGACACTAGCAACCTCATCCTGATCAGTTTTCCTCTCCCTAAGGATTCATCGCTAGAGTTCTCATTAGGGAGGAAGCTAATATAATTAGATGTTAGAGGAGATACTAAGCAAAAGCCATTTACAGAGTGTTTCCACTGTGCTGTTACCACACAAAGCAAGTTACACTCCCAAGATGCCCAGGAGGTAGTGGTTGTTTTTGTTTTTGTTTTCTTTAAGATGTATTTATTTAATGTATGACTGCTCTATCTGCTTGTACACATGCATGCCAAAAGAGGACAAGGACATCAGATCGCATTACAGATGGTTGTGAGCCACCATGTGGTTGCTGGGAATTGAACTC
>NC_034601.1:5008928-5028931 GCF_900095145.1 Mus pahari | reverse complement strand
GACATTATCTTCAACTGTAAAGGTAAACAACTGCTGAGTTAGTTACCTCAGTTTAGTTCTTTTCAAGTTTTCCTGAGTGAAGGACTTGGTGCTTGTCATTTGGGTCACCTCGCTCTGGGATGGGTCACCTCTCTCTGGGATGTGTTACTTTGCTCTGGGATGGGTCACCTCGTTCTGGGATGGGTCACATCACGCTGGGATGGGTCACATCGCTCTGGGATATGTCACCTCACTCTGGGAAGGGTCACCCCTCTTTGGAATGGGTCACCCCTCTCTGAGATGGGTCACCTTGCTCTGGGATAAATCTTTGGATTCTGAATGTTCATGAAGGACTACAATGTATCATACAGGTGCTCCCTATGTGGAGAAATACCAGAGTCAGTCAACAGATATATTACCTTGAAGGTGCCTGGTCTCATCTGATTTCAGAAGATAAGCAACGTCTGGCTGAGTTAGTTAGGGTTTGGATGGAAGACTTGGGGTAATTAAAAATAACACGGGCCATTGTTGCAGGAGAAGGTGTATCTCTTAGGTTAAGTTCAACTGTGTGAATCAGGTGTGATGGTGGTAGTGGTGGTGCTTGCTTAGAAAGCCAGAACTCTGGAGCCGGGCGTAGTGGCACACGCCTTTAATCCCAGCACTCAGGTGGCAGAGGCAGGCAGCTTTCTGAGTTCGAGTCCAGCCTGGTCTACAAAGTGAGTTCCAGGAGAGCCAGGGCTATACAGAGAAACCCTGTCTCAAAAGACAAGAAAGAAAGAAAGAAAGAAAGAAAGAAAGAAAGAAAGAAAGAAAGAAAGAAAGAAAGAAAGAAAGCACTCAGGAGATGGAAGCTGGAGGGTTTGAAGCTCAAAGTCACCCTCAGTTCTATGCCAGGGCTGCAAGATCTCCTACCTGGGAGAAAGAGAGACAGAGAGAGCACAGGAGCCATCGGGTCATGGCTCTGGGGACAGAGCCATGCCAGGTAAGTCTGAGGATAAGAATCTGGATCCCTAGAACTCAAGGAAACAGGACAGACATGATGGCCCACCTATAACATCAACACTCAGAAGGGTGCAGGGGTCTCCAGGGCCAGCTGACTAGCCAGAGCAGCTCTATTGGCAAGCAAAGCCTGCTTCTACAAATAAGAAGAGCAACTGAGGAAGACGGCTAAGGTCAACCCCAGGCCTCTCTCTCCACATGCACACACAAGTATCTGCCTCACCCCACACAGGCATACACAAATCACTACAAAAGGAGCCCAAAAACCCAACTGGAAAAGAAAGAAAAGAAAGATTGTGACGCTTGCTTGACACCCTGTGCAGCTGTCGATTGTGCCTCGGCACTGCTCAGACAAAGCATCCGGAAACATCACATTTAGAAGTTTACTCTTAGACTCTAGAATCTGCTACTTTTCTCAAGTAGAAACAATTAAATTCTTCCCATCCCTGTGACAAGAAAGTCTGCAGAGTAAAGGAAAGGTGCCTCCCCACCCCCACCCCGCCCCGCCCCCGCCCCGCCCACCCCTTTCGCCCCCCCCACCCCCCCCCCCCCGTCCCCCCCCCCCCCCCCCCCCCCCCCCCCCCCCCCCCCCCCCCCCCCCCCCCCCCCCCGCCCCCCCCCGCCCCGCCCCGCCCCGCGTATCTCTTGGGGAGTGAGGTGGAGCCTGCTCAGCTCATGTTCAGAGCACGTGAGTCTCCCTCCCTGAGCAGCTCATCATGGCCATGGCTGTAGCACTGCTGCCCTCTGCAGACACCCCCGACACAGGAGCCCAGAGGTAATTGGAGTAGTTCGGCAAGTACCTACCATTACAGAAGCCAGTGGGCGCGAGTGATCTTTAAACGTCATCCAAAGAGCCAGCAATCTGAGGAGACAGCAGGTTAACGTCCTAAAAGATCAGTCTTCCATCTTATCTCCAGCTGGCAGGTGACAGGGGCAGAAAGGAGAGACGAAGGCAATCACTGCAGAGCTCTGTCCTACCTTTGTGAGTAGGGGTCCGCCGCATTGCTGAGCCGATCCTCATGACCTCTGTGTTGCTTCCACGGTCGCCCCGGAGAGTCTTCTCTCTTTCTGTGCATGTTTGGGCTCAGGCATCTCTGCAGACACCGAGTCTACTTGCTTCTGGCTGGTACCATCTTTGTACTCCCCCCCAGGGGAGTACTCAGAACAACCCAGCTATGGACAGAGTAAGCACACTAAGCTGTTGATAACCTCTGTGTGCACAGATGCAGATCCCTTTTCACAATATGGAATACAAGCATGTCTCTATAATAGAGACTATGAAACTGCCCCTAACACAACCACAGCCACATCTGCACCAGGCCCTGGGGATAAAGTCCCTCTTCCACACTCTGCCCAGTATAACAAGGGCAGGAGTGCACCAGGTGGATGGAGGAGGAGAGACAAATGGTGATCCTGGAAGTCAGAGAAGCATCTGGGATGGAAGGCTCCCTGCTCTGGACGCTCTTAAGTACTGTCTCACACAGTCCCCAGCCCAGGCAGACCCCAGCATCCCCTGTATTTACCAGTACCAGCCAGTTCCTCTCATGTAGAGTACTATGTGGGGTATGGAGGATGGAATAAGAAAAGGAGAGGGATGCCCACCCCACCCCACCCCCAAAAAAGGAACGGGCAAGAAACAAAATGTCCAGGAATGAACGGAGTCACGAGCTTGGACACGAGGACAAGCCGGAAAGATGTGGGAACTGAATGCGCATGTGGGAGCAAGCTGGACCGACCACAGATGGAAGGAAGGGAAGACTGCGCATGGGTAGAAAGATGTGGAAACTGAATACGCATGTGGGAACAAGCTGGACGGACTACAGATGGAAGGAAGACAAGGACAGCGCATAGGCAGGCAGGGTGAAGGGCCAGGGGACCCCCAGACTGAGGCAACACCTGGTGCCAAGGCACGTCTGTAAAAATTTTAAAATGAAAGGGGGTGGGGGTGGGGTGGATACACGGCTGTACCTTATGGTGACTGCCGTACTAATGCACTGTGGGAGTAAAAAGTGTCTACAGGGAGTGTCACACTCAGAGTCCGCTCATATTTGTTACACTTTATTGTGATAAAACACCTGACAAGACAACACAAGGAAGGGAGGGGAGAGAGGGTTTATTTTGGCTTACAGTTTCATCATCGAGAGGAGGTCATGGCAGCAGGAGGTGGTGCGTCAGGTCACATCATGTCCACAGTCAGGACGCAGAGAAGTGATGCTGGTGCTCAACTCACTTTCTCCTTTTTAGTTGACCTGGGACTCGAACTGATGGAATGGCACCACTCACATTTAGGGTGGTTCTTCCCACCTCAATTTACCTAATCTAGGAAACCCCTCACATGCAAACCCAGAAATCTGCTTATATGGTGATTCTGTGGTCCATCAAGTTGACAGTCAAGGTGAACCATCAAGGTGATTCAGCTTAGGATACTCTAAGTTAACCCTAGATTTGATTTAAGTAACTTTGCTCACTAATTTTTTTAGGCAGTCTCAAGGAGCCCAGGCTAGCCTCAAATTCTATACATACCCAAGGATTGCCTGGCTTTCCTGATCTTCCCGCCTCCACTTCTCAAGAGCAGCTATAAGAGGCTCCAAGCTTCATTTCAGTCCTATGTCAGCTGTACCCGCTCCAGACCCAAGCCCCCTACAAGAGTTGTTCCACCAGCTGTCTGTCTTCACTAACCCATAAACTCTACAGAGGTCGAAGCAACACCCTGCCCCCTCCATCCTATATTCATTGTGTCCCAGGGCACAGTGTCAAGACCATAATAGGAGGTCAATTACCACTTGACATCCATTCTCTGAACCTGGAATTCTTTCAGAGCCCAGACCTGCCTCAGTGGATACAGTGAGCCAGAAAGACTCAAGTTAGGTGTCTGTATGTTTCCAGGAAAACTCGTGTCACGTGGTTTATTAGATTCCCAGGGGGCCTGAGCCACCGCCGATGACGATGATGACGACGACGACGACGATGATGATGATGATGCCCCTGCCACCGCCACCACCACCACACCAGATAGTGTTATCTCACTGGCCTAGATCTGTGATTAACAAAATGTGGGTGCCTCGGAACTCACACAGGAAGCATACTACCACCAGCAAGATCTGATTAGGGGGCTGAGGAGAGCCCCAGGGGTTCTCTGAGATTATCTCCCACCTACAGTTGCTTCAAAGAACCATGGGTTGTGAAACACTGTTCTCAAAGGCTTCCTTGGTCCCCTAAAATCTTCATGGATATTGTACCACAAAGGGTGTTTCTAGTGCTGACCTATTCAGAGGCTTTTAGGAAACAAGTGACCCTCCAAGAGGTCATGCCTGTAATACCAGGGATCCCCCTGGGGCTGGAGACAGTGATCTGGTCCAGTACAAGGATCAGATGCTCTGAGACCCAGTAGCCTCTAGATGGCAGTGTCCAGCCAGAAACAGGAACAATCTGATAAACAGGGAACCCAGAAAAGGGGGGGGGGGCAGGCACAAAAGAGCTGGGGCTGCCAGCACCTCGGGCTGTTCAGAGCCCAAAGGCACTATCAAGGAACCAGTCAGCACCTACTAATGAGCCCCATGAAGAGAGGAAGAGGGTTTGAATCATAAGATACTATGGAGAACTCATTGAAACCTGGCTCAGTGTCACGAGTGTTCCTACTTGGAACACTCCCATGCTTCATGGGATGCTCTTCCATAGCATAAATGAACTGATGTGTTTAATTAGATCTTTGTTGAAAGTATCTGGGCTCCTTCTTTCCACTTCTACACCAGGTGACACACACCTGATACCACCGCATAAGAACCAGCTTCCATCATTATTTCTTTGGAATGTCAGAGCAGAAATTAGATGACAGGATCAAAGGCTAAGGTCCACTTGTTTTCGTTTGGGTTTGTTGAAACAGGGCATCACTAGGGAAGCAAGAGCCACCCCCACACTGGCATGAACCATAACACCAGGCATTTTTGTTGGCTGGTTGATTGAAAACAGTTTCATGATGCAGGGAGCTTCTCTGGCCTCGAAATCACAGCAACCTTCCCACCTCTCCTTTCCGGGGGCTCTGCTCTTAAATTTCTAGTTATCAACAAGATAGAGCAGAAACAGAAGTTGTCTGCTTATACTTCTAGTTCTAAACCCCATTCACACCCTGGCTTCACTGTGCAGCACCACTTTTTCACTGATGGACAAGAATCAATGTCTGTGGACCAGGAAGGTAGATTTCTCATTCTTTCATTGTGTGTGCATGTGGCACACATGTACACAGGAATTGGGGGGGAGGGTGGTGCTGCCGTACCCACTGGGCTTTCACATGGGTTCTGAGGCGCATAGTTTGCTCACTAGATCATTTCTGTAGTCCCAAACTGGTCCTTGTCATAACTCCATTCCCCTGAGCTCATATTATGAATGGAAATTTACATTCATGCCATGTTTTAGAAAAATATTGTCTATTTCCTCTGTGTTTATAAACATGTACATACTGGGGCTGGAGAGGTGGCTCAGCAGTTAAGAGTACTGGATGCTCTTTCAGAGGACCCAAGTTCAATTCCCAGCACCCACATGGCAGCTCACAACTGTCTGTAACTCCAGTGCCAGGGATCTGATGCTTTTTCCTCTCCTCTACAAACATCAGGCACACACAGTACACAGACATAAGCACACTTACACACAGAAAGCAACACTCTAAAAAGATATTTATACACATTTTTACCATTGTCATGATTTTAGTGTAAACAAGGCCTCACGGAGTCCATTGGCCTCAAATTCACTGTTGTGGACACCAACCTTGAACTCCTCTACTTCCTAGGCAGGGATGTATTTGACACTGCGGCAGGTTCTATGCAATGTTCTACACTGCTACCAAATGAACAACATTCCCAGCCCTGTGAGTACTATTATGAGTCCTGAAGTTGTTAAATTCATGTAAGCGTAAATATAACTTAAAATAGAAACCATAATTACATCTTACAGTCAAGAAAGCTGAGGCAGGAAGTTAACTACATTGGTTCAAGGTCATACAAGTCATTAAATGCTGGAGTCAGGATTCAAATCCTGCAGTTTATCTCCAGAGACTGAATCTGAGCACTGAGTCCTGCATGTTTCATACTTCTGATCAGCATAATGTTGTCTAATATTCTACATGAGGCTTTTATCTTTTTTTTTTAAGATTTATTTATTTATTATATGATAGTACACTATAGCTGTCTTCAGACACACCAGAAGAGGATGTCAGATCTCATTACGGATGGTTTTGCTGGGATTTGAACTCAGGATCTTCAGAAGAGCAGTCGGTGCTCTTAACTGCTGAGCCATCTCTCTAGCCCGAGGGGGTGGGGTCAGAGAGCAGCTCTGATGTCAGCACTCAGCTTCTAACTTGTTTGAAATAGGAACCTTTTATTTCCTCTTGCATACATCCAGACTGCCTCAAGCTTCCAGGTCCTCTCAGTATTGACGTGGAAACTTCTAGTTCTTTGGAAAGTTATGTCAAATGGTGTTTTGCTGGGCATCCTGCTAAAGCAAACACGTGAAAGACTGTTTTCCTGAAGCAGCCACAGGTGAAAGGATGTTTGGATATACCAACACATGAAAGGACCTGTAATGAGGGAATATAAACATGACACAGACAGTGGGGGATGAGCACTGGGCTTTGGTTTGGTTTGCTCTGCCTCGCTATTCTTTGCTAAAGATTCACATGTATTAGCCTGCCTTATGCCTTATGTAGTATTGTGTAGCCATTGAGAGAAACTGGTCCAAAAACTGCTCATAAGGTTCCTGTGGTGGCTTGCTGCTTATGTGACCTCACTTTAAGCTGGCTGGCAAGCATGGTGGCTTCTTAAGGGTTGAACTACAGTTGTGGGTGGTGTCTGCTTGCTGAAAGGACTGGACTGTAGCTGCTGGTTCATGCCTAGTGTCATCCTGCCTAGAGGACTGGTCTGCAGCTGCTAAGTCATATTTGATGTCTGCTATGGGACTGAACTGTTGCCAAAGAAGACTGAGCTCGCCCCAAAGAACTATAGCTGAACAAGTCTACTTCCCCCATATCCTAATAACTTTTCTCTTCCACTACCTCTGGTAGGTGAGCTAGAGGAGAGGTTGAACCTAAAAGTAGGTTGCAAAAAATTTATGCCTACACAGTATTCCTCCTATAGTGGTTTGAATGAGACTGTCTTAAGCTGGCAAGATGGCTCAGCGGGTAAGACTGCTATTCTGAAGGTCCTGAGTTCAAATCCCAGCAACCACATGGTGGCTCACAACCATCCATGAGATCCAATGCCCTCTTCTGGTGTGTCTGAAGACAGCAACAGTGTACTTATTTATAATAATAAATAAATCTTTGGACCAGAGGAAGCAGAGACTGAGCGACCAGGGCCAACTGGAGCAAGCAGGGTTGACTAGATCAAGCAGAGGTCCTAAATTCATTTCCCAACAACCACATGAAGGCTCACAACCATCTGTACAGCTACAGTGTACTCATATACATAAAATGTCTGTCTTAGTTCAGAGGTTTAGTCCATTATCATCATGATGGGAAGCATGGCAGCATGCAGACAGATGATGTGGTGCTAGAGGAACCTAGAGTTCTACAATTTGATCCCCAAGCAGCACACTGGCCCTGGGTGAACCACCAGCTCAAATCCAGGATGAGGAGTGGGTTAAAAACCCACTGGAGGTTCCAGCACGAATCCACTCTTGAGGTTTCCAAAACAGAACCTCCCAGTGGGTTTCATTGGGTCGAGGTGCCCTGAACACACAAGCACGGAATGAGGGCACATCCCTGTAGTCTCAGGCCAGTCTGACCAGTGTAGGAGTCTCAAAATTCCGAGTGTGCAGGTGTGCTTCAGACTGGTCAAATCGCAGAGGCAGGTACAGGGCAAATCATGTGACTGTCCTCAAAAAAGGTGAACACTTTGAAACCACTACTCTTAAGGAGTCACCTATTTGTACCATTTAACCTGCTCACACCTCATATAACCACCTCCTTGGCTTAGTACTTGATAAACCTTAAGATGATATGGGCTTTGGGTCATAGTACTGTGACCCAGTTTGAGACAAAACGCAAGGAAGGCCAAGGTGAGACCAGTGCTGATCCTTCTATGAATAATAGAAGTCACTTGGGTGGTGGAGGTTGGAGAACAGGTGTAGTTTCAGCGAACCATGCCTTAGCAAGGGGGCAGGAAGCACCTGGACCCTGGGTTATAGCAGCAGGTCCACTGGATTCAAACCATGCCTTGCTTCATACTTCATTAGCTCTGAGTCAGCTTGTCTGGAGGGCCTACTGCTTTAAGGCCCTGGGGGGCGGAGCCCTGTTTCCTTGGAAGCAGCTTAGAGATATTTTTGTCTCCCCAAGCTTCCACCCAAACAGGAAGTGAGTCACGGAAGAATGTAGGATTCCTGGCAAATAGGGGGATACAGGCCGATCTTGGATACCCCATGTTGAAAATGGAGCTTTTGTGGAGACCTGGCTCCAAGGTAAGAAACAGTGCTGAATCTGTTTACCTTCCTGGGTGACATGTAACTTCCTGAAGATCTTGGAATCGGCCAGGTGTGCCACACCCAAGCTTTCCAAGGTCATGTAAATGTTTGCACTCAGGCTCTGGGCACTTAGAGGTGAGGCACTGACGCACCCCACACACCCCAGTGTTTCCTTGATTTGAACCCAAACATAAACTAAACAGGAACCATCTACAAGTGCTTTCTCCACAGACCAGAAATTGGATAGACCCTGGTCTGGTGACTCAGCCATTCCCTTAACCCCTCAGTGCCTCGATGTTCTCATCGATCAGATAAGAAGGTATTTACTACACAAGACACCACCACCCAGGTTTATGCAGACACGTTAAAACAGTAAACCAGTAAGGAAGTCACAAAACAACATGCAAGCATCAATTAGAATTTTGCACTAGAACTTGCAACTGGGGTAAGAGAAGGAAGGCTCAAGTGGCTCAGAAAGTGTTTCTTCCAGGCCTCATAAGGGCCAGCTGGTGGGGGAGGGGAGGGTGGCAGATATAATCTACATCTATATCTTCCTCGTTAAGGAGCCTTTCCTTCCAGATACCGGTCCCCCTCAGTACCTCGTGCAAGCATGTTATTAAGTACCCAGAAACGTGAGTTTCCCTGGCATTCCAAAGGTTCTAGAAACCCAATTCAAGGTGGAAGCTTCAGGGACAGGTTTAAAAAGGGTTTTAGATGCAGCAGGCACTAGCTAGCACTGTACTAAAGGTGGAGGCAGAGCTAGGAACACAGGCAACCTGTTCATGGTGATAGTCTCATCATGCTTCCCACACACACCTATAAACAAGCCAGTCTTCTCATCTAGGGACATAGTCCACCTCAACTCTCTTGGAGAAATGTGCCAGGGTCATCTCGAAGGATCCACTACGACCCTCTGATATGCTATCAGGCAGGAGCACTTTCTACATAGTCCTTCACACAGAAGGGAAAACCTGAAATGGTACTTTTGGTTACTGGCTTGCAAGAACAGGTGTTTGTGAATGATTTTTAAGGGTAGGGCATCCAGCCTATAACAGGATTTCAAGAGTGATGAGCTGGCTGGCCGGCCAGTGGTGGCGCACGCCTTAAATCCCAGCACTTGGGAGGCAGAAGCAGGCGGATTTCTGACTTCGAGGCCAGCCTGGTCTACAAAGTGGGTGCCAGGACAGCACAAAGAAACCCTGTCTCGAAAAAACAAAAAACAAAAACAAAAAGAGTAACGAGCTGCAACTGTGCTTCTGTATCACGATACCTGGTGAGTTTACTGCAATGGCTGGTGCAGTTTAGAACCAACTCTTCTCTGCTGGATCCATCAGGCTTGACCTTAATCCCATTTCCCTCATAGCAGGTGTGGCTCCAGAACACCTGCACTAGATGAAGTGCAGAGCAGGAACTCACCTGTACCTGTACATTCACAACCCCAAGTATAGTGTCATTTAAAAAACATTAAAACAAATGGCAGGTCTCAGAACTTCCTTTTATTTAATTTACCTTTATGCCGAGAAAAGCAGGGGAGCAGTGCTCAATAGACAGAGCATACCCACAAGAGCGCCAGGCTGTGCATGCACAGACCTGAAGCCCTAGCTCCAGGTTCTCTGGATTTAACTCTCCTCCCCATGTGCCAGGAAAATTTCACTGTAACTCTCTGGGGGTAACCTACAGCTTGCCTGTGGTTAGGGCAGAGCAGCCTGAAGGAAGGACTCCAGGGGCAGGATGGTCGGCAGAGACCTAGGTCCAAGGGCAGCCAATTCTCAGGTTTAGTTCGAGTCCAGGACTTCAAGCCAAAGACTTCAGTGAAGGGATCAGGGAGGTAGATGCTGTTCTGCCCCAAACCTTTGGTCTCTGTATGCTTGTAATTAATCACAGGCAGGATGTTTTAAACCACAGGAGACACAGCACTGCCAGGTCATATCAGGTGAGTCATACCACAGCCTCTGACAGTGGCAATGCCAACTTCCTCCTGTCCAGCCCAGTGATTAAGCCTGCCCCAAAGATATGCAATGATCACACTGGCTTTCTCCAAGCCTAGGGCCTGAGAAGATTAGTGCCAATGGTCACCTACACAGACAACCTAGCAAGGGGCTAGCCCAACATTCCTTCTGCAGAACTATCAGCAGCTCCTTAGTGGTGCTTCTCTACTTACAGAGCTTTAAGTATCTTTAAGAAAGTTTTTCTGAGGTACAGCTTGAGAAAGGCTGCCTCTAATACACAAAGTTGAAACTATGAAATTGGAGAGAAGAGGGTTTTAGAATTGGAGGCTGGAAACTGGAACAGAATCCAAGAGACCAAGGAAACTTTGAGAGGAGGATGCCCATATCAAGTGTCCAAGTGTCTATAGACATCTTCACTATATGACAGGATCCAGGAAGGGCTGAAGGGTAAGTAGCTAAGGGGCAAAACTGGATTTTAATCCACACCCCACCAACCCATATCCATGCTTCTAATCACACATGTTCTGTAGTTCTCAACAATCTAAAGGCCCAAGAAGAAAAAGATTTTATGAAAGAAAACTTTTGAGTTTTTTTTGTTTTGTTTTGAGACAAGGTTTCTGTGTACCCCTGGCTGTCCTGAACTAGGCTAGGCTGGTCTCAAACTCACAGATCACCTGGCTCTACCTCCTGAGTGCTGGGACTAAGGCACACTTCACCATCATCTGGCCATCTGGCGTGTTTTTTGGGTTTTTTTTTTTTTTGGTTTTTCGAGACAGGGTTTCTCTGTATAGCCCTGGTTGTCCTGGAACTCACCTTGTAGACCAGGCTGGCCTCGAACTCAGAAATCCGCCTGCCTCTGCCTCCCAAGTGCTGGGATTAAAGGCATGCGCCACCACGCCTGGCCATCTGGCTTTTTCAAACCACATTTCCATCTATTTCCTCATGCAGGAACTGTCCATACCCACCCTGATTATTGCTGTGTTACTAGTCCAGGGCCCAGGTTCTCACGATGAGAGTGATGTTGCTATGGCATCATACAGCATGTTCAATAAGTACCCAGAAAACTATAGAATCCACCCTCCAAAAAGGTGAATGCTGAGTCTGAGGTTTATCAGTAGAAACTGTGAACACGTGTATGTATTCTTGACTGTCTTGAAGGAGTTATTTTTTCACTGAAGATCATTGGTCCACAATGTGAAAAACCAGGATGAGCAGAAGGCAAGCCTTGCTGCACTTACTCGGTGTATTCTGTAACCCAGACAGTTCTGTGCAACCTTAAAACACTTGCAGTTACACAATATTACTGCACCCCAAGACCAGAGAGCAATGGTCTAATAATTTCCTCAAAGCTCCACTACAATGGCCCATTCCTGGGTGAATTTAGGGATATGTACATTCTAAGTACAAGTAAATACTGAGGCTACTGGGTCCCCAGGAGCTGAGACAGCTCATACCTTTAAGACCTTCCTGTGGCGGGCTACAAAACACCACTCTGGGCTTGCAGAGTCCAAAGTGTCTTGATACCAAAGCAGTGGCAGACGATGTGAGTCCAGGACTTCCTGTGGACTTCATGGAGCACAGGAATTCTACAACACCAACAGCTACAACTGTGGTGCTATGACCTGTCCACATGCCCCAAAGTCAGAGGTGTTTTGTTGTTGTTGTTGTTGTTGTTGTTGTTGTGTTTTTAAAACCATTCAGAAATGATGAAACTGGACCAGGAAAGGTAAAAGGCTAGAAGCACTGAAACACACAAATCATCCAGTAAATCAGCTTCCTTCACAGGAGAGGTCAAAATAAAACTCCAAGGTCTGCTGCAAAGAAGCCTAGACCCATAATGTTGGCTGAGATACAGGGCAACAGAAAATGACCTCAATGCAAGGATCAACCTGCATTGGTGGTTTGATAGTGTGGTAGTTTCTTTTTGTGGTTGTTTTTATTTAATTGAGCCCTGGTCTCACTTTGTAGCTGAGGCCAGACTGAAACTATCATAGACTAGGCTGGCCCCAAATCTGTGGTGATCCTTCCTCCTCCTGACTCAGTCTCCCCAATGCTGGGATTACAGATGTGAACCTGTTCCTTGCCTGAATGGTTAATTTCATCTGTAGAAGATCCTTATAAAGGTTAAGCCAGAATAGTTGCTACTGCACTATGACTAATAATGAAAAGTTGGGACCTGCATAAAAAATACTGAAAATATTTTCACCCTATTCTTTCTTGACAGGGTTTCTCTGTGCAGTCCTGGCTGTCCTGGAACTCACTCTGTAGACCAGGCTGGCCTCAAACTCAGAAATCCACCTGCCTCTTCCTCCCAAATACTGGGATTACAGGAGCACGCCACCACCGCCCGGCTTTCACCCTATTCTTATGGAAAACAATCAGTAAAACATACAACACGCTATATAGTACATTTCTATAGCTTCTCATCTTTACTGAAGCACTAAAACAACAGAAGCAAAGCTACCAGACACTTGGAAGAGCATACATGAAACTATAACACCTGTACTGGAACCTCAAGGATAACTTAGCACAAGCTGCTGCCTACTAATTTCAAAGAACAAGCAGATCCCATCATAAAGTAAAGCCCTGACCTTGTTATAGCAAGCCTGCCTGCCATACACCTCAACTATTCTAGACAGAAGCTTCCTTTTCCAGGAACAGTAACCTAAACCTAAAGTTTTAACAGCTTTCAGAACAGTAAGAAGTCACAAGTACTATATATGTGTGAGAAGGATCTCCTTTGTTTCAAGAACGCCCTTTAACTAAGCAGGTGAACATTTAATTTTAAACAGGATTCCCATGACTTAATTCCAAGCAGCATCAATTCTGAAGATTCCTATACAAAATGTCCATCACAGTGGCACAGGCCTGTCACCCCAGAACTCAGGAGGTAAAGGCAGGCAGATCAGGACTTCAAGGTCATCCCCAGCTACAAGACAAGTTTGAGGCCAGCCTGGCTACATGAAACCCTGTCTCAAAACACTAATAAAATAAAAAAATCCACAAATAATCTAATGCAAATAAATCACTAATACATACCTCTATGTGGATAGTATTCATATTCAGAACCACAGCACTTTACTAACACTAACCAGGCTGCCCAGATCTCCAACAAGAGGGTATTTCAAAACCTTGATACTTACACCTTTGGTCATGTTTAGCCCATCCCTTCTCTCTGAACTTTATGTGATTACATCAAAATTACTGGGACATGATGACCAGAACAAAAAAACTACAGACAAGCCCCTGTTGTCTTTTTGGCATTTTCAATGATTTATTTCTATTATGGTTTAAGGTGTATGTAATTACTTCAATGAAGAAAACTACATTGATGATATTCGAATTTTGCTGTATAAGATATTAAAAATTGTAATAAAAGTTCTTGAGCCTCTCAGTTATGTTCAGGACACTACAGTGGAGAACTTAGCCTGGCCTACCCCTGTCAGGTTAATGACAGAACTAAAGAGATACACTGTGTTAAGAATCAGACTCTGGCTCATGACAAAGACTCTGTTCTCCCATACTCAAGTGCTTAGCTTCAAGAGCAGCCCATTCTGTTCTTGATCGGCTGAAAGGCCAAGCAAGCACCGTGCCAGTAAACCCTAGCACTCAGGCAACTGAAACAGGAGGATGGAATGCTACAAGTCAGCATAAACTACACAAAAAGACCTGTCAGAAAACAAAACTAGAAAAAAAGTCAAAGTCAGTGCCTAATACTACACTAGTATGTGGTCATCTTTGATGTTCTGCATCTTAACTAATAAAAACTTCCAAAAGATTCTGAATTTCATCAGACTAACTCATGCTAAAATTAGAAAACACCTCACTTTGTACTGATGGGTCTCAGTTATTCTACTCTGGCAGAACCAGGAAGGAAAGGGCCAGGAGAGGTAGTAGGGAAATTACTACTAAAGAGTTGAGGAGGTGCTACATATTGAATGCAATGGAAAAAAGTAACCAGTGCTAAAGTTTTTAAAAAGTTTAATGGAGCCAATAATTCGGCATATAAATTGTGTTCTGGCAGACATTAGACCTGCTTTCTCTTACCAAAGAAAATGGCACGTTTTATCAAAATTTGACAACTGAGAGTAAAGGGCACTGAGATTCAGCTTCAGAGCACCAACTTAAACCAAACAACCAAGAACATCATTAGTCAACTTGGACAGAGGAAACAGAACAAGGCATGAAGGGAGATGAAACGTGTTCCTCAGTCTCAANTCCCTCAGGAATGGGAGTTCTGGCTTCTTGTCAGCAGCCATCACACCATCAAACCCCAATTCCAGCATCTATACTCACAACCACAGAAAAGCAAAATTGAACTCCATGTCTTGGTATATCCCAGGGAAGCCTGGAAGTACTTGTGATGCCCAGGCTTGTCCATTTAAGGTAAAATGACAGATTGCTATAATTTTTCCTGCTTTTCAAACAANCAAAGTAAAGCTCCACTTTTGCACAAACTGAGAAATACCTTACTTTCATTCCTAGTCTGAATATGGACTTCACTGTTTTAAATAAGGGCTATATCTATAATGAATACAGAACTTCAATTCACACAACATTTCTAACATTCCATTCACATCCCACTCAACCAGTAATGGTTAACTTAGTAAGGTTTCTTCACAGAAAGGTATTATTAATGGCTGACAAAATTGCAAACTTTTAACAAAGTGCTGTAATTACCAGAAAAACCCTTACACTGATTTGCAGTGGTTATTAAGAATAAAAATAGAAGAAACTGAAACTGGACTACAAGTCTGCAAGGAAACATTTTTCACTGTCCTACTTGATATATAATAGGATAGAATGAATTACAGTACCTGGCAGGCTGACATCAGTCTTCTAAAAAAGACTACCATTCAGTTCAAAGTAGTAAAAATGCAGATGAAATATGCTCTAAAAGGTTGTAGCTACAAGAGGTCTTATATTTACCCAAAGAAGACTCTGAGAGCTTTTATTTGGGTCTACCTAACATCTAGAAAACCTCCATGCGATCTCATCGTTTCCAGAATGAAAGTCAAAACTGCATTTCTGAGAGAAATGGAGGGACAGGAAAAGTTGGGGTTTGCTATTTAAGTTACTTTCACATTAGTAGCAGATAAAACATATTTATCATCTTCCACCTACTATGACAACTACACACAGTAGGGCATCCATAAAAAAATGCAAAAAAAAAAAATAATAAAAATAAAAATAAAATAAAAAACTAAAGAATAAATATCTACTCCCACCGTCCATTTCCTCTCATTACTACCAAACCTAAAAGGAAGCCCACTCTCAAAGATCATGACCTGTTTTTCAGGTCACTTTGAACGCATTCTGTGTTTAACCATAAGTTGAGTACCCGGCATAGGAAGTAGTACTTGTCTTAAAACTGAGTTGAAGCCTACAGGGTTATTCTGGGGACAGTTTAATATTGCTATTTTCAGAGCACTAACACACACAAAGTGAATCCGATAGAGTTCTGTGTATTGATTCATATTACGTATTACTTGCATGACCACCATAGCACCTCTTTACATCTCACAATTACCAGAGTTTTGAAAATTGTTTTGAAAACTGAAAACTGGGCTTAATCTGATAATCAGAAATTACACACTATCACTATGGAAACCAGGTGTGTGGTTCAGTGTGGCTGCAAAAATGGAAGCCTGAAGATCTGGCTTGCAAGCCAGATCAAGGTTTTAGACAACAATTGTAGGAACCTGGCAATACTGTTTAAGTAAAAATACTCAATACAGCAGGAAATGGACCAAAAAATAAAAATAAGAAAGCATTCTATAACCAAATAAACATCTGTTATTTCCTTTCCCTTTGAGAATAAATACAGTTAAGGTCACTTTTCGCCTTGGAACGGATATATGTTTGCCTATGATGATCTTGCTAATGACTACAATAGTTCATGTCCTCTGCTAGGATTATAGTTTGAGAAAGCCATAGTTACAGGAGGCATCTACTGTAAATACCTAGAACTTCCTTTTATGGCAACCACTAGAGAATTCACTTTTCTTAAACAGTGAACAAGGGAAGATGGCCTCATGTTTCCTTTGCAATAATAGTATATGTTGAGGATCGAGTGGCTTTCAAGCAGCATGGTGAGTGTGAAAATGTCTGCACTTTAGAGCATTCTGTTGCGTTTATGGGTTGGTGAGTCTGTAATGACATCGCCACACTGGGCTGAGGTACGCTTTCTAGTTCCACCATTGTCCAAGTGGAGTGCCATTTCTTCTGTTATGAAAGTGTTCAAATCGACATCATGGAGTCCATTTCTCCTTCGACTAGCATTCGGTCCACTGCTTACATGTGTAGGAGAGCCTGGGGTACTCGAACGCACGCTTATACTAGCCATTGCACCACTAAGACCTAGGAAGAAGAAAAGAGGTTTTAGAGTTGCTCCATTATTTGACCCTTTTGAAAGCAACCCACTCTACTTTCCATGGTGCCACAGTGTCCAAGAGTGCCTGCCGGTTTTCTTTCTAAGGGGTCAGCAGTGAATTAACATTTAATTTTCTATTTCTGGATTTTCGAGACAGGGTTTCTCTGTATAGCCCTGGCTGTCCTGGAATTCACTCTGTAGACAGGCTGGCCTCGAACACTGCCTGCTTCTGCCTCCCAAGTGCTGGGATTAAAGGCATGTGCCACCACTGCCCAGCTATTCTTTAAGGACCAACCATATGGTTTTGACCTACAGTTTACCGGGAACATAAGCGATAAACTGTTTGACTCATAATGGTTATTACTCATAAAGATGGCAACTTGTGCTTATGGAAGCCAAATGTATCAAGCACTGTACTAGAAACACTGAGATTCTCCAGTCTATTAGGCAAGTGCTATATACAATTTACAGAGCAGGACAGGAGGAGGTGCTTGCTTGAAGCATGGCATTGTTTGATCCACTGTCACCATTCTTACAATCTCTGATGTGTGTCCGTGTGTGTGATGATGTAAGGAAAGCAAAAAGGCATTTCTAGATCTAAGTAGGCTGTGTCCAAGAACCCCTTTAGATAAGGTGACTGCATAATGTATCATCCCAAGCACTCCATTATTAAGCCTGAAAAATCAGTTATAAATAAATTATACTGGACTACTGGTAGGTGTGCCCTGGACAAATAGGGGCTTTATCACCAACTGAGGTCTGGACTGTATCTGGCTGACACCCTAAAGATAGCTAGCACAAGAGCCTAAGTTAATACCATTTCCAATCCTTCAAAGAAAGAAGAAAGGGGTGGATAAAGAATCCTGCTTCATGTCCCAGCACTGATTGCTGAACCTTCATTGCTTAGAAAAGTAGCAGTTAAGGAATGACACATACAGTCAATCCCAATTGTTCAAGATAAGTCTGTGAAAGGCATGTGCCAAGCCAGGGCACAGAAACTAACATTAAAGTTAAATCCTAGCATGGTCAGTGCCATTTTCCACCTCACAAATTTCTACCTCACTTAGATTTTGCCATTGCCTGAGAATGGTTTAGTATCAGTGATACTTCCAAGAGTAAGAATTTCACCTGATCCTTTAAAGCAAAATTCAGTTTGACCTGGTAGTGCCAAACTCTTCAAAAATAATGGCTTGACTATTAAGCACAAAAGGACAAACTCTGCACTTACCAAATCAAATCTACTAAATCCCAAAGCTGTTCTTACTGTACAAACACTTCTTGGGGACAACATTCTCCATCCACAGCCACTTCCTACTCTTTTCAGCAGTCACACAACCAGGTTCCCTCACTGTTCTAGCCCCATTAAAATGCACCCTTTTTTTACAATGGTGATCTGGGGAAAATAAGTGTCCCTCTTTACCTCTCCACCTTTCAAAGGCCAGCACCTGTTTGTTCTTGGATGGGGATAGGGCACCCACCAATGCTGGTTTGCTTCCAGGATCAAGCATTGTTAGTCCTCAAAAGTAACCTACAGCTCTGTGACTGTATTCTGCAAGCCAGGACTACAAGAGTTTAGCACCCTACCCAAGGGCAACAGGTAGTAAGCAACAGCTGAGTCTCAAGCACAAGAGGGCAAGAGAGTCTACATCATAAATTGTTACACTGCCTTCTCTTAGGAAAATGAAACAGGAAAACTACCTTATACACACACACACACACACACACACACACACACACGACTTTTTTTTTTTTAAGTAATTTTAAGGTTCAGGGCCAGCTTATTCACCCCTTAGGCCTCATCTTGACAGCTGCTACCCTGCCCTTTGTATCCTACCCTAGCACTTTAACTGTTTTGTTCTATCACCAATATCAATGGTTAATAGTACAAAGTCAGGATTGTTCTTTTTTCAAACTTTTCTCGGTCATAGGAGAATCACAACTCTCCTGAGATTTTGGCCTCATGATGGTGTTTCCCTTCCACTTAAAACTTACCAGTCCTTTCTGTCCCCCAGCTTGCCAGCTGCTTTCTCAGCAGCCTGTGCAGCCTTTGACAGACAAGTATGCCACCCCTTAGCTTATCTTTTGAGTGCCTATCTTGCACTCAAAGGTCCACTCCTAATTCTAACTGCTTCCTCAACAGTTCAGACTTCATAGCTCCAAAGAAACAATACTTCTTTGTTCTTAACATATAGGTTTAAACAAACAATGCAAGGAAATCAAACTCCAGGGTTATACAGCACAATCACCATCTCTTCCTATGGGAAGGCTTCCATATCTACCTGAAGGACTAACTTATTAACACATTGCCTGGTACATAATACATACAGAATTCTAATAAAGAATAATGCTTCAGAGTCCTGCCCCACATTTCAAAACTCACTGAAATCCAGAGAAATAAAAAAAAAAAATCAGGAAATAAATACAAATTGCCATTGCCTAGTCACTTATCAATGCCATCACTTTAAATTCAACTATCCCCAAGTTGTTGTGTTTTCCCCCTATAGATACACCATGACAAACTTGCTGTGAAAGCAGTGCATTTAACCCTGCAGCCCACAACATCCTGCTCTACAGCCTCTTTGTGAGTTGTCCATCTTCCTCCTGAAAACTTCCCTCCTGAAAATTGAAAGCATTCAAGGGCCACTGTGTCCAATCTTTTCTCGTGTGTGTGTGTGTGTGTGTGTGTGTGTGTGTGTGTTTCAACAGGGTCCATCCTATTCTGTAGTTCAGAGTGGGCTCAAACTCAAAGCAATTCTACTGCCTGAGCCTCCCAAATTACACTCAAGAGACACAATGACCAGTTTTTGTATTTGCTCTAGGATACAAAGGTTCTACAGGAGTTATACTGTAAAATCTAAGCGCTGGGCAATAAACTGGGCTGCTTTCATAATTCGGGATTCCATTTGCAAATAAAACTGCAAGACTTCACTGAACCCTACCCATGTCCTTCACGAATGTTCGTGGTGGTAATGAGAGTCAAAGACTCCAAGCACTCTATGAGGCAGTGGACTAGTCACTTCCATCAAATGTTCATTAAGTCAACTAACTTCTTTATGAAAAACAACATTATGCAGCAACTTGGCCAATTGGAAATCCCCACAACACCCGAGTACTGGGTTTTAACTGTATGGTTCCGGTCACCCAGTCTCAGCTATGAGGCTCTTTCCAAAGTTGGATTCACTAATCTTCCCAGAATTTTCACAAGTTTCAAAAACCAAAAATTAAGATAACCACATTAAAAAAAAAAAAAAAAA
>NC_034601.1:4996013-5008828 GCF_900095145.1 Mus pahari | reverse complement strand
AAAAAAAAAAAAAAACAGTTTGAGCAGCCCAAATTTTATTTTGAAAAATCAGTCACAGCTACTGAAGCTGCTTTAGAAAACCTTGCTAACAATCAGCCTAACACAAGTACAGAAAATCTAAACATGCTTCACAACTAAAACACCAAGTTGTATGTCCTTAACCAAAAACATGCTTTCAAAAGGAGTGGTGGAAATATCATGACAAAAACAGAATAGGTAGCATTAGACAGAAAAAAATCTCAACTGGAAACATAAGATAAACTCACATTTTAATGTCTCGGCATCCATTTGAAATAGTGTTTGTTATTTGTTTTTAAGCTCAGGATGATTTAATCACTCATTGAAACTCCCAAGAGTAAAAACAAGTTTCCAGTCCAGGTTATAGGAATCCAAGTTACATAGAAATCATTAAAAATAGCACATCACTATTGTCAAAACTATGTTAATCATTTCATGCTTATTGCAATATGAAAATGCTGTTTGCATAATCAATTACATAAAATTCCAGTTGCCCATTCATCATTAAGTCACACACAGAGATCGAGAAAATCCCCACCCAGGAAACCTCACAGCCAGAGAGACCTGCGGCTGCCGTTTATGCTCTCCTGGATTTCAGCACTTCAGGTCCCTCTGAAGAAAGCTAGCCAAAGGTTAATCCAGTGCTATCTTGGAGAGGAGAATGGAGGTGTCTTAAAGTCCTCAGACTTGGGGGGGGGGGGGGGGGAATCGCATCACCCTGCCTGGGAGCACTAAGAAGTTGGCATTGTCCTGAAAATGAAGTGTGAGAGCTCCCTGTGCAGTGTGTACTTAGTGACCTGAAAGCACTTGTAGTGTCGATGTCATGTGGTGTTTTATAGTTTTATCATTTAAAAAAAAAAAAATCCCACCAGGAATGTTCTGGTCATTTAAAGTACATACCACTCCCCACCCCAATCTGTAAATTGTAATGCTGAATTTTTATTGAAGTAAAGCACACTAAATCAAGCCCATTACAAAGGTACATGTGTCACACCAAGAAAACATGTTCAGTTATACTAACAGCCCCAAATGCTTTCCATTTATCAAAGACATCCATTTTTCAAAGACAGTTTTTAATGCCACAGGAAAGAAAGGTTCATGATGTTAAGGGAGAAAAGCAAGATACAGTACCATATATGCAGTAGGAGCTCAACTGTGAAATATTTATACATGGGGGAAAAAAAGACTAGAAGAAAATGCATCATTTGGCTGCATTTGTTTCTATAGAATGAAATCACAAGACACTGAACCTTTTTGCTTTTAGAAAATTCTCCAGAATTAAACTCGGATAATTCAACTGTTTAATAGCTACCAACAGATTACTGAATAAATACTAAGGTAAGTCACCTGGCTTTGAGACTTACATAGCCTTTTTTTTTCCAGTACAATATCCACCAAAATGTTATTACATGTTCAAGAAAATCCTGTGTTACTAATACTGAAAGTTAATCTATCTCCAATATCTTTGGTTATTTAATCTAACATCTATCCTTAATGTACAGAAAATACCAACTTTTCATTCAAAATCAATACTATTTTAAGTGCCCTGCTGTAATTTTGTAGGTCTCTGGAGCAGGTTTGAAGGAAAACTAATGATGTAAAAAGTTCCTCTTCAGAGAGAACGTAAAGGCATGAGATCATCAATCAAATGTAAGTGATTAAGAGATTACTTTGGTGGTGAAATCTCTTACATCAAGTTCCATGTGTGTTTTTAGACTGACTGTTGAATAGCTAGTAACAGTTCCAGTACTTTAAGAAGATGTACCTGGCTGCAATATTCAGCAAACATTACAATATTCCATATACCAGGAGAAAAAAAACAAAGGGGGGGGTGTGGCTTTGAAAGATGAACAGACATCAGCAAACCCTCAAAAGTTGGTTCTGGCCAGTCCTCTGCCATTAAAAAATAACGCAAACAGTTTTTTTGTATCCTACCTCATCACTTCATGAACTTGTAAGCTCTCAAGCTACTGTCCTTATGCTTTTGCTAAATCATCAGAAGGTAAGGCAGAATGAGACCAAGGAAGGAAGAGAACCAAGGCACTAGTAAGTGTGTAATTTATCATAGTTCCCCTGGATGGAGTTATCTCTTTAAAAATCATTCTGCCACATGTAAGCCAAAGAATGTTTCAATAGAATCACTGTGACACCTGTACAGAGAAGAAAATCTGGTTTATGATGCCTAAAGTCACACCTTTCCTTCTGGGGTAAAGAAGGGAGTTGTTTAATGCTTTGTGTGTGATGAATTAGAAATTCTAGTGAGAAGTCTTGTGAAACTTTATACCACTAAATCCAAATTCCAATGACTCCATATTATTTTGTTTGTTTATTTATTTCTACAGGCCCCACCCCCAGATTCTCTAGACCTAAGAAACTGGAAGGAGCTTATAATATGCTAAAGATGTGGCTAGAATTGGCACTCTGTGCTAAAGTGCTTGCCTAGCATAAACAAGGCCCAGAGTTCAACAGCAAGGAAATAAATATCACAACACTCAAACTTACCCTCTACCAAACACACACACACATAACTGTGTCTCAGACTGATTCCTTATGCTTACATGCTTCAAGATGGTGTTAATTTTACCAGGCCAGACATTCTTTGAGATGAGTCATCTTTAGTCACATGTCCCTGTGTTGGCAAAATAGCACCTGGTATTTACTGTGAGTAAATACTATCTATAGAAAGTACTAAACCATAGAAAGGTAAAATGCACATTTGTGTAGTCTTTATACATATGTCTTTGAAGTCCAGAAATTAAAGACTTTCTTGCTCTACACAACAAATTTCAGGCCAGGCAAGTATGTACAGTGAGACTCTGAATCCAGTAAAGAAAGAAAGACAATAATAATTACAAAAGTTATCTTTTTTCTTTGTCCCTCTCTTGTTAATTTTTGAGTGTGACAAAAAGCCTCCACTGTCTTGAGTTTGACCAAACCCTTCTCCCAAAGCTCACTGACTTTTCAACACACACAAAAACTAAGATTGAGAACATGCTACCTTAAGTTGAAATGCCAAGAGCAATTATTCTCATCAGTGACAATGTTCCACCATAAATCTAAAATAGCAAATACTTTTAAAACAATTTAAGCCCAATGGGTTTAAGACTGGCATAAAAGTCAAGAATGCGGGGCTGGTGAGATGGCTCAGTGGGTAAGAGCACCCGACTGTTCTTCCAAAGGTCCGGAGTTCAAATCCCAGCCACCACATGGTGGCTTACAACCACCCCTAACAAGATCTGACGCCCTCTTCTGGAGTGTCTGAACACAGCTACAGTGTACTTACATATAATAAATAAAATCTAAAAAAAAAAAAAAAAAAGTCAAGAATGTCATCAAGATAATTTCTGGAATAAAAATATCTTTAAGTTTTAAGAGTCAGTGTGGACCAGAGTTAGTCACCAACTGTCTTAGGAGAATAAAGTTTAAATAGTTTTCAGATGAGTAAAGTTTTAGTAATAAACCTTCCCTCTCTCTGGAATGTGTCTGCCTTCCTACTGTACACCCTTGCACCTATCTCCATGACAACCCTGAAAGCTTCAGACTAGGCTCTCCAAATAGCACTAGTTTCAACAGGGCAACTCAGAACCAACTTCTCCAGCTTGTTCACAAGATTTAGTAATAAACTGGGGAGACACACACAGCAGAGGCTGGAGAGATAGCTCAGAGGTTAAGACCACTGGCTTCTATGATTTCCAGCACCCACACAGTAGCTAACAACCATCTGTTACTCAAGTTCTATGAAATCCAAAGCCACCTTCTAGCCTCCACAGGCAACGCACACAAATGATATATAACCATACATGCAGACAAGAGTAACACTACAGAGTGATAGTTATAATTTACTACAGTCAAGGAAAAAAAAAGCTGTGGCTGTCAGAAGCAAGAACATTTACACAGGATTGTTGGGAGGGATAGGTAAGCAAACTAGTTGGTTCTCATATAAAGGAGATCACTTTTACAAAGATGGTATTAGAGATCTTCAGCCAATTGTCCAAGGTTACATAGGACATTGTAGCCTACATGTAGCAGCTATGCTCTTCCTACCACAGTAAGCTAAGGGTACATACATAAAGGGGGCCACAAAGCATATACCTTGAATACACTTAACGCAGATTCACTGATAGAAGAAACCCAGCCACATAAAAGTTAAATGTTTTCTGAAATTTTTCTGAAATTGCTTCAGCAATTTCCCACCCGCCCAAGCCCGGGGTGGGGGGGGTGGGGGGATACAGGCAATATAAATAGACACCCTAAAACTATAAATAGAAGAACAGTGGGCAGGAGAACAATTTTTAAAGCCAGAAAGATCCCAAATAATCTACTTTATCACTTACTAACCTGTTCTGCCTTAACAAAATTAGCCTTTCTCCATCAATGAACCAATAACACAGAGTAGGTGAACATTAAATGAGGAACCCTTGGGCTTTCTGTTAACACACAGCATACTAAAAGGCCCTGATGTGCAATCCTAGCAATCAAGAGGCAGAGCAAAAAGGATGACTAGCTAAAAGTTCAAAGCTAGCCTAGTCTTCATAGCAAGCTCCAGACCAACCCAGGCTCCACAGTAAGGCCAAACCTCCATTAAAAAAAAAAAAAAAAAAAAAAAAAAATTCTTTTAAAAGTATGCACAAGATTATGAAGCAGAGTAAGAGCACCCCTAAAAGCCTGTAGAAAGAGATCATGTAAAATCTAATTCAGGTCAAAGAGCCCCACCCCCCCGCTCCCCAAATAAAAATTTTTTCAGAGGCCTACCTAAGATGACAAACCCTAGAAAAGGATGCTGTCAGAAACGTAGGAAAAAAAATAAACCGAAGTACTCTGAGTATTTTTGGTCTATGTGAATTGTTTATATAAAAAGGAAAATATGGTACATTTGCAGTGTTATTTTAACATGAGAATTAACCAAGACAAAAACAAAAAAACAACCATCAGTTTGGCCTATATATTTCATTTTCTGTGAATGTAACGTCTAATAACTAAATCTTACAGAACACAGAAAATAAGCAATATACTACAGGAAAGTGAACAAAGGAAAAAAGAGCACAGGTTAGTCTTACAAGTCTTACAGGTTGAGTGAGTTCAAAGGCAACCAGGGCTACATAGAGAAACCTGTATCGAAAGGAATTAAAAAAAAAAAACAAAAAACAAAAAACAAAAAAACACCAAGTCTTACAGGTTGATAACCACCATTACCTTTATAGTTTTTACTGAAACTGATAAGCATTAAGTGGAATATTTTTCTGGGTCATGGAATAAGATCTTGTTTTTTTTAAAAAAAAAAAAAAAATGTAAGTGATGGTGTATCCCTTTAATCCCAGAACTCTGGAGGTAGTCAAGTGAATTTCTATGACTTTGAGGCCAGTCTGGTCTACATAGTGAGTCCCAGCCAGCCAGAGCACAACAACAAAATAATCCTACAGAGCAATGGTTCTCAGCCTTCCTAATGCTATAACCCTTTATCAGGTATTGTGACCCCACCCCAACATCAAATTATTTTCAGTTACCTAATAACTGTACTTTTGCTACTGTTATAAATTATAATATAAATATGGTTGTTTTCCAATGGTCTTAGGTGAGCCCTGTGAAAGAGTCATCGTGAGCAACTCTGTCCTAGAGGAACCCTACCTACTTCCCTTCTCGGCCTGAGTAGCACCAATCCCTCCCCAGCCCTGGCTCACAGGGACCATGTTCTAGCATGTACACTGGGAAGGCAGTGATGAAAAACACGGGCATGTCAGAAAAGAAGCAATAGGACTTGGAATGTGCTACTACTCAGGCACTGGAGAAGTCTAATATACAGACTTTATCAAAAAGGAATTTGACAAAAAATACCACTCTGCATGGTTCTGCAACATGCTCCTTGATTCCTTCAGTAATTGTGACATAGAAACCAAACACTTTACCTACTTCTATCTGGGTCAAGTGGGCATTTTATTGTTCAAATCTGTTTGTTTTTTTTTAAGAGGGGGAGGAAGGACTCTGCCAATTAGCCAGTGATCCATCCATTCATTAATAAGGATGTATCCTTAAGTTCCCAATAGTAGAGACTCAAATCTTCAGCATTTTGTTTCATATAAGACAGACATCATCCTCTATACTAGTTAGGGTTTATAAAACAATTTGTAAAATAGCTTTAAAAATGTATATTTACTTTCTATTACATACTTCTGTGCAAAGTCTTTTTCTTAGTCCATTCCTTAAAAAAAAAAACAAGTGTTGGAAATGTTGAAATAGAATCTACTTCTAATTAAAACTTTTCCTAAATCTCACAGTTCCCAACTGATGAGGTTATCTCTCAGGGGGGTCTCTTGGTATTCCCTGTCTACATGTCTGCCATCAACTCAAAAGTCCCTACTATTTTCTCCCAATAAAGAGAGGCTTTATGTGTTAATAGATCTTTTTGGTAGAGGGGTTCCAGGAATTAAGGAACACACTTAAGGGGGAAGTAGTCCCTTTCATACAAAGGTGAGGAACAGGTTTGCCTCCACTGCAAATGCAAATCTGCCTAAACATATTCTTTCTCCTTGCCTCCTTGCTCTAAAATTTCATGTATTTAATTAAACTCACTCATCAATGCAGTTCTCTGAAAACTGTAATTTGACTTTGTATTTCAAAAATGACTATGCAAATAATACACACACACATACACACACAACTCTGGTATAGTATCTCTACCCTAATTAAGATCTTTCCAAATATATATTTCAATAACTTTCATTACAGATCAGAGAAGGATACCATATTGTCACTCCTCTACCTTAACACTTAATTAACAATGCCCTGTTACTAATCTAATCCAATTATCCTCATTTAAATCAAAACCAGATTCTCCACGGTATACAGAAAGTCATTAGAACACAATGTTCAAATATAATTGCTTCTAAAAAAATTTTTGAAGAGGCCCTAAATCTTTAGTCCAACACTATTTAACTACATGACTTTAGAGGTATAAACCTGTCAAAAACAAGTACAGGACTCAAAACTGTATTGAATTAGTGCTTTACTCTAAGTTCACCATAGGTAAGACTTATTTTTACTGGATCTATATTTATGCTTATTAATGCCATCCTAATTTAAGCAAAAGTAAGTGCTTTCTATAATGATATCTTAAAAAACTCTCAAAGTCGAAAGAATAATAAAAAATCACAGGTTGAACAAATTTGACCTGAAAAACTGTCAGTTAAAAGCAGAACAGTTTGTCTCCTCCTGGAATCTGGGCTACTCTTTTACTATATATACCCAGCCATGGTTATCTAGCAAGCATAGCTTTTGTTTTGTTAAACTGTCATTGTAGGATACTAGTATCCAGGAAAAATATTGTTAAGTATAAATTCAATCATAAACCACACTTGAAGAAAATGACAATATATAAGAGAGGAAACTATATCACCTGTTGCCACTCACTAAATTAATCTGCCACATTATACACACACCTCTCCTAATAGTTTTTCCAAATTTAAGGGGAAATTACACACACTAATCCACCTCATTTTTTCCTGAGTTTCAAAAGTTCTGATAATGTGAATATTAGAAAAAGTATGTAGTCCTAAGAATTGTTTTCCTACAAACTACTTCTTGAAGTAAGTGTTTTAATTTACAAGTAAATCTGAAGTGGGGTGGAGGGAGGTCACACTCTTCCAGCTCCCATCTTTTCATTAGGGACACGAGAAAATAAATTAAGATTGGCTGCCAAGGGAGAATGGTCTCTGGAGTCATTAACATTTCTATGACATGGAAACCATTTTTACATATCCCATTGTTTATTAGCAGATCAGCCTTATTTTAAATGACCTATGACCATTTCTCTGGCCAAAAAATGTTAGCTATTAATAGGATGCATGACCTAACTGGATCATTCCTCCTTGATTAGTCACCTGCTTGACCATGTGTCCACCTTGGTTTCAACCAGGTCTTACCTGGTTGCTGTTCATTCATAGCAGCCTACCATGTCATACAGTAAGTAACCCTCTCTCTCTCATACCAAGGTCTGTAGTAGATAGCAACATCAGACTTCCCACTGAGGACAGTGGTCTGTTCAAGAATACTAGATCCTTTGAGCCAAGAACACATTTGCACAACAGATCTGGTCAGGGGAATAGTGATAACTTGGCCAATGACTACACCTCTCACATCCTGTCTACCTAAACAATATGGGTCTGAGGGAGTGTGACTTCTCCAACTTCCTTCCCTGCCCTGGGTTATCAACTCTCAGTCTCTATACTAGATAAAAAGTGTTAAAAAGGCAGCTCCCATGAGAACCAACTCAACAATTACCTGCCTTACTCAACTATCATATGAAATACTCCAAGCAACTGTAAATAAAATTAAGATGCAAGGACTTGCCCTTTGACTCAAGAAGACTAAAAAAACATGTACAACATGTGAGTGAAAAAAATGAATTCAATCAGTGATGTAGAAATAATTACTGTAATAATAAGCTCAAAGTAACCTTTCAAATGGGCTGCCAATGTATGCTCTTAGCTTGCATTCTATTTCCTTGCATTCTATTTCAACACTTCTAGAACAAGAATTAATGTACAGACAGAAACTGACTACATATCTGCACCTAACCCTAACCATGAAAATGGGTCCACAGGCACACTCTTAACCATTTTCCAAAGAAGTATGTTAAACGGCTTTACCATGCAGAGCTATGGCTTCCCGGAAGGGTTGCAAATCAGTCTCTACAGATGAGCTAGTTTCCGTTGAAGTAGCTCGGTTAGGGGACACTACAGTCAGTCTTGGGGGAGCTCTAGAGTTTCGTGGTGGAGGAACCTTTCCACACAGGAAGCTGATCAAATCTTCTCTACGAATAGTTCTTCTGCGTTTTTTTACCCAGGCCAGCACATCTTTATTGCGTCGCTGATAGCCAATCTGAATTCCAATATCAAAACTTCGTTGATGGGTATCCACACTTTCTATTAGAAAAAAACAGAAAAGGAAAACAATAAAGTGATCATTACAGCTATGCTATATTTGCTCCTAAAGAAAACCATTTTATATGTTAACCAAAATTATTATGAGCATTCTAAACCCACAAATACCCTTAATAATCTAAAATTTATCTTAGTCATGTTTAAAATGTAAAACAGGGGGCTGGAGAGATGGCTCAGCAGTTAAGAGCATTTCAGAGGTCCTGAGTTCAATTTCCAGCAACCACATAGTGGCTAACAACCATCTGTAATGGGATCCGATGCCCTCTTCTGGTGTGTCTGAAGACAGCTACAGTGTACTCATAAATAAAATCAAATCCGAGCAGTTGTTTCTCTTTTTTTTTTTTTTTTTTTTTTTTTTTTTTTTTTAAAAAAAAAAAAAGGGCTGGTGAGATGGCTCAGTGGGTAGGAGCACCCGACTGCTCTTCCAAAGGTCCAGAATTCAAATCCCAGCAACCACATGGTGGCTCATAACCATCCGTAACAAGATCTGACGCCCTCTTCTGGAGTGTCTGAAGACAGCTACAGTGTACTTACATAAAATAAATAAATAAATAAATAAATAAATAAATAAATAAATAAATGATTTTTTTAAAAGTCTAACAATTAAAATGTAAAACATTTCATCATCAAAGTCTAAATTCAGAGTTCAAGTCCTAATTCTAAAATTGATTTTTGAACCCCTGACACTAGATAAAAAATGTACACACAAATAGAGAACCTACTTTTCTTTAACAAAAGTAAATTGACAAACTTTAGCCAATTTTATAGTATTAGCTGTTACTTGAAAAACAAAATCACATCTCCCCATGCCAATCACTGCCCTCAGTGTATGTGCACTCTGCTTGCATCCAGCAGCTTTCTGCAAGTTGTAATCATTTCCTCTCCAGACCAGCCTTTAGTAAATATGGAAACTCAGCTCAGCAAAATGTCCCCTGCCCTTCAGTGATTCTACTTAGTTATTGGGAGCAGTATCTCAAAGTTTAAAAGTCACTCCAATTGTTATTCAAGTTAGCTACTGTGCCAGCAGAAGATATGAAGTACCTTTTATTTTATTTTAGGCAACAAGGTCTCACTATGCAGCTATGCTGGACCCCAATTCAGAGTAAATTATAAAGGAAAAAACAAGACATACAATAAATGAAGAGGTGTGCCTCCCTAAGATAAATCTTCCAGACAGAGATCCCCAGTGAGTAAATCTGAGTTTACAAAAAAAAAAAAAAAAAAAGCAGGACTCTGCAACAAGGCTTTCCCCTTTAGTAGTTGGTAAGTCTTTATTCACGGGTCAAAAACCACAGATGCCTCACCTCAGAATTGTAGAGACTATCTTCTCAGTTCCCAGCACCCACAACCCTCAACCCAGCACTCACTAGGCAGCAGAAGCAAGAGTTCAAGGCCATCCTACAGAGCAATCTCCAGGACAGTCAGGACTACACAAAGAGACCCTGTTTTTAAAACCCCAAAATTCAAAGCATTTTAACTTTGAAAATCTAACTTCACTGTTATAAAAAGCCAAGAGTAAGATCATTTCTCTAGTGTCACCTCCAGAATCTAAGTCACCACGTGAATCAGTATCTATTTTCTTATTTCCTAAAACATATGAACTCCATCTTCAAAGAAAGCTATTCATGAAGCACTTTCCAAGTGTTACAGGAAAGACAGGACAGCCATCCTAGAAAGTTGATATGCTCAGGCAGAGAAGCCCCACAGAGTTTCAGTGATTCTCAAAAGGAGCTGGGCAGTCTATAAAGGAAATCAATCAATAGTAAACACTACCGCTTGGGAAGAAAGGAAAGTGTAAAATCAAAGCAATCACGTTTTTAGAAACCCACCCTACCTAAAAGAATGCTTTTCTTCCAAGCTAATTGGAGAGGTTTGTGCTAGAGAGAATGGGGTAAATTTATAAGAATGAGTTCAATTTGGTAACAAAAACTTAAAACACACTTTCAATGAATCACATCTTCACTGGAAAACTCAAAACTCTGAAGTATAGGTATCCAGTTCAGATTTTTTTTAAAAAAGCTCAAAAAAAAAAGGGGGGGGCATAAAATCTTTAGGAAAGTCCTCTATCCTAAACTCTTTTACCAAAACCAAAGTCATTATAGAAAAGGACCATAAACCTAAAGGTAAGGTGAAGTTTCAAAACTAGCAAACTGCCAAACCACCCTTTAACCACAACACATTCATTTCCTTATTTATTTACAATAGCCACAGTGAATGGTCCATGTTTCATCTGGTAAACATTTTCAAAAATATAAAATGAAAATGAAGAGATTTTAAAGTCTGGATTTCCCAGCATAGCAGTGGCATGTGTTAGAAACATTCTGTGAGGTATCTTCATACATGATTCAGAGCCAAAATTCATCAGGTTTTTGTTTCGTTTTGGTTTTGGTGCCAGAGTTCAAAGCTTGCACACTTGCACATACTATATTCCTATTCTGCCACTAAGTACATCCTCAGTCCTTTAATAGTTTTGAATACAAAACTGTGAGTCAGCAAAGCAGGTATCCAACAGACTCAAAGGGTCTTGTCCAAAACTAGGTTAAGAGGCAGATTTTCCTCACCAAAATTCACTTCTTCCTGACAGCTAGGTCCACCGTGCTTCATATATACAGTGCTATCTATATTTGATTCAGGACATGCTGTGCAAGCATTCAACCAACTGTGCTACATGTACCACCAGACCAAAAGTAATGTTTTTATTAGGAACATAAAGTTCTGAGTTAAAAGCCAAAATGAAACCTTTTTGCCAATTATTTTAGGACACAACTCCCCTGCAGTCCAGCCCTAAGTACTACTGTAGTACCTGAAACTAAGTACTAGTTTTTTTCATCTCCTATGTATTTTCCTAATCTTCACCCAGAACAAAGGATGGGAACCAGAAGAGAATAGCCTCCCTGGCCTCTTGTCCTTCCTTCTTAAAAGTATTGTAAGTTTTTATTTGGAAAACTAGCCATATGTTAAGCGAAGTTCCCACCACATTAGATGTTAGTTACACAGAACAAGTAACTTAGTCCTACATTACAGACTTAATTCCACACTAGCAACAGTACTAATTCTAAGTAATAAAGCCATTCAATTCTATACAAGAAATCTGTTGAAAGCTAGTGCTGGGCTCTTCTCTTCTAAGTTTTAGAGCAGCACTAACATAAAACTAAACTGAGCTTTAATCCCAGCACTTGGGATTAAAGAGGCAGAGGCAGGCAGATTTCTGAATTCGAGGCCAGCCTGGTCTACAAAGTGAGTTCCAGGACAGCCAGGGCTATACAGAGAAACACTGTCTCGAAAAACNAAAAAAAAAAAAAAAAAAACTAAACTGAGCATAAATTGTAGATATAAACATAAGCAATACACACATAAAACAAGGAGAGAAATGCAAAGCATGCCACCAAGTTAATCCTATGTGCAAAATGCACTGGGGACCAATGGGTTCACACTAATAAAGCTGACTTATGACTTGTGTGTGTGTGTGTGTGTGTGTGTGTGTGTGTGTGTGTGTGTGTTTGTTTCACTCAGGCATATGTGAGCACATGCTGCAGGATCAAAACAACCTGCAAGAGTCAGTTCTTCCTTCTTATGAATCCTAAGGATCAAACTAAGGTCCTAAGACTTGGGAACAAGGATCTTTACCAACTGAGTCATCTCACTGGCCTGAAAAAGGCTTGTATCCTATAAAATTTGCCAACACAAAAAAAAATAGGCATGGTAGCAAATGCAAGTAATCCTAGCACTTGGGAAGCTGAGGCACACCTGCAGGAAAGGTCAGCCTAGACTGCAGGAGTTCTAAGAAAGCCAAAGTTATTATACAGCAAGACTCTGTCTCAAAAACAAAGTTCACAAAAAAAAAAAAAAAAAAAAAAAAAA
>NC_034601.1:4993133-4995989 GCF_900095145.1 Mus pahari | reverse complement strand
AAAAAAAAAAAAAAAAAAAAAAAAAAAACCTTCAAAATTTGGTACTGTTTCAGTAAGGAATCACAAATCTTTACCATCTACCTCAACGCAGAACACTTTCTCCAACTACTGTTCCAGGCACTCCCAGATTGTACCAGATTTCTCATTTTGTTCACCTTAGCAGTCAAACAGACCACACTGAACTAAACCGTTAGAAATTGGATATAAGCTAAGTTGTGATAACATGGTGCGTGGTTTTACACTCATGCCTTCTAGGACAGCCAGGACCACACAGAGAAACTCTGTCTTACGAAACAAAGGCAAAGAAAGAAACAGGATGTGATGATGTGATAACCCTGTATACCTGTCCATTCTACTTCACTTGTTTAAAAAGGAATGTACATTGCCCAAAGCTTATTGTAATGCATACACAATTTTAAAAGACAAAATACGGATTATTTCCTTTCACAGTAAGCACTTCACACTGTGCACAGTAACTGAAGCTGTTAGAAACTGATCATCGGCACTATCAACATTTGAATATTCTCTGAATGCTGACCAAAGGAAAAAAAAAAAAGAAAGAAAGAAAAACACCTAGAAGCTTGTACACTATTTATAACTTTGTTTTTATTAAAGCCAATGAAGAGATCTCCTGTGAAATCCATGGCTCCAATCATCTCTAGAATCACACACCAAACAAAAAATAGATCTGAGCCAGGCATTGGTGGTACAAGCCTTTAATCCCAGCACTTGGGAGGCAAAGGCAGTCAGATTTCAGAGTTGTTGGAGGCCAGCTTGGTCTACAATGAGTTCCAGGACAGCCAGGGCTACACAGAGAAACCATCTTTTAAAAAAAGAAAAGAAAAGAAAAGAAAAGAAAAGAAAAGAAAAGAAAAGAAAAGAAAAGAAAAGAAAAGAAAAGAAAAGAAAAGATCTGAGATCAATCTGTGAAGTGTGAAACTTACCTACTGTTCTTCAGTACTACTACAATTGTAGATGGCTTACCAAAGATAATGTTCAAGGATAAACAACTCAATGTATGCAATATCAAGAGAAAATTCTCAATGTCTTACAGACTTCTAACCAACCCATGCTTCAAAGACAATTTTTAAAAGTAGAGGTAGGGGGCTAAAATGGTGTCTCAGTGTTTTAAAGCACTTGTTACTCTTAGAAAGGACGCACAACTGATTTCCAGCACCCACACAGCAAAATCATCCAGTTTCCAAAGCTCTTGATGCCCTCTTCTGACCTCCACAGGCACCAGGCACACACACAGTGTGCATACAGGCAGGCAAAGCACTTATCCTTTTTGGTGAAAGAGGGTGGGGGTGAGAATGGGCTTCTCAGTGGGACGGTTCTAGAACTCTGTAGATCAGGATGGCCTGGGAACTCAGAGATCCACCTGCCTGTCTCCCAAATGCTGGGATTAAAGGCATGTGCCACCACTGCCCAACTTTAAATCTTTTTAACTATAGAGGTAAAACAACTGAATAGGACTGTTGGCACACAGCACTTGGAAAGTTGAGAAGCAGGATGATTGCCATAATTTTGAAGACAGCCTAAAGCCAGATAGCACATAGCCAGTGTAACAGAAAAAGAAAACAGAATTCTAGGATTAAAAAAATGCCAGATGTGGTGGCTCACAACTTTAATCTCAGCACTCTGTATAGGTAGAGGGAAGATGATCTCTGTGAATTTAAGGCTAGCCTTATCTACACAGGGACTCCCAAGCCAAGGAGAATTACATGGTGAGTCATGTCTCAAAAAAAAAAAAAAAATGAATATAAAATAAATAAACACAACTAAGAGATGCAGCTAAGCTGGTAGACAAGGCATGCATGCACAATGCTTTAAGTTTGATCCTCAGTGACTTAGTTAGGGCCAGGTCTGCACAGGTCAAATCACTCACAGCCACAAAGTCTTCCAAATTCCTATTAGGATGGCTCATATTAAGCCCCACTTAAAATATTCTTTCCAAATCTGCACCAAACAAAAACATGGTCAGGTCTATCACAGCAAAACTCCACTCCTGGTACCAACTTCTGTCTTAGGGTTTTACTGACATGAACAGACACCATGACCAAGGCTACTTATAAGGACAACATTTAATTGGGACTGGCTTACAGGTTCAGAGTCCATTATCATCAAGGTGGGAGCATGGCAGTGTCCAGGCAGGCATAGCGCAGGAGGAGCTAACAGTTCTACAGCTTCATCTGGAGGCTGACAGGAAAATACTGACTTCTAGGCAGTGAGGACAGGATATTAAAGCCCATACTCACAGTGACACACCTACTCCAACAAGACTACACTTCCTAATAGTGCCACTCCCTTGGCCAAGCATACAGAAACCATCATGCTCAGCATAGATTAAACTGGGTTTGATAACACAAATCTCCAGATAGAAGTTCCAGATAGAAGCTAGATGATCAGAAATTCAAGGTCACCTACAGCTAAACAGTAAAGAGACCAAACTAGTCTTGAAACATGTGTATGTTTGGGAAAGTGGGGGAGGGGAGCTTGAGAAGTAACTCTATGAGGTTCCTAAAGACTGCATACAAAACAGCCTAGATCACCAGCCTCCACCCCAGCCTAACCTTGTGTCTTAATAAGGGCTACCCAGGCTAACCTTGTCCTGAATGACAATAACCAGTCCAATCTTAAAAGATAAGCATCCCAGGGGCTGGAGAGATGGCTCAGTGGTTAAGAGCACTGATTGAGCTTCCAGAGGTCCTGAGTTCAATTCCCAGCAACCACATGGTTGCCCACAACCATCTGTAGTAGAATCCAATGCCCTCTTATGGTGTGTCAGAAGACAGCAATGGTGTATTCACTCATACATACAATAAATCTTAAAAAAAAAAAAAAAAAAAAAACAAA
>NC_034601.1:4991467-4993095 GCF_900095145.1 Mus pahari | reverse complement strand
CATGGTTGCCCACAACCATCTGTAGTAGAATCCAATGCCCTCTTATGGTGTGTCAGAAGACAGCAATGGTGTATTCACTCATACATACAATAAATAAAAAAAAAAAAAAAAAAAAAAAAAAAAAAAAAAAAAAAAAAAAAAAAAAAAAAAAAAAAAAGGTATTTAGAGACAGACATGGCAGCATGCCTATAATCCTAATACTTATACTTAAGAGGCTGAGGGTAGGATCACTGTACATCAAAATTAAAGACCAGCAAGAACATTGTCTCAAAAGAAAAGTCAGTTGGTTTAGCAATGTTATTTCCCAAATACCTCCCACACCTACCTAGAGTCAAGCAAACCTTTTCATACTCCTTTTAGTTCAAGATATAAAATTTACATTATGCCAATATTTAAGGGATGTATTCTCTTTGGAATGCGCAAATAAATCAAAAACCAGCCTCCACAATTTTCATGCCAGTCACCCGGCTCAAAAAAAAAAAAAAAAAAAAAACCAAAACCAAAACCAAAAACAAAAACCAAAAACAAAAACAAAAACAAAAACAAAGCAGCAGATATTTTGACAGATCTGGCATAGAAGGTCTAGGTTCTATAGTCATCAAGCCAAATTCTAAGCCCTCTTTTTGAGACAATGTTTCACTGTGTAACCCAGGCTGACATGGAACTTGCCACCTTCCTTCCTCAGAATCCCAAGTAACTAAGATTTACAAGCCTGTATGTATCACCAGGGCATGCCCAAGCACTCCACTTTACTGAATTTTGTCCTCCAGAAGCCAAAAGCAATTTACTTTCTCTTCCACATTCTTCTGAGACCAAACCGCAAAGCATGGTCAATTTTTCAAAAGCTTACACTGGAAATTAAACGATTCCTCCCCCACCCCCCAAAAAATTTCCCTAAGGGTCATGAATTAATTCAGTGGGTAAATGTCCTTGCCTCCAAGCCTGATGACCCAAGTTTAATGAACGTTTAAGAGAACTAACTCCCAACACTGTGTCCTTTGATTCTGCATACAAATGTAACACACACTAAGAAAGTAAATGTTTTCCTTCTCCTTTCTTCACCATCATAGCCTTATCTTCCCACAAGACTTTCAGAATGAAGTTGATTCCTGGCCAAGAAAAACAAAAGCAAAATCATCCTATTCCTCAATGGAGTCTGATGAAAACTGGTCACAAAAATCAAAAGAAAAAAACAAAAACAAAAACGAGTTTGAGGCCAGCCTGGTCTACAGAGTTGAGTTCCAGGACAGCCAGAGCTAATACAGAGCTATACAGAGCTATACCCTGTCTCAAAAAACCAAAAGAAAAAAATAAATACGAAAACTGGTCACAAAATCAAGTACAACTCCAAGAGAAAATGCTAGAGAGCAAAGCTGGGTCTGTAAAGATCCACACAATGGCAAGACCTAGGGTTTCTCTGAGTCATGGTCATTGATCAATCCTACTAGATGGGAGGTCAACATTTTTAACCTGGAAGACAAGGTCATGTTTAACTTGGAGGTATAGTTTGTCTATTAAGAAAACAGAACCTCTCAAAAAAATATATACGCTTTTTTTAAAAAGTGGATCCAGGCTGGGCAGTGGTGGTGCACACCTTTAATCCCAGCGCTCGGGAGGCAGAGGCAGGC
>NC_034601.1:4985595-4991311 GCF_900095145.1 Mus pahari | reverse complement strand
CAAGTAAGCATGTCCCGACCCCTTTGTTAAGAGTTCTATCTCAATCCTGACCTTCCTGTGCTCACTTAAAAAATTACCTTGGAGCACCATTCTTCACAGGTTTGGAATGAGTCATTTTTAGTTTATCAGGTGCTTGATTACATAAAATACATGAGAGCACTGGCCACTTGAGGATCCCTCCAAAGTTTTTCTCTGTCAGTTATAAACAAATATTTAAATATTTCAACAGAACTGAACAATCTGACCTAAATTTCCCTTTAATGTTAAATTAACTTGTGATACTAAACTTTACTGGTTCTATTTAAGTTAGCCAAATATTCTTAAAACTGTACGTCTGTTCTATAATGGCCACAATCTAAAAAGGTGGGAGGATGTGAAAATAAAATATCATATCCATCCTCCTTACAACAAAAATAAGGTGTTGCTAAACTACCCAGTACCATACAAACTGTATCCGCTCCTATGTTTTATTTAACAGGACTCTTAGAATCAAAACACATTGACAACCCAGGAACTGCATGTCCTATAAACAAAAGCAATGTTCCTAAGCTTTCTAAAGAAAGAACTTATAAAACCATTTGTTATTTTACTGTTTTGAAACAGGATCTCACTACATACCCTCAGCTGGCCTGGAAATCAGTGCCCCTCCTCCCTCAATCACCTGAATACTTCGATTACAGACATTTGCCACCATTAGGTAGCATTTTCAAATAAAGTAATCAAACTAAGAATTATTTTGGAATCCAACCATCCTTTTTTGCTGTTTGGTTTTTCTCAAGACAAGGGTTTCTCTGTGTAGACCCAGCTGTCCTGGAAATCACTCTGTAGACTAAGCCTTGAACACAGAGGCCCTTTGCCTCCTGGGTGCTAGAATAAAAGGCCACCCAACCTCAACCCATTTCTTTAAGGAATTAGCACTAAAAGAAAACTGCTGGGGCTGGTGAGATGGCTCAGTGGGTAAGAGCAACCGACTGCTCTTCTGAAGGTCTGGAGTTCAAATCCCAGCAACCACATGGTAGCTCATAACCATCCTAACAAGATCTGAAGACAGCTACAGTGTACTTACATATAATAAATAAATAAATAAGTCTAAAAAAAAAAAGAAAGAAAGAAAGAAAGAAAGAAAACTGCTAGCTTTAATCTTAGAGGGATCTATCCTATCAGCATGCACCAACACCAAAACCATAGAACATTCATAACAGTAAGTATATGACTTAGGTTAGGGACCCAGCACCCAGAAAAATGTTCAAAATTTGTTTTCTTTCCTTTCAAATAAAGACTACAGAAGCAAAAAGGATAAACCATGGTTATCAAAACGACAGATTACTCTACAATGTAAATAGAACATGCCTTAAATGTACTCAGGAGGCAGAGAAAGAGACAGGCAGATATCGAGTTCCAGGCCAGCCTGATCTATAGAGACTGTCTCAAAAAAATAAAATAAACCAAACCATTGATCTATTAATACCTACAAATATGAACTCAATGGAGCCATTTCATAAGAATTTAGCAATCAGGTATGCAGTTACCAGGGACTAGAGTGGGAAGATATATTCTATGTTAATAGTATGTGTACCAAAACAAAACTGCCCATTTTTAAAAGGTGATTTTATTGTATGCAAATTATAAATTTGTTAAAATTTTAATTTAAGAATTATTTCTAGGGCTGGAGAGATGGCTCAGAGGTTAAGAGCACTGACTGCTCTTCCAGAGGTCCTGTGTTCAATTCCCGGCAACCACATGGTGGCTCACAACTATCTGTAATGGGCATCCTATGCTGTCTTTCTGGTTTGTCTGAAGACAGCGACAGTATACCCACACACGTGAAAAGAATTATTTCTAAATTTCATTTCTATATAAAATGAGTTATTCCAAAGAGTATGCTCAAGACCCTCAAACACTGAGACTGAGGCAAGAAAACCCTAAGTTTGATGCCATCCTATGCTAGCTACAAAGTTAGACTTGGCTTCACAAAAGCAAAAAGTCAATAAGCTGTTTCTGTTTCTTCATAAGACTGGACTGAGTTTCTCATTCCCTAAATTAACATTTTCAGTTACCAGTTCTCAAAATTACTGTGCCTTCAAACTACTAAGTGTACCCTAAAACTCTAACAGAATGTTGACATCAAGAATCTGACACTCAAAAAAAAAAAAAAAAAAAAAAAAAGAATCTGACACTCAAGAAGATATTCCATAACCTCTCAACCTAAATTGTTATTCCCTGAACTACACGAAATTCCATTACTGGTTTGTTTGTTTTTAACGTTTGTAAGCCTTTCACATAGCAGCATGTATACTAACAATCAAACCCCAAACTATTTTATCACAAGAAAAATCCCAAAGCTATGTTAATGCACAAACCTATTGTTACCAACAGTACAATTGCAAGCAAGACCTTATACCTACACACCTTCAGTCATCAGATCCGAAATGAACTCCAAAAAAAAAAAAAACACACCAAAAACAAAGCCATCCACTCAAAACTCTTCTAACAGACGCCACCAATTTACAGTCAATTACAAATTACAAAATAGTTTTGAAAGGAAAGATATGATGAACTTACTAGAGGCAGGCCAACATTCATAATTCCAATCCAATCAGCAAGAGTTCAAAGAACTCCAATGTTTTCACACTACCATGCTCCCAGTAGCCAGAATCAAGAATCTGCAGAGGGTGGGTAATCCCACCTCTGTGGTAAGCACTTCTCCTATTGAATCATTTTCCAAACAAGGCTCACCAGTCTTCCACTGCAGAGCTTCTTAATCTCAGCCCTTTGCCTACTGAGTTAAATCCTTGCTAAAGGGTAGGAGCTAGGGGATTGATGTCTCAGGCACTGTAGAGTAACCAGCAGCCCCCTCTCAAGACTGACAACCAAGTGTCCCCTAAGCACTGTCATATGTCCCCGAGGGAGGAATAGGAGGCGTGTCAAAAATTGCCTCTGGATATCCAGCTAGAACACCACAGATATTCTCAAGTTGCAAGGCATTCAAGGTTAGCAGAAGCTGAACTTGAGAGGAGAAAACACACTCAGAACATCGGCTGTCAACCGGAACGTGGCCTGCCCTTCCTCCTCCCCCCCCCCCCCCCGCAAGCCAGCAAGGTTATCTTTACCTTTATAGAGGTTGGTGACGGCGGTGGCTGCGTTTTGGAAGGGGACCCAGAGAGAAAGTCCTGGCTGCTGACACACTCGGTCTGGAAACAAAAAGGGAAGAAAAAAAAAAAAACAATAGGGGGAAAAAAGACACACACAAGGACATAGAGAAAGAAGAGAATGTTATTTGGGCGTCACTCACTCCGGAACGGCCATATTAGGTTTCGCCATTTTGTTCAGGATTTGGGGATCCCAAAGGGAGCGTGAGACCGGAGTTACTGGGTCGAGGAAGGGGAACCTGACAACAGCGCAGCCCGAGCGGCGAACGCCGCCCGGCAGGCTCAGGGAAGCGCCCCTAGCAGTCTCCGCCCCGAGGCCGGCTCCGGGCACAATAGGGCCGCCCCACCGCCTCCTTCGCCATTTTGTGACAAGGACTCCTCCCCTACCCCCACGATCGGGCCGGGGACACCGGGACCGGGACGTGGGGACCCTCGGGAGGTACTCCAAATCGGGGGCTCCCCATCCTCCACCGTATTTCCCTCCCCTCCCAGGGCAGCTCCTCCGTCGGCGTCCTGCGGGTCAGATGGCCAGGGGTCCGCGGCACGGCCCTCCCCTCCCAGTCGTCCGGCAAACCCCGCAGGGTGCGTGGAGCCGCCGGGTCCGGGGGACCGAGCCGGGAACGGGGCGGAAGAGCAGCTCCGCAGGCCGGGGCGGCGCCAAGATGGCGGCGCGGCCTCACCTTTGTAGAGCTGAGCCACGGCCGTGGCCGAGTTCTGGAAGAGATGCCACAGCTTCTGCTGCTTGTGCTCGGGCTGCGCGGCGGACGCCGCCTCCTCCTGCAGCTCGGGGGACAACTGCTCGTCCTGCTCGGCCTCGGCCAGGCACTGCCGCTCCCACTTGGAGAACCAGTGCTCCGGCCCGTGCTCCTGGATCTCCGCCTCGCCCTCCTCCTTCCGCTCCTCCATCCTCCGCGGCCCCCCGCGGCCTGGCCGCCGCCGCCGCCGCGTCCTCCTTAAGCGCGGTCCCCGCGGGAGCGTCGTCGTCGACAGGCCCGGGAACGAGGGGCCCGGCGGCCGGCCCAGGCCTCCGTGCAAACCCGCGGAGCCGGCACCCACCCCGCACAGCCCGAGACCTCTGCCCACCGACCCCGCTCCGAGGCGCCGCACCCTGGCCTCGCCCGCACCCCTTTACCGCCCACCCACGGCCCCGCGGCCTCGGTCCGACCGCCGCCGCTCTCCGACCGGCGTCCCCTGTCCGGCCTGCGCCGCCGAGCCCACCTCGAAGACTGAGGAACGTCGTCTACGGCGGCGGCGTCGACGCCTCTGCGGCGACCGGGCCCCGCCCTCCCCCGCCCACATGCTGACTGGAAAGCGCCGCCCACTTGGCCAGCGGCGCTTCCCCGGGAGGAGGCGGTTGGGGCGCGCCCACCGTCGGCCTTCCCCATTGGCCCGCCGCAACGGGTTCCGCGTGCTGGCCCCTGGACGCAGCGCTCTGATTGGCTCACCCGCCTGTCGAACTGATGTCATCAATGGGCGGGGGGGGGGCTGGGGAAAAGGAGTAAATGTCAGGGAACACGGAGACTGTAGAGCAGGGAGGAGTTGACAGTGTTTGCGTGCGACCAACCAAAGCAGGAGAAGAGATGGCAGTACACTGGAGCCAAGGGCACTGCGCTTGCGCGGTGCTCGCTTCGCTCCCGCACCCCCGTCTGAGAGTCACGTGACTCCGCCGGGTGACCGCACCCCGCGGGGGCCTTTCCGGGGCTTGCAAGTGCACGGTCACGCAGTGTTTATGTGCTGACTCCTCGAGTTCCTGAGAAGTGCAGTCTACCTCTGTTTGCAACGCGCTTTCTGTGGCTTTTAATGCCATTAATTCCCAACCTTAGTGGGACAAGTAAAGCGTGTGAATCTAAAGGAAAATTCTCCCGAGGTGTGAGCGACCCGGGGACGCCCACCGAGGTTTCCCGAAAAAGGGGACCGGCGGGAGCTGGACACCAGGGCCGCCTGGCGGCCAGTATGCCAGCGCTGGTAGCGACCCGGCACCTGTCCCAAGCACGCTCCCGGGACACGTGCGACCGCCGTGTCCCGCCCCCGCCCTCGCCCCCGCCCCCATGTGCAAATGCTGGCACCCGGGCCCCTGCGCTGCTCACTCAGAGTGATCAGTGCAGGAAAGAGGTCTGGGGGCCTGGGAACAAGGGGGCAGCGCGATCACAGGACCTCTGAGCCTCTGAGCTGACAGCTTACGTATGCCATCTGCACTGGATGGAAGTCCTGCAGGAGCTGATCCTGCCTGCTCTGGCTTCTCCGGACTTCTCCCTGATCTGTCTGGTTCCCAGAGCCTAATCTCTGGCCTCTCTGAAAGTTCATATTCCATTTTCCTTAGAACTAGGCTCAAAGCCAGGTGTGGTGGCGCTCTTCGTTTTGTTTCTTGAAACAACCTTCTTTTTCTCTTTTTTTTTTTTTTTTTTTTTTTTTTTTTGGATTGGGTTTAAATCGTAGAGCTCCTCCTGCCTGGACCTCCTGGGCGCTACGATGAAAAGCCTTTGCCACCACACCTTGTGAGGCGTTTTTGTTTTGTTTTGTGTATAATTTATTTTTATTTTATTTATTTTACTTATTTTTATTTTTAT
>NC_034601.1:4980478-4984459 GCF_900095145.1 Mus pahari | reverse complement strand
GGGGGGGGAGTAAGCACGGTGAAACACACCTGCAGTCAATCCCAGCACTCAGGAGAGTCGTCGCAGATTGAGTTCTGTGTAAACCAGGACTTTATAGGCAGGTCTAGCCTCAAAAGCAAACAATAATAACCACAACAAAAATTCTGCCCAGGCAGTGGTGGCACGCCTGTAATCCCAGAAAAAAAAAATTGTACAAAAGTCGCAGGGCATAAAATCAAATATGGGAGGAAGACAAAAAGTTCCAGCCTGGATTAGAGTACACTCAAAGGGAAGGAGTTTCTCTGCCGTGGGGGTGACACACAGATAACTTCCTACTGAGTAGGGCAAGATAGAATAAAAATGTAAGCCATTCTTTCTGCCTATCTCGGCTATGTCCTCCCAATTCTGTTCCCAAGAAATATCATGTAACCTTTGAGGACTGAGTCATATGAGAGTGTCCTCTGCGTGTGTCTGTGTGTCCCCGTGACCTAGGAGAGGAGGGGTGGGAGGGGCTGGCCCACAGTAGAAGACCATTGGCGAGCCGATGGGGGGGGGGTGACCTTTGAGGATAACTATGGTTTCAGGCCAGCCCTATACTGCTGCAGCCCAGGCAAGCCTAGCCTAAGGAGGGAATCCCCGATTCAGCTGAACGTAGGGTAAAAGTGTCTCCATGAAAGCCTGCTTGTCTGAGTTCAGTCCCCTGAACCCACATAGGAGTGGAAGGAGAGAGCAACTCCACAAAGCTACCTTCTGACCTCCATACACACTATGGCATGCATACGTCTCACACACACACACACACACACACACACACACACACGTGGGCACAATAATAATAAATGAAATATACTGAAAAGAAAAAGCAGTGGGTGCTTTCTTCTGGTTTGACTTGGGCTTTGAAACAGAACCTCACTCCATATACCTTTTCTCTTGAGTGCTGAGATGACAGGAGGGTGCTGCCATGTTTGGTAAGGTGATTAGTTTATGTGTTAGTATTCTTCAAAACTTCTGCTCTTTATATAATTCAGACATCCATCATGTCGGGACACCAAGGACTCTTAAAGCACTACAGGGTAGCACGTAGCTCCAGGCCTAGCTCCAGAGTACTTGGATCGCAAGCATACCTTCCCAAGGCCAGTTTAGATGGTGCTTGGAATAGAACCCAGGGCCTGTGTGTGCCAGGCAAGCACTCTACCAACTGAGATACATCCCCAGCCCTTCCCATGTTTAGTTTATTAGTATGTACCTGTGGGCAAGATGTATGTGTAGGCACACATGCCAGATCACACATGTAGAAATCAGAGGCCTTTCTTTTTTTTAACATTTTTATTTTTCTTTTTTTTTTTTAAGATTTATTTATTATGTCTAAGTACACTGTAGCTGTCTTCAGACACTCCAGAAGAGGGCGCCAGATCTCGTTACGGATGGTTGTGAGCCATCATGTGGTTGCTGGGATTTGAACTCAGGACCTTCGGAAGAGCAGTTGGGTGCTCTTACCTGCTGAGCCATCTCACCAGCCCCCGGAGGCCTTTTGTCATGTCAACTTCACATGCATTCTGGAACTCAAAAGTAAGTCAGCAAGCATACATAGCAAATACTTTTTTCTCACTGAGCCAGCCCCAACCTCCTTTAGAGGAAGGCTGGCCTCCAACTGGGGCTCCTAATTCTTGGGTCTTCCCAGCCATGGGATTACAGGCATTACAATGAGCCAAGGGGAGCAAGGAGTAGTGTCTAAGAACCCGGACATCAGCAAGAATGTTTTGGGGGAGTTAATTAAGTTGGGTTGTGGTCTTTTGAGACAGCTTCTCTGAGTCATTCAGGCTGCCCTGGAATGCATAGCAAGTGTCCTGCCTATCTTCTGCGTCCTGGGGTTACAGGTATATATATGATCCACACCTGGTTTGCAAACATTCAGATATGAGGGGGTGCTGCCTTCGTTAGGGTTACTATTGATATAATAAACACCACAACTAAAAGCAACTTGGGAAGAACAGGTTCATTCGGCTTATGCTTCCACATCACAGTTCATCATCAAAGTCAGGACAGGAACTCCAAGGGCAAGAACCTGGAGGAGGGAACTAATGCAGAAGACATGGGGGGGGGGGGGCCTTGCTTCCCGTGGCTTACTCACCTGGCTATCTTAGCAACCCCAGGCCAACTGGCCCAGAGAATGCTCCACCCATAATGGGCTGGGCCCTCCCCCCCTCCCATCAATCACTAACTAAGAAAATGCCCTCCAGGCTTGCCTACAGCGTGATCTTATGGAGGCAGTTTCTCAATTAAGGCTCCCTCCTCTCAGAAGACTCCTGCGTGCACCTAGATGACCCAGGAATGGCACGAGCTTTGTTTCATTTACTGTATTAGCTGCTCAAGTTCAAGACCAAGGTAGCCAAACAGAATTCCAAGAGTTCCACAAGTCACTCCTGCTGGAGTGGACTGGATCTCAATGTTAAACCAGCTGGTCTTGAACTGAGAGATCTGCCCAAATCCTGGGATCAAAGGCATTCACCAGCACACGTAGCTCCTGTTGAAGGGTTTTTGGGGGAAGGGGGGTGGATTGGGTTTGTTTGTTTGTTTGTTTGTTTTTCAAGACAGGGTTTCTCTGTATAGCCCTGGCTGTCCTGGAACTCACTTTTTAGACCAGGCTGGCCTCAAACTCAGAATTCTGCCTGCCTCCGCCTCCCGAGTGCTCCTGTTGAAGTTTTAAGGAATGAGGCCGTATTTGTGTTCCTTGTAATATAGACTCAATGATAAGCTTTGACCCTGACCTTTCCTTGTGAAGACATCTATTTTCAGCTGTAGAGCCAAGAAGGGATGCGACAGGTGTGGATCTCTAGTTCTAGATCTCTAATAAACATGGGAAGGCACCCATCTGCTTTATTACCAGAACTTGCAACCAGCAGGAGCAGGCCTTTATTTTCTTTTTTTTTCTTTTTCTTTTTCTTTTTTTTTGGTTTGTTTGTTTGTATGTTTGTTTTGTTTTTCCGAGACAGGGTTTCAGAAATCCGCCTACCTCTGCCTCCCAAGTGCTGGGATTACAGGCGAGCGCCACCACCGCCTGACTCCCGGCCTTTGATTTTCATCTCTCAAAGCTGTGGGGGCAGGGATGAGATTTCCCCACCAGGAATGCACACTGACACCCTAACTATTTTGGTTTAGTTTCTTTCCTTCTTCCCCAGCTACAACCCAGTCCCAGCCCCCAACCAAAAAAAGGTTTCTTTAAGGAACCCCCGGCTGTTCTGGAACTCTAGGCCAGGCTAGCTGAGAATTTAGGGATCTGCCTGCCTCTTCTCCCAAACTTGCACCAGCACAACTGGCTCTTTCCTTTTTCTAATTTGCATTTATTTGGGTTGGTATGCATGCCCACAAAAGTGCCTCTGGCATCAAACCTGGACTGTCAACAAGCACCTTTACCCTCTGAAGCATCAGACTAGAGTTTCTGAATCCTGATAGTAACTTTCACAGAGTCAAAATAATATTCTTTGTGGTTTTGTTTGTTTATTTTGAGACAGGCTTCTCTTTGCAGCCCTGGCTGTCCCAGAACTTGCTCTGTAGATCAGGCTGGCCTTGACCTCAAGAGATCTATCTGCTTGCCTTTGCAACCGAGTGCTGGGATTAAAGGCTTGTTCCACCACTGCCCAGCCATTGCTTTTCTTTTTTAATTGTATGTGTGTTGGTTTTTGCCAGTGTGCATGTCTGTGTGAGGGTGTCAGAGTCCCGAGAACCAGAGCTACAGAAGCTGTGAGTTGCTCTGTGAGCGCTGAGAGTGGGAAGCAGGTCTGGATGAGCAGGTCCTGCTCTTAACTACTGTGCCTTCTCTCCAGCCCCAGACTCAACAGGATACCAGGTGATGTGCTTATAAGAAGATAAAGAGAGGGGGCTGGTGAGATGGCTCAGCGGGTAAGAGCACCCGACTGCTCTTCCGAAAGTCCTGAGTTCAAATCCCAGCAACCACATGATGGCTCACAACCATCCGTAACGAGATCTGACTCCCTCTTCTGG
>NC_034601.1:4977741-4979510 GCF_900095145.1 Mus pahari | reverse complement strand
TAGCCCTGGCTGTCCTGGAACTCACTTTGTAGACCAGGCTGGCCTCGAACTCAGAAATCTGCCTGTCTCCACATTTTTTAAGAATGTGTCTGTGAGGGAGGCAGTGAGCAGGTGAGTGCAGTGCCTGAAGAGATAGTTGGAAGCCCTGGAGCTGGAGTTCTGACTCAGTTGTGAGTTGCAGATACGGGGAGCCAAACTCCAGAGCAATAGGAACCCTTTAAACACTGAGCCATCTCTTCATTTCCATGTAAGGTCTGAGGTTCCTTGAAAATTCTGGGTCAGGGGGTTGCTGCCCAGTGGTAGGGGGACATTATCAGCATGCCTAAGGCTCTGGATTTTACTAGCCTGTTATCTATGAGTGAAAACAGGCCTCCTAAGTGCAGATATCACCAGCCTACACTGAATACCTATTGTTGGGGATTTGCTTGGGTTGGTTTGTTTGTTTGTTTTGAAACAGGGTTTCTCTGTGTAGCCCTGACTGTCCTGGAATTCACTCTGTAGACCAGGCTGGCATTGAACTCAGAAATCAGCCTGCCTCTTTCTCCCATGTGCTGGGATTAAAGGCATGTGTCACCACTGCCTGGCTGATTTATTTAATTATATGCAAGTACACTAGCTATGTTCAGACACCAGAAGAGGGCATCCGATCCCATTACAGATGGCTGTGAGTCACAACATGGTTGCTGGAATTTGAACTCAGGACCGCCAGAAGAGCAGTCAGTGCTCTTAACCGCTGAGCCATCTCTCCAGCCCAGATATTAACTTAACGAGGAAAAAATGGTTATTTCTATGTTTTGCTTTGGCTTTTTTTGAAGCTTGTTTCTTGTTGCCTAGGATTGTTTGGAATTTTTGTTCATCCTGCCTCTACCTTACCAGTGCTGGGATTATGACACATGACAACCATTTTCTGCTATTCCAAATGACTGATGATTGACTGACTGTTTCAAGCAATAGCTCACTCTAGCCCTGACTAGCCCAGAACTCACAAGTAAGCTCAAACTTGTGGCCATTCTGCATCCTCCATCCAAATGCTAGGGCAGCTAGCCCAAATGCTATCATGTCCTGCTCCCAAATGATTTCTTAAATCTCTGAAACTGGTAAGGTCTTATGTCCAGAGAGGCAGCAGGCATACCAGGGGCTCTGAAGTAGGGACTATTCTCCACCTAAAGCTGTATCTGGCTTTGCAGAGTCCCTTAGTATAGTAAGGATGTCCTCCCTGCAGAAGATACCTGCTGGCTTCAGAGTTGGGGTCAGAATTCATGTTCAGAGAGACCAGGAGACCAGCAGATATCCAATCATGTGTGTCCATGCACAATGTGTGTGCTGGTTATGGGGTGTATAAAGGGAAGAATTTCCCCATTTGCTCAGAACCTTGGGGTACACATGCCCATAACCTCCACGGCCTCCTGCAATCTGTTTATTGAGTCTCAGATGTGGATGGCTCCATCTTCCCACAGTGCATAGACTGAAGAGCTCTCACCCAGATGTCCGTACAAGGTTTATGCTTGTCATTTCTCTTATTCCTGTTGTGATGGCATGTGATCCTCCCCATCAGGAATGAGACAAATGGGTGGACATCGGAACGGGGAGTGTCATTAAGCTAGTGGCCAGTTTATTCCTTTTATTTTTCCCTTCTGTACAGTCTATCTTTCGGGCTTTTTTGTTTCGTTTTGTTTTGTTCTGTTTTTGAGTCAGGGTCTCTGTATTAATTAGGGTTTCCATTGCTGTGAAGAGACCATGACCAAGGCAACTCTTTTTTTTTTTTTTTT
>NC_034601.1:4974124-4976766 GCF_900095145.1 Mus pahari | reverse complement strand
AAAAAAAAAAAAAAAAAGATAAATTCAGTGGGTGGTGGTGCATGCTTTTAAGCCCAGTACTTGGAATGGCAGAGGCAGGTGAATCTCTGAGGTTGGTCTACAGAGTTTCAGGACAGCCAGGGCTGTTACACAGAGAAACTCTGTCTCCAAAACCTAATTAATTAATTAATTAATTAAAGTAAGAAAACTACCTATGCTTCCCAACACTAGGATTTAATGTTTGTCTTAGCATTCTTACATGGTTACATTGTAGTTACTTTTGGAATTGTTGTGAAATAACTAGCAAAAGCAATTTAATAAGGTAGGGTTACTCTAACTCACAGTTTGAGGTTATAGTTGGCCAAGCAGGAAAGTCACAGGCGTAGAAGGTAAGGCAGCTGGTCACATTGTGCCCACAGTCAGGACAGAGGATGGATTCTGACCAACAGCTTTCTCCTTTTTCCAGTTCAGTGCCCCTAGCCCACAGGAATGGCACCACATATATTATGATGAGTTTTTTCATCTCAATTAAACCAATCTACACACACACACACACACACACACACACACACACACAGAGTGGTATGTTGCCATGGTGATTCTAAATCCAGTCATCAGTGTCAGAAACCTGTTCCTTCAGCAGGCTCTACTGCTCAGGATATAAAGAAACACATCTACTTCCTGGTTTTACCTAGGGCTCTATGCAACTTGTTAGATGGGTGAGTTGATCCAAACTCTGGTCTCCAAGTTTGTGAAATAGGCGCTCTTAACCACTGGCTACGGAGTCATGTCTCCAGCCTTTTCCCTACCCCATCCCCTAATTATTTAAAAAATTAGGACAGTTTGATGTATCCTGAGTGCCCTGGTCCTTGGCACCCAAAGATAGCCTCAAGTTTCTGATCCTCCTGCTTCTGCTTCAGGAGTGCTGGTATGACAGACAAGCACAAAAATCTGTGATATGCAGGCTTAGAAACAACTCAGCAAAATAATGAATTAGGTTAAACTCCATCAAAACATATATTCTTCACTTTTGGTCTTTTTAAAAAATTAGAATATATTAGCCAGGCATGGTGGACACGCCTTTAATCCCAGTACTCAGGAGGCTGAGGCAGGTGGATTTCTGAGTCCCAGGCCAGCCTGGTCTACAAAGTGAGTTCCAGGACAGCCAGGGTTATACAGAGAAACCCTGTCTCGAAAAACAAACAAACAAACAAACAAACAAAAGAATATATTAATTAAACATAATGAATTTCAATAATGCTGGGATAGGACCCAGGGTCTTGCATATGCTAGGCAACTTCTCTACTACTGAGTAACACACTTCCACCATGATATTCATTCATTAGGATGTTTTTATACATATACAGAATGTATTTCAGCCACATTGCCTACCCCTTACTTTTTTTTTTTTTTTTTTTTTTTTTTTTTTGAGACATGGTCTCTCCACATAGCCAGTTGTCTTAACTCTGATTCCAGGACACTCAGGAACTCAGACCAGACTGGCCTTGAACTCACAAAGATCCACCTGCCTCCACCTCAAAGCATGCACCATCACGACAGGCACACTAGCTAATCCCTCACTTTCTTTTGTCCCCTCCCACTTGCTCTGATCCCTGCTTTCGAACTAGTGCAGTTGTTCTCAGCCTACAGTCACACCGCAGAGGTTCTCAGCCTATAGTCACGCCGCAGAAGTTCTTAGCCTATAGTCACACCGCAGAGGTTCTTAGTCTACAGTCACGACCCCACTGGGGAATGATGAATAAGCCTTTCTCAGGGCTCACCTAAGCCCACTGGGAAACACAGATTTTATCATTTACATTCCACAATTTACATTATGATTCAATAGTGGTAGCAAAATTATAGTTATGGAATAGCAATGAAATAATTTTATAGCTGGTAGGGAGGGGTCACCACAACATGAAAAACCTACATTAAAGGGTCACAGCATTAGGAAGGTTAAGAACCAATAAACTATGCTCTCTCTACTTTCATGCCTTTAAAAAAAATACTGTATCCAAAAAAAAAAAAAAGAAAACAGCTTTTTTTTTTTTCACATTTTATTTACTGAGGAGACAACTCACCAGTTAAGAGGACCTGTTGCTCTTCCAGATGACCTGGGTTCGGCGTGCACATGGGTCTGTGTGCACATCTCTCTAGGTACCCATGGAGACTAAAAGGATCTGGAGTTAGTTCCAGGTGGCTGTGATTTGGGCATCAAACTCAAGTCCTCTGCAAGAGCAGTCTGCCCTCTTAAGCCCTGAGCTCTCTCTCCGGCCCTGTTGTGCATGTTTGTGTTCCCTGTAAACCAGATTTGTCTTAAACTTGAGGCAATTCTCTTTCCCCTGCCTCCCAGTTGCTGGGATGTTTGAGTTACAGTAATGACTGGGGCATCACCCAGTAAGACTACAATTTCCCTGGGTCAGAAAGGGTGCAGAGAAGGCCCACTCCAGAAACAGTTCAGAAAACAATGTCTGCTTCATTACAGGTGAGAAACAATGTATATGGTGGAAGCCTATTGTATTAGTCAGGGTTCTCTAGAGTCACAGAACTTGCAGATAGTCTTCATATAGTAAAGGAATTTATTGATGACTTACAGTCTGCAGTCCAAATCCCAACAATGGTTCAGTAGTAGCTGTGAATGGAAGTCCAAGGATCTAGCAGTT
>NC_034601.1:4966905-4973954 GCF_900095145.1 Mus pahari | reverse complement strand
CTCCCAGTCTCCAGATTAGGTTCACTGGTGAGCCTTCCAATTCTGGATTGTAGTTCATTTCAAATATAGTCAAGTTGACAACCAGGAATAGCCACTACACCTATCGACTGTGATTTGTTGGTACATTACCTCAGATTGGACAGTGGGCACTCACACCACCAGGGTCTTCTATAGAAGAAGCACATAAAAGAAGATGCGGGTATGCAGACTTGTCAGTAGGCCAGCTACAGGCACTCATGCTACTTCAGCGTTCAGTGTTCTGATTGCTGGGAACACTCAGGAGCACGGTGCACCGTGCTTCTGACTTAGAATTGCAGTGTGCTAGACAGCCTGGTTACCAGCCATGCCTGCACTTTCTCCTACACTGGGAATGTAAGCATAAGCCACCATGCCTGGCCCTTAAAAGTCTTTAAAATGACAAATAAACCAAGGTGGTGGTGGTATACACCTTTAATCTCAGCACTCTGGAGGCAGAGGCAGGTGGATCTCTGAGTTCGAGCCCAGTCTGGTCTACCAACCTAGTTCTGGGACAGCCAATGCTACACGGAGAAACCCTGTCTTAAAAACCATACCAAAACAAAAAGAACCATTATTAGGTAAGTAAATAAAAAGAAAATGAGTGGTGGTGGTGTGTGCTTTTGATCCCAGACTTCAGAAGGCAGAGGCAGATTCTAAAATTGAGGCCAGCCTGGTCTACAGAGTAAATTGCTGAACAGACAGAACTACACGGAGAAAAACAGCAACATCAACAATAATAATAAATGGCAAATAATCCGCCGTTTTACATTGTCATATTCAACCTTAATTGGTTGAACGCTTGAATATGAATAGCTTCATGTGGTGGCACTCAATTGTAATCCCAGCACTTGGGAGATGGAGCCAACAGGATCAGAAGTTCAAAGTCATCCTCAACCACACAGTTTGCAGCCAGCCTGGGCCACTTTAATGTGCCTACCTCCAAATGCAGGACAGCAAGAAGGCTGGAGCCCAGTGATAGAACACTTGCCCATCAAGGACGAAGCTGGGGAATCCAGGAAAGAAAGAAATGAAAACTCTGGGCTGGAGAGATGGCTCAGCGGTTAAGAGCACTGACCGCTCTTCTGAAGGTCCTGAGTTCAAGTCCCAGCAACCACACAGTGGCTCACAACCATCTGTAATGAGATCAGATCCCCTCTTCTTCTGGTGTGTCTGAAAACAGTTACAGTGTACTTACATAAATAAATAAATAAATAAAAAGAGAAAGAAATGAAAACTCCCAAGTACCTGTGGAAGCATGGGGCAGACTCTAAGGATGACACAGGATACCTGCTTTTCAGCAAACCCCAGGGACCCTGATACAGACTTCCAGTTTGCACCCGTAGCACTGGAGGCTTGAAAAGCAGACTCTAGCAATCAATCCTGCATAGGACCAGCAAAATCCTGTGGTGTGGAACTGTGTCTGCTTCGAAGTGAGGCTTTCCCCACTAGCTAATTTGTAGGTGCCGGTGATTAGAGCAAATTAGCTGGATTCAGGTGCTCTTTCTTCTTAAGTATCATCCATCTGCCCCCGGATCACCAAACACCACTTATTTTTACCCCAGAGAGAGGCTCTGGGCCAGACAGAAAGTTAAGAATAGAAAGCTAGCGGGTCATCTGACTGCAGTGTCACCACCGCCTTGTGGTTTGCTGCTGCGTGGAAACCCTGCTTCCTTAAATAAAAAAAGCCTTGGTCTTTTTCAGAAACCGATGAGCCACAAGACGCTCAGCCAAGGCAAGAGCTGTCAGTGACGAGTTCAGAATATAGACTCATGCCAGGTGTGGTGGCACACACCTTTAATCCAAGCACTTGGGTGGCAGAGGAAGATGGATCTCTGCGCACATACGGTCAGTCTGTGGAGTTCCAGGATTGGCCAGGGCTACATAGTGATGTATATGTATATTAATGTGTATATATGAATATATATATCATCTTTCCTGCCCAAAATATGTCTTCTTGTCATTTGAGATGACAGTAGGAGCAGAGGTCAGTCTCTCTTTCTGTGATGGTTTGCATAGGAAATTTGTCTCCAAAGGTGTGGTCGCCCCCTGGTGGTACTTTTAAGTGTTGACTGAGCAGAAGGGAACAAGTTTCATTGGTGGATTTCCTGTAAGAGGAAAAGGGTTAGACCTTTAAATATCCTTCCTTTTGTCAGGCAGTGGTGGCGCACAACTTTAATCCCAGCACTCAGGAGCCAGAGGCAGGCAGGTCTCTGAGTTCGAGGCCAGCCTGGTCTACAGAGTGAGTTCCAGGACAGCCAGGGCTACACAGAGATCTTTCCTTTTTCTCTACCTCCACCATGTAAACCTCACCATGATGGTTCAACCTTGCTTTACCAATCACAGCCTGAACCCCCTGAAACTAAGCCAGAATAGACCTCCCTTTTCAATGCTCTCTAGTCGATATTCTGTCATGGAGTGAAAAGCTGACTAATAGACTACTACAGCTTCCCCTTGCCCTCTCCTCTAGATCCATGGTTCTCCGCCCTCCTAATGCTGCGACCCCCTTAATATAGTTCCTCACATTGTGGTGACCTCCAACTTAAATTATTTTCGTTGTTACTTCATTTGGCTCCTGTTATAAACCATAATGCAAATATCTGATCTGCAGATGGTCTAAGGTTGCGACCCACACAGGTCATAGGCATAGAATGAACCAAGGTTACAGAGCAATGACTAACTATGCTCAGAAGAGCATCCTTACCTGTGTACACACAGGCCTGTCCTAGCTGCCCAAGCTTACTGTGTCATCGGCCACATTGCTGTAGCAACCACGCTTCCTTCCGCAGGAGGAAGTATCCAATGCATACAACACACGGCTTTCTATCTCTTTGGCTCCTCGTTTTCAAAGATTCCTATATCACAAACCTTAGACTACAGGGGCCAGCAAGATGGTGCAGCAGGTGAAGGGATTGCAGCACAGGCCTGGTGTCCTGGGTTCAATCTCTAGCACCCACAGAGAGGTAGAAAGAAAAGCAACTCTACAAAATTGTTCTCTGACCTCCATCTGTGCTCCATGACAGGCACAGGCACACACGCATGTGTGCGCACACACATACATACATACATGCACACACACACACATATCACAGACACATGGTAATAAACACCAATAAATGAGATATAATTATTCTGTGGATAGCCCTCTTCATTTTATTTTTAATTTAGGTTTATTTGTTTTATTGTATGTACACTACATGCATCTGAGTAGGTAAGTATAGGGTGGCAGATGGCCTGGAACTGGAGTTATAGGAAGTTGGGAGCCACCATTTGGGTTCTGTTCCCAGAACCCAGATCTCCGTGAGAGCAACGAGTGTTCTAAGCTGCTAGCCATCTCCTTTTGAGTCAAGGTATTAAGTCACTAAGGCTGGCTCCACCCCACTTTGTAGTAAAGGATGACCTCAAACTTCTGAGCCGTCTGCCTCCATCTTCCTGGTACTGAGATTACGTGAACACTCAGAGCATCTCACTAAATTTATTTTTCATTATTTATTATTTTTCTTGGTTGTTTTTGTTGGGCTTTTTCTTTTTCTTTTTCTTTTNTTTTTTTTCTTTTTTTTTTAATAAATGTAGCCATGGGTGGCCTGCAACTCAATATTGTATTCTAGGCTTAGCCTGGAACTCTTGAAGCCCTACCTGCCTTTACCTCCCAAGTGCTGGGATTAAAGGCCTGGTCCTCATCACTCCTCAGATGGAGTCTTTGGAGGGAGTCTCATGGAGCCTCCCTCCCACCCCACAAGAAATGGAGCTGTACCTATGATCTCCTTGCCTCTACATCCCCAGTGCTGAGACTGCAGGCGTGTGCCCCATGCCTGGCTTGGATTCCTCTTTAATAAGAGGGGGTCTTACACCGTAGGACAGGCTAGTCTGGAAGTCTTTAGTCATGATGTAGCCCTGGCTGGACTTGAATGTGTGGCTCAGCTTCCTGATTCACAGGACAGCAGGGACAGGACAGCAGATATGTCCCTGTAACTAACTCCAGAGGAGTTTCCCTTTCCCTTTCCTTTTGTTTCTCTGTTAGTGTTAACTGTCCACTTGACAGGATCTAGGTTTCTATGAGAGATGGGCCTTGGCCGTGCCGCTGAGAGGTTATCTTGATTAGGTTTATTGAGGTAGGAAGACTGGCCCATTGCTGGGGGGGTGTCATTCCTTGTGCTGGGATCCTGGAAGGTACAGAGGAGGGCAAGCTAAGCACCCACCTTCACCCACTGTGCCTCCTGTGACCGGCTGCTTCAAGCTGCTATTGCTTCCACTTAACCCCACCCCCATGACGGACTGTACCCCTTAACTGTTAGCTGAAGTAACCCACCCCCTTGTGTGCTTTCATTTACACACGTCTTTAATTTCAGCACTCAGGAGGAAGAGGCGTGTGAGTGGTTGGTCTACACGTGTCCTGGTGCACGCACGTGTGGTAACTGGGACAACCCCCAGGAGCTGACTCTTACCACGTGGGGCCTGGGGATATATTGTTGATGGATGTGTTGCCTGTGTGTGTGTGTGTGTGTGTGTGTGTGNGAGAGAGAGAGAGAGAGAGAGAGAGAGAGAGAGAGAGAGAGAGAGAGAGAGAGTGTGTTAAGGGCATGCCAGAGGCCCTCAGAAGCCAAGACGGTGTTGGGTCCCTTGGCAGTGGAGTTAAGGAAACTATGAGCCACCACCACATGGGTTCTGGGAATCTAACCCAGACCCTCTAGAAGAGCAGTGGGTGCTCCTAACCACTGAGCCATCTCTCCACTGCAGAAGCTACAGGTTTCAAAACCTACTGAGAGTGACATCTACCTCTCTGCTGTGTTCTATGAATTTGTTCCCCCATTTCACTAAGTCCAGACCTCATGAGTATCACACACAGGAGGAATGGACACCAATAGGCCAGCCTGGTCTACAGAGTGAATTCCAGGACAGCCAGGGTCTCTCTCTCTCACACACACACACACACACACACACACAACACACACACACACACACACACACACACACACGCAGAGTCTCAGAAAAATAACAGCAACAATAATATCAATCAATCATAAGAGAAAAGGTTTTGAGATGGAATCTCCCTAAGTTGTCCAGGCCGACCTTCACCTCACTCTCCAGTGCAGGCAACCCTTGACCTTGTGATCTGCCTCAGCCTCCCCAGGACCTAGAGCAGACCCGCATCACCAGGTTCACCAAACTTTCTTTAAGGCTCAAGGAAAGCTTCTCCTGGGCCCAGGCAACTCTCTGGGCTTTTCTGCCATGCGATGATGCAGCATGACGCAGGGTGACTCAGCAACCCCGGGCCGATTCCAGTGTGAACTCGCCACGCAAGAAGAGTGCAGCCTGGAGTCTCCTCAGGAGCTGAGGAAGGAAGGGGCAAGGTTCCATTGGACAGGATGAGTCACATGGGCCTTACTGGATGAGTCAGGCACCAGAATTTCCATGTCCTCTAATGTTAGGACCTGAAAGGTTAAAAAACAAACAAAAAAAAACTGGACATTGGAGAGATGGTGACTCAGTTGCATTCGATAAAAGAAACTTTAGGACCTGGAGAAATGAGTCAGTAGTACGACCGTGTACTGCTGTTGCTTCAGACCCAAGCTCAGTTCCCGGCACCTAAGTCTGCTCACAACTGTTGGGAGCGACCCTGTTTGAATGCGAACTGCCTTGTGAGCCATAAGTGCTTACTCACAAAGTCTTGGCCTTAGTGGAAAAGTTTTAGCTTAGTTGAGATTTCTGTGGGAAAAGTTGAGGCCTCTATGGGAAAGTACGACCCCCAGATAAGAACAAATAGCTATAGATCGTGTGGACAGGTGCCTAGCAACCCACGCTGTTCTGTTCCTCCTGCTGAACTTTTTACCTGGCCAATAGCCTGCTTTAGGGAACAGGTGTGTTCCCCCAGAAACAAAGCGATTCTGCGTCATCCCCCTCCCCATACCCGGCTTCTATGGGCATAAAACCTTCCTGGAAACAATAAAAATTTGTCAGCTTAGCCCAGCGTGGTGGCACACGGCTTTAATCCCAGTGCTCAAGAGGCAGAAGCAGGCGGATTTCTGGGTTCGAGGCCAGCCTGGTCTACAGAGTGAGTTCCAGGACAGCCAGGACTATATAGAGAAACCTTGTCTCGGAAAACAAAACAAAACAAAACAAAAAAAACAAAAAAACAGAAAAACAAAACAAAACAAAAACAAAAACAAAAAAATTGTCAGCTTGATCAATCAGACTTGCTGTCCGTCCTTGAGTTTCTCGCCTCTCATTCTCTCCACAGGTGGGTCGCCAGACCCTGTTCCACTGGCCGCTGAGACACACAACCACGCATAACTCCAGCTCCGGGATCCCCGGGCCTCTTCTATTCCCTGAAGGTGCCAGGTACAAATCTGGTGCACAGCTGCCCATGTAGGTAAAACAGTTATACACATAAAATAAACACATCTAAACTTTTTGACTAAAGTCTTATCGTTTGGTTGGAACCCTTGTTTGCCCAACACACACTAGGAAACCCCGGCTGCTCGCCTTCCCTCAACCCCTCCGGCAACAGGTCATCATCGACCTGCCTTGTTTCTGGTAACCCACTCAAGAGTGCCAACCCAGGGGCTCAGCTTTTTACCATACATGGGCAGAATCCCAGCTTCTAGCTAATACATCAGCAGCCCTCGCCTAAGACCTATAAACCTGCCTTGCCTTAGCCCAGACGCACGGCTTCTTCGACTCCTTACCTTGGGACCTATGAACCTGCCCTGGAGCAGAGTCTAATAAACCTGCCTTTACCTATTTTTAGTCTGGCCTACATTGAGTCAGCAGGGGGGAGGTTAATCCAGGTTGTATACTAGGTGACTACCATCCTAGCCAATGTGGACAGCTTGCTAAATCTGGGAGAAGACTGCTCAAAATGAATTTTTTTAGTCTCTTTCTCTCTTTCCCCACCCCCTCTCTTTTTCTCTCTAACAATAACTTTTCTTGTTGTTGTTGTTTGTTTTGGGTTTTCGAGACAGGGTTTCTCTGTATAGCCCTGGCTGTCCTGGAACTCACTCTGTAGACCAGGCTGGCCTCGAACTCAGAAATCC
>NC_034601.1:4961938-4965954 GCF_900095145.1 Mus pahari | reverse complement strand
TTTTTTTTTTTTTTTTTTTTTTTTTTTTTTTTTTTTTTGACTCAGTGTGTCTCTGATTGGCCCAGAGACCAGTGCTTCCAACAGCTAATCATTTGATAGTTTTAATTAACTGGGGATTATTTTTACCATACTGGGTATACTTAGATATTTCTTTTTTAACATGTGTGGGTGTTTTGCCCGCATGTGAGCCTGGTGCCTGTGGAGACCAGAAGAGGGCATCAGATTCTCTGGAAATGCAGCTCCTTAGGACTGTGACCACTATGTGGGTGCTGGGAATCAAATCCTGGCCCTCTGAAAGAGCATTACTCTTAAAGGCGGAACCGTCTCTTGCACAGCTTGGCTTTTTGCCCAGATCTACTCAAGACCTTACGTTTCAACAACAACTACTTTACTCAGGAGCCGTCTCCTAGTCTGATGCTTTATTTTGCTCTGTTTGAGTGTGTTCAACTTCATTCTTCATGAATGAAGCTCATTCTTCATGTTTGGTACTTATTTTTATTTTATTAATAATGTCTATGCTGTGCATATGGGTAGAGAATAAAACAGGGAGTGGCATCCCCGACCCCAGCTGGAGCTGGTGTGAGCTCCCCGATGTGGACGCTGGGAACCCATAACCACTGAGTCCTCTTCTCTCCAGCCTGTGTTTCATTCTCTGAAACAGGGTCTTGCTGTGTATCCAAGCAGGCATCAGCCTGCATGATCTTCCTGCCCAGCTCTCCCTGGGCTGGGGTTACAAGCATGTGCCACCAAGGCCAACTGGACTCATGTTTCCAGGTTAATTTATTTGTTACCATTTCACACCTGACACCCCATGTGACACAAAGGTGTCTAAGGTCTGTTTCTAGCCACAGAACTCTTCTGACACCAAACGTGTAGGGGCTTTGCCACACTAACACAGAATTCTCCATGTCTCAGGACACCAAGGCAGGTGTGACAATCAGCTCTGACACCATCTACCTATAGTCAAAGGGGAAAATAGCCCCCAATTAATTAAACCTATTAAATGAATAGCTATTGGAAACATTTGTACAGGTGTTTATTATTCCTAACAGTATCCCACCAATAAATGCTCTACCAATGACTATACCTTGACTCCTAAACTTACCCTCTTATAACTATTGTTCTAGGGTTTTCTCTTGCCATACAATTAAATAATATATCTTTATTTCTTCCCCTAAACTTTGTCCCCAACTCACAACTTCTCAACATTTCCAGGACTTTACCCAACAATTATCCACTGCTTATTTCCCATAAGAAAAGCCAAAATATAGCATCAGAACTCCTACACGGAAGGCTCCATCCCACACCTCTACTTGTAAAGCCAAGCCACCTGCACTTCTGACTGACCACAGTAAATTAGAGGTTCCCACAGTCTTCTCCTCAGGGTTAAAAACAGATTTTCTAGAACAGACCTACACACCTAAGAAATATACTTAACTTATATTTACTGTTTTTTTCATTATATACAGTATGTATAGCTTATATATACTGGTTTCCTGGAGAATTATGTGTTAGTGTAGCAAAACCAGTTCACATTTGGTGTGAAAAGAGTTCTGTGGATAGAAACAGACCTTAGGCACCTTTGTGTCAAGCAGTATCAAGTCAGGCCCTTGGGCTCAGGTTTATTATGTCAACTACTCAGGAGGGTGAATCTGGAAGAGCAATCACTTAGTGCCACTCCGGGCAACTTAGTGAGACTAAACCCTGGAGACTGATAACCTGGAGGGTTATTGAGAAATGGCTCCAAAATTAAGAGCACTTACTGCTCCTTCAAAGAACCTGGATTCAATTCACAGAACCCACGGGGTAGCTTAACAACCATCTATTTAACTACGGTTCTAGGAGATCTACTGCCCTCTTCTGGCGTCTGAGAGTATTGCAGTCACGCAGTGCAAAACATAGGATGCACGCAAAACACTCATAAACGTTAAATAAAAATAAATGGTGGTGCGCATCTCTAATCCCAGCCAGCAATCTGAATCTCTTAGCTAAAGACAAGCCTGGTCTACAGAGCGAGTACACATAGAAAAACCTGTCTCCAAAAAAAAAAAAATATTCCAGCATAATTAACACTTTCTCTGGGGCTGGAGATGGAAAGATAGCTCAGGGGTTAGAACTGACTGCTCTTCCAGAGGTCCTGAGTTCAATGGTCCTGAGTTCAATTCTCAGCAACCACACAGTAGCTCCCAACCATCTGTAATGGAATCCAGTACCCTTTTCTGGCGCATCTGACGGCAGCTACAGTGTACTCATATACATAAAATAAGTAAATAAATCTTTTTTAAAAATAACAATTTTGGGGCTGGTGAGATGGCTCAGTGGGTAAGAGCACCCGACTGCTCTTCCGAAAGTCTGGAGTTCAAATCCCAGCAACCACATGGTGGCTCACAACCATCCGTAACAAGATATGATGCCCTCTTCTGGAGTGTCTGAGGACAGCTACAGTGTACTTTACATATAATAAATAAATAAATAAATCTTTTAAAAAAATTTTTTTTTGTTTTGTTTTGTTTTTTGAGACAGGGTTTCTCTGTATAGCTCTGGCTGTCCTGGAATTCACTCTGTAGACCAGGCTGGCCTTGAACTCAGAAATCCACCTGCCTCTGCCTCCCGAGTGCTGGGATAAATCTTTTTTAAAAATTTGCTGTAAAGTTGCCCACATAGAAACACTATTCTTTCATACAGAGATATTTCAAAAGCAATAAGCCATGCCTGAAGCCTAAGCCTGTCTCTCCTCCCCGCCGTGTGTCTGTCCTTTAGTCTAAGAACATCACAAGGGAGATTTCCCTTGCATTATCAGGAACTGCCCTGGGATTTCATTTCCTGCCCCCAAAATGATCTCTCAGCAACTCCCCAAGAAGCCACCAAAGCAGAACAGAGCCACCTCACACTCCTTTGAGAAGCCACACCCATACCCACACCCACACGCTCAGGTGTGCCTCTCTGCCTCCCTGAGCACCTCTCTTTCTAGTACCTTGATGGTGTCTTTATAAACTCCGCCCTCCTTCACATTGGCTACTCCTGAAACTCCTTTCTGCAGCCAAGTCAAGGGTCAGCTTTACTTGAACCACCAAAAAAGCGTTCCTGGGACTGCCATGGGGTGGGGGACAGCAGGGGCAGCAGTGAACCTCAGTAACACAGACACACGCCAGCACGCAAATCTGAGGGTCACACTTACTACTCTGTTCATACTAGACAAGATTTCTGCCAACTGTGCTATGACCTAACACCAAAACGTTAAAAAAAAAAAGAAAAAGAAAAAGAAAAAGAGCTTTTAAGATTTGCTGTGTTTAGCATGTGTATGTATGCATCTGTGTATGTGTTCATGTGTGTGCAGGTGCCCTCAGAGGCTAGATGAAGGCACTGGATCCCCTGGAGCTCAGGACCTATGCAAAGCAGTACATGCTTTTCTCTGTTGAGCCATCTCCCCAAGGACTGAGGGATGCTGGGAGAACTTGGAAGCTAGGTCCAATCTGAATTCCAACAATTAATTATTCATTCTTACTTCTGTTGTTTTGTTTTGTTTTGTTTTTTGTTTTGTTTTGTTTGTGCTAGGGAATGAACTCAGGTCCTCACAATGCTAGCCACAAGTTGTTGTTGTTATTATTATTAATTGCAGATGTAATTAATACTGGTGATTAGTCCTCAGGACCTGGGTCATGCAAGAGAAGTGTTCCACATGGAACTGTATCCCCAGCCCTTCGAATCAGCATTTTCACAACAGTAAAGGGCTGGGCACCTTCCTCTGGGATACCAGGCTTCCCTAGCATGTGCGAGCAAGTGAGCGAGCAAGCCAGGCCCTGGATTGTAGCTCCAGGACCAAGGGAAGGTTTAAGTAGGGAGACCAATGGGAGGGTAGAGCAAAGGAGGAGGTGGGGATGGAGGGCTGTGGATGTTTGAAGAAAACATGGAACCAACAAGTTATAAGCTTCATACACATGCACATACTCCCACTCTCATACACACATGTACACACTCCCACACACACATTCACACACACACACACACACACACAC
>NC_034601.1:4960301-4961477 GCF_900095145.1 Mus pahari | reverse complement strand
AGGTCCACCTGCCTCTGCCTCCCCAGTGCTTTCCCCCCCCCTGCATCCCCCCCCAACAAAATCTTTGTAGCTCTGTAGCTCTGGCTGGGCCTTGAACTCACAGGAACTATACTTATGGAAACTGAACAATTCACTACTGAATGGGAAGTAGGTCAGGAATTAAGAAGGAAACTAAAAACATCACAGAACTGAATGAAAATGAGAACACAACATTCCAAACCTACAGGACAAAATGAAGGATTCTGTTAGGCAATTACATACACTAAATGCCTGCATCTAAAACAGGTAGAGAGAGCTCATATTAGAAATTTAATAGCACACCAGAAAGCTCCAACACAAAAAGAAAAGGTCACACTCAAGAGAGCATCAGAGAGAACTTTAAACTTTGGACTTTTCACATTATTGAGACTGTTAGAGTATGGGAATTTTGGTTTCAGCATTATATGGTTAGGTACGGCCCCCATAGACTCATGTATTTGAACAGGCCCATGGGGGCTAAGGAGTAGAGAGTGGTTGTTTGAATATTCTTGGCCCGGGGAGTAGCTCTATTAGAAGGTGTGGTCTTGTTGGAGTGGGTGTGGCCTTGTTGGAGTGGGTGTGTCACTGTGGGTGTGGGCTTTGAGACCCTCATCCTAGCTGCCTGGAAGTCAGTATTCTGCTAGCAACCTTCAGATGAAGATGTAGAACTCTCAGCTCTGCCTGCACCAGGCCTGCCTGGATGCCGCCACGTTCCCACCTTGATGATACTGGGCTGAACCTCTGAACCTGTAAGGCAGCCCCAATTAAATGTTGTCATTTATAAGACTTGCCTTGGTCATGGTGTCTGCTCACAGCAGTAAAACCCTAACTAAGACAGAGTGCTTTTTATATCTAAAATACACATAGAGCTAAACAAACTGGATATCAAGAAAACAAACAACCCAATTAAAAATGTGGTACAAAACTAAACAGAGAGTTCTGAAAAGATGGAACACAAATGTCTGAGAGACAGTTAAAGAAATGTTCTGGGCTGGAGAGATGGCTCAGTGGTTAAGAGCACTAACTGCTCTTCCGAAGGTCCTGAGTTCAAATCCCAGCAACCACATGGTGGCTCACAACCATCTGTAATGGGATCCGATGTCCTCTTCTGGTGTGTCCGAAGACAGCTACAGTATATTTACATATAATAATAAATAA
>NC_034601.1:4956516-4959482 GCF_900095145.1 Mus pahari | reverse complement strand
AAAAAAAAAAAAAAAAGCCATCCTGAGTGAGGTAACCCAACCCAGAAAGACAAATACGATTTAGATGTATTCACTTAGATGTGGATTCACGAATATGATTTAAATGTATTCACTTAGATGTGGATATTAGTTGTTAAGTCAATGATACCAAGCTACAATCCATAGAATTACTGGGTATAGAGTAAGGGACGAGGTGCGAGGGAAGGAACTCCCATGGAGGAGTGTGGTGGTTTAAGTAGATTTGGCCCACCTAGATTCACGTGTTTGAATGCTTGGCCCACGGAGTGTGGCACTATTAGAAGATGTGGTCTTGTTGGAGGAAGTACATCACTGTGGGGAGAGTTTTGAAGTCTCCTATGCTCAAACTCTGCACAGAGTGAAATCTAGTCTCCTGCGGCTTCCTTCATATCAAGATGTAGAACTCTTTAGCACCATGACAATAATGGACTAAACTTCTGAAATTGTAAGCCAGCCCCTGTTGGGAACTAAAAAGAGGGCCCTTGGGGAAGAGGGGGAAGGAAAGGCCACTTATTCTCTCTCTGGTCAGTTGGGCGTGGGAGGGCTGCTATATGCTTTCCACTCATCCCAGGGTGGGCATCTAAGCCTCTGACCCACTCTTTGGGGGGTGGCCAAGGGGCAGCCCAACCTGGGAGCCCCAGAGCTACTCTCCTAAAGCCCTGGGGTTATAGGAAAGAGGGAAGAGGCATGAGAGGTCCCCACACTGGCGAGAGTGAGCGCAGCAGATCTTGACTGGAGCACAGGAAGGCCTTCCATCAGGAGATTAGAAATGGCTCATTAGGAGAAAGGCCATCCCATCGTCCAAGCACAGTGGGCCTTGATGAGCAGAGACAGTCTATGGTTTTAGAGTTTTATTGTAGAAAGGCAGGGGAAAGAGAACAGGTAGAAAGAGAGAGTAAGAGGGAGAGGAGAGGAGAGAGGAGAGGACTGAGAGGAGAGAGGAGTGAGAGTGAGAAGTGAGAGAGAGACGTGCTAGGAGGGGCTGAACAACATTGAAATAGATTATATAGTTATGGAGGATTGGGGCAGGGCGAGTGCAACGGGAGTATTAAATGCAGATGGAGAGAGAAGAGGCTGGGGCGGGAGTGGGTATACAGAGGCACAGCTAACAGTAAGAACCACTTGAGGGTCAGGTGTAGACCCACTACTAGGAAGAAGCTTCTTGCTTGTATGTGTGTTTGTTTTTCAAGACAGGATTTCTTTGTGTAACAGCTCTGGCTGTCCTGGAGCTCAGTCTGTAGACCAGACTAGCCTTGAACTCAGAAATCCGCCTGCCTCTGCCTCCCAAGCGCCTAAAGGCGTGCGCCACCACAGCCCTGCTAAGACAGGATTTCTTTGTGTGGCTGTCCTGGAGCTCACTCTGCAGACCTCGAACCCCGAGAGATCCTCCTGCCTCTGTCTCCAAATTGCTGGGCTTAAAGTCATGCACCACCACCGCCCTACAGCAAGAAGCCTCCTAAAATATATACGTACATGGAAGAAATCTACGGAGAATCACCAAATAACAGTGGAGTCAAAACCCAAGCAAGATACCTCTCACCACCATGTGAAACCCCCAGTAGCAGAAGTGGATGATACCTCATTGAGTTGTTGGCCAGAGCGGGCCCCACGGAAACCTCCAAAGGATCCAGGATATTGCTAAGTTGTTCTCCACTGAAGATAAAAGCTACGTATGGAAAAGTTGTGTTCGTGCGCACCTAGAGACTGTTGACTAGGTTATGATACTGGGAGGTACTCTGCATGCTACCAGAGGAGAAAGGCTAACACCAGCCCAGCTGCAAACCCTTCAGTCTATGATATTAACATGCCTCATGATACTCTGGTGCAATAATGGCACAAACGTTGTGGGAGTAACCAACCACTGTCTACTAGATTTAAGGCACTGTGTGAGATGGAGTCCATGCTTGACACTGCTTGGGAGCCAGGAACGTGAAAGTAGACAGGCTATGACCCCGGAAAGAAAACAAATACGACTGTCTTCCTGAAGAAACTTAGCAATAAAGTTATTCGCAATGACATTCTGCTGTGCCCAAAGGTCAGCATCTCAGTCAGCATCAGAGAAGCCTCCTCCTTCAGGAAAATGGGAACAAACACAGAGACCCACAACTGGACAACGTAGAGCGTGAGAGATCTTGGACACTCAGTTCTTAGTGGCATCTCTTCATCAATCTCTTTCCCCCACAGCTTATGGAGCTATGTGGAAGAGAAGACAAAAGCGTTGTAAGAGCCCGCGTGAGTGGAAGACACCAAGGAAGCAGTATTTTCCAGAGACATCAGGACTGGCACATGTAAATGCACAATGACTGCGGCAGCTCTCCTGACCTACACAGGCACAAGCCAGACGGGGTCCCAGCACTGAGAGGACAGTGGACAGAGGCTCCCATTCCTAATCCAGAAGCTATCTTTAATTGACAACCACTTGCAAAGGACAACTTAATTTTCTCCGATGGAGTCTTACTAGGTATATGAACCACACACAAGGGTAGGCCCCATACCCAGCAGTAGGTGGCCAAACCGAAGGAACTCAGTGATTTTTTTTTTATTAATAATACTAACATATTAATTTTTTTGTTTTGTTTTTGGTTTTTCGAGACAGGGTTTCTCTGAATAGCCCTGGCTATCCTGGAACTCACTTTGTAGACCAGGCTGGCCTCGAACTCAGAAATCTGCCTGCCTCTGCCTCCCAAGTGTTAGGATTAAAGGCATGCGCCACCACACCAGGCTCAGGAATGCTCTAATTTCTAATAGCAGAAACCCCTGTGAACTCTCCCACAATACAGAGCATTGACAAGGTGGGATAGTTCTGGATAAAACCCCCTTCCGAAGCTTAGCCCAACCCAATTCTAAAGAGGAAGAAAAGAAAGAGTCACATTCTTGGCTTTTGCTTTTACAGCTCCTGAACAGGCTTTGGAAATTCATGGCAGGGACCTCAATTTTGAAGGCCAAGG
>NC_034601.1:4953601-4955938 GCF_900095145.1 Mus pahari | reverse complement strand
CCCCTCCTTTCCTTCCTTCCTCTCTTTCTTCCTCTCTTCCTCCCTCCCTCCCTTCCTTCCTTCCTGTTTGCTTTCTTCAAACATTTTTTCTGGGTACCAAAGCGCTGGGTTCAGAACACAACCCTGCAGGAATCTTTAGGATAAAGTTTACAGCCACAATGAACAAATCTGCCAAGGGCACTGGAGGGCGTCTCAGTGGGTAAGATCACCTAACTGCTCGCAGAGATCTGGGCCCAGCTCCAGCACGCACATCAAGTGTCTGACGTCACCTCTAACCCCAGTTCTAGGGGATTCATGCCCTCTGACCTTTGTGACTACCTTCTTACACAGACTCACAAATACACCTAAATAAAAATAGTTAATAGGGCTGGAAAGATAGCTCAGTGGTTAAGAACATGTACTGTTCTTGCAGAGGACCCAAGTTCAACCCACATCAGGCAGCTTACAACTGCTTGTAACTCCAGCATCCAAAAGGATGCCCCTAACTTTGGGCACATGCACATATACAGACACACAAAGATGTACATGTAAATAAATTAGAATATTTAAAAAAATATTTTTTGCTCTTTAAGCTTTCACTTTTCTTACTCTCATCTCTAGCCCTCCTTCTTTCTCTCCCTCCCCCCTTTTCTCCACGAGGCCATGGCCAGCCTCTCTCCTTCTTTCTTTCTCCCTGCATAACAATAAAGCTCTAACACCATAATTTTTTATTTATAGGTTTATTTTTATTTTTAATTTTCTTTTATAGATCAACTGCCAGCTGAATGATAGTGGCTCAAGCTTTTAATCCCAGCACTCAGGAAGCAGAGACAGGTGGAGCTCTGAGTTTGAGGCAGGCCTGTTCTACATACTGAGTTCCAGAACAGCCAGGGGTACACAGAGTAACCCTGTCTCAAATAAAAGAAAACAAGAAAGCAAGAAAGCAAGAAAGCAAGAAAGCAAGAAAAAGAAAGAAAGAAAGAAAGAAAGAAAGAAAGAAAGAAAGAAAGAAAGGAAGAAAGAACCCACGGCTACATTAGGTGCACACCTTTAATCCCAGCATGGGAGAGGCAGAGGCAGGTGGATCTCTTTGGATTCAGAACCATCCTTGTCTATGTAGTGAGTGTCAGGAGAGCCAGAACTACACAGTCAGACCTTGTCTCAAAAACAAAAGCAAAATCCCATTGCATTGGAATAAATAAAAGCTTGAATTAGTCTGTCCCTGAAACTGAAGTTTTTCTGAATAAACAAGCAATCTCCACCCTCACCCAGGCTTCTTCTTAGATTTTTTTTTTTTTAAACTGTAGAACAAGCCCCTAAACTTTAGTCTCAGTAAAGTGAGAACTTCAAAAAAAAAAAAAAAAAAAAAAAAAAAAAAAGCCCTTGGGGGTGGGGCTCAGCAGGTGGAGTGCCCACCTAGCATGCACAAGCCTTGGGCTCCATCTTTTGTGTGTGTGTGTGTGTGTGTGTGTGTGATTAACAGGACTTTTATTGGTAATAAACTAGAGCAAACAATCAGAACAATCCATATGTAATATTCAGTACACATGATAAAAGTTAAAGAAATTCAAAACCTATATTAAACAAAGGAGAAGAAAGAGAGAGAGATCACACCGCTTAAGAGATACAGGTAAAGGTCCTCTCCATCTTCGATCACACTTGTCTCTGTACCTTGGGCTCAGTCTTAATTAAGCACTGCGTAGAACGTGTGCGGTGTACATGCCTGTAACCAACATGTACAGTGTGCATGCCTGTAACCATAGCACTTGGGATGGGATGCAGAAGAATTAGAAATTCAAGGTAATCCTCAGCTATGAGGTGAGTTCTTGAACTAAAATTAATTACCTAATTTTACCTAATTTACTTATTAATTTTACTTACTATTTTTCTGTGTACAGGTGTTTTGTGTTCATGGATGTCTATATATAACATGTGTGCCTGGTACCTTCAGAGGTCAAAAAAGGACATGATTGAGAGGCACCTTGTAAGTGTTGGAATTGAACCCAGGTCCCCTGGAAGAGCAGCCAGTACTCTGTGTGACCTGTCCGTGTGTGTGTGTGTGTGTGTGTGTGTGTGTGTGTGTGTGTATGTATGTACCACACCACAGTGTGGGGTACAGAAGACAACTTGCAGGATTTGGCTCCTTGCTTCCACCATGGATCTTGGGGATCAAATGCACATCATCAGGCTTGCGTGCGTGTCAGGTACTTTTACCCACAAAGTCATCTTGCTAAATGTAAATTAACCATTTTTTTTTTTTTTTTTAAAAAGACTTGCCGGGAGTGGGGCGCACACGTTTAATCCCAGCACTCCGGAGGCAGAGGCAGGCTGATTTCTGAGTTCGAGGCCAGCCTGGTC
>NC_034601.1:4948568-4953461 GCF_900095145.1 Mus pahari | reverse complement strand
AAAAAAAAAAAAAAAGCCTTCAGGGCTGAGGAACATAGCTTAATAATAGGGTGAGTGCCTGCCATGCAGAAAAGACTGGGTTCTAAAAGTAACTATTACTAAAGGTAAATAAACACACACCACATAAGCAAACAAGCCAGTTAGCCAGGGGAGGAGCTTCTGGTGAAGGCCTTGTTTTATAAATAACCAAGAAAAGGAAAGAGTTATATTATAGAGGGCCAGATGCAGAGGCAGTAAGACCAGGAGTTCAAAGTCACTCTGGGCTACACAGCCATTTGGAAGCCAGCCTAAGTTGTAGGAGAGCCTGTCTCAAGCCCATCTATCCCCAAAACCTACATTAGAGGAAAGCTATTGGAGGGACAGCTCCAGAATGTGGTGCGGAGGAAACCACAGCATCCACTGTATCTGGGGACCAGTGTCTGATCACAATGTCTGAGGCAGTGCAGCGTGCACTCCTGTAATTCCAGCAGAGGGGAGGCAGACGTAACAGGATCAGGAGTTCAAGATCATGCTTGGCTACTTGCCTAATTTGACCTGGGAGAGGGCTCAGTTGGTAAAGTGCTTGCCAGGCAATCAAGAGAAGCCAAGGTAGTCCTCCAGTGCCTATAGATGTGGGGGCACAGCTGTAATCCCAATGCTGATGGAGAGAAGACAGGTGACTCCCTAGGGCTTGCGGGACAATCAGCCTAGCCAGTTTTAGGTCAATGAGACACCCCTGTCTCAAACAAGGTGGACAGCACAGAGTCTGAGGTCCAGTGTCCGAGGTTGACCTCTGGCCTCTACCCAGAGGTGCATACATCTCGACTTGCACCTACACACATTTGCACTCACACTCACAAATGTGTGCCCACATGAACACACACACACACACACACACACACACACACACACACACACACACGGAGGAAGTAAAAAGCCTTGTGTGGGTTGGGCCAAGCTATAGCAAATACTGTCATTAAAACACAATTAGTTCAGGTGTTCAGTTCCAGAGTTCCCAAATAGCTGAGGTCAGGGCCACCTTGTTGTTGTGTCTGGACTAATCAGAGCAAAGGTTATACAATGCTCCTATTCCCAGACTCTGAGTCACCAGTGACCCAGCATAAATCACTTTGCTCTATTTGCGACTTGCAACCTAAGTGTGAATGCCCTTCAGGGAAATTACAGACGCTCCATTAATTAATATCTGGAAAACAGTCTAATTTGTGTACATCTGGCCTTCAGAAACATGACATCAGTATGTTTGAATGCAGGGTTCATTAATGAAATTATTCAACTACAACTCTGGGCATACTTAATATTTATTAACCTCCCACTGTGAGCTATGATCTGAGGCAGGAGCTGGAGGGTGCACCAGAGCAGGGCAGAGGGCTCCACATCAATGCAGTTTATGCTTAGAGAGGAGATGGATGATTAAGAACTAAACTCAAAGCCGGGCATGGTGGTGCACGCCTTTAATCCCAGCACTCTGGAGGCAGAGGAAGACAGATTTCTGAGTTCGAGGCCAGCCTGGTCTACAAAGTGAGTTCCAGGACAGCCAGGGCTACACAGAGAAACCCTGTCTCGGGGGGGGGGGGGGAAGAACTAAACTCAATAAAAGCTTCCCAAAAACTGTTGTGTGCTATGAGGAAAACAAGAAGTCTGTGACAGCTAGTAGCTGGAAGCTTCTACTTTTGAAGGAATAGTCACAAAAGGCTTCTGTTGAGACGTAATCCCTTGTCTGAGGATGTCTCTCAAAGAGAGAGAGCTTACCTAGCTGGCCCTGGTGCTTTGAATGACAGCCTTGCCCCGTACGCTCTCACATCTGAACACTTGTTCCCAGTGGGTGGCACTGTCTGGGGAGTAACTTTGGGAAGGTGGAGCCTTGCTGGAGGAAGGATGTCACTAGGGGGTGGGTTCTTGTGTGTTGATAGCCTTGCCACACAAATCTGTAGCTGAGATGTGACCTCTCAGATGCCTGGTCTGACCACCTGTTGCCATCCCTTTCCTCCCATTTCCAGCCTCTAGTCCTCTGGAGCCTTAAGCCAAAACTAACTGTTCTGTAAGTTGCTTTTGTTCTTGGTGTTTATTACAGCAACAAAAAAAGGTAACTAATAATATACATGCTTAAAACTCTGGATTCAATCCTCCATAATACACACACACACACACACACACACACACTATTCCCAAGACGGAGCCACAAGAGAAGGACACCACTTTGGGCAGAAGGGTGTGGCTGGGACTATAGCTCAGTGGTAGAACACTAGCATACCTAATCCATAGGTTTGAGCCACAGCACAGCTGTGGTGTGATGTACACCTAATGAATCCAGTACAAGGGAGGATCGGAAGCTCAAGGTCATCTTTTGCCATATAGGGAGTTAAGGTCTTGGGCCAAAAACTCTGTCTCACTAACAGCACCACCAAAAAGGAACAGGTAGTGCAAAACTTACCAAAGGTTTTGTTCACATTTATTATTACTTTTTTTTTTTAAGATTATCTATTATATGTAAGTACACTGTAGCTATCTTCAGACACTCCAGAAGAGAGCATCAGATCTCATTACAGATGGTTGTGAGCCACCATGTGGTTGCTGGGATTTGAACTCAGGACCTTCAGAAAAGCAGTCAGTGCTCTTAACTGCTGAGCCATCTCTCCAGCCCACATTTATAATAATAGTAATAATAATAATAATAATAATTATGATGATGATGATGATGATGATGATGATGATGATGATGATGATGGCTCAGCAGTTAAGAGCATCAACTGCTCTTCTAAAGGTCCTGAGTTCAATTCCCAGCAACCACAGGGCAGCTCACAACCACCTGTAATGGGATCTAATGCCCTTTTCTAGTGTGTCTGAAGAGAGCAAAGTAAACTCACATACATAAAATAAATAAATCTTTAAAAAATGTTTTTTAAAAAAGAGAAATAATAATAATATTATAATAATAATAGTTAATTTATTATTATTATTATTAGTAGTAGTAGTAGTAGTAATAGTAGTAGTAGTAGTATCATTATGTTTTTCAAATACGGTTTCTTTGGGTAGCCCTGGCTGTCTTGGAACTACCTCTATAGACCAGACTAGTCTCGAATTAATAGAGAGCCTCTGCCTCCAAAGCAGTGGGATTAAAGGCACGCACCACCATGACACTACTTTTTGTATTTTATTTTTTCACATTTACTTTTTAGCGAAAGGAGGGGGCCTGTGTGCTACGGAGTGTGTGGAAGACAGAGGACAATGTGTAGCTGTTCATTCTCTCCTCCTACCATGTAGATCTGCAGCTCAGACTCAAAGGCGGCAAGGGCCTTTATTTGCTGAGTCATCTCACTGCTCTGGAAGTTTCTTTTTTTTTGGGGGGGGGGTAGTGTTGTGGTTTGGTTTGGCTTAGGTTTTTTTGAGGCAAGGTCACCCTATGTAGCTCAGGCTGGCCTAGGATTTGCAAGTGTAAGCGGTCCCCTCTGTTAGACTCCCTCTGACTCCAACAGGTGGTCTTTCAGCCTCCTTCTGCCTCCTGGGTGCTAGGGTTACAGGCTTGCACTGCTATGGGATTGTAGTTCTTTCACAGGAATTGAGAGTTCTGGGAAAGGGATGTTTCTGCTTCTTTGTGAGATGACTAGACTACATCACCAGTGGTCACATAACCAGGTTCTAAACAATGGAGTGCAAGGACTTTTCTCCTTTTAAATATCTATCTATCTATCTATCTATCTATCTATCTATCTATCTATCTATCTATCTATCTATCTACATACCTACCTAACTACCTACCTACCTATTGTTTACATAAAATAGTTTTTCATCTATTGTACCACATGCATGTCTTCTGAAGTCAGAAAAGGACATCAGTCCTACTGGAACTGAAGTCACAGATGGCTATTAGCCACCATGGGTGTGTTGGGAACCAAGCCCAGGCCCTCTGCACCACTCTCACACCCAGTGCTCTTAACCACTGAGCCATATCTCCAGCCCCCAAAGTCATTTCTTTTAGACCCAGCAAACAGTGTCTTCCTGGACAGTCGTTTTTTCTTTGCTCCTAAACTGGCAGATCGCTGAGCCCCTAAATCAGAGATTTTAGGTGAGCTACTTCCCCATCAGCAATACCTGTTTAGGTAGGGTATTTTAATAGCAACAAAACACGGAGGATCAAGAAAAAAATTATACACATTCAGGAGGGACCTTAACTGATGGGAATAGTTAGTATGTGTCCATATGATAGATTAGCACTGAATCATCAAAAAGAAATGGAAGCCAGACATGATGGTCCAGGCCGATAATGTTAACCAGTGCTGGGACTGAGCGAGAAGCTCCCACGTTCAGAGCCAGCCTGGGTAACTGTGGTTGCTTGACTAGGTTTGGCCCCAATAAATTTACGTGTTTGAATGCTTAACCCATACGGAATGGCACTCTTAGGAATTGTGGTCTTATGGGAGTAGATGTGACCTTGCTGGAAAAAGTATGTCACTCTGAGGGTGGGATGTGCGGTCCTATGCTCAAGCTCTGTCCAATGTGGAAGACAGTCTGTTCTTGGCTGCCTTCAGATCCAGATGTAGAACTCCCAGCTCCTCCAGCACCATGTCTGTCTCACTTTGTAGACCAGGCTGTCCTGGAACTCAGAAATCTGCCTGCCTCTGCCTCTGCCTCCTGAGTGCTGGGATTAAAAGCGTGTGCCACCATGCCCAGCTTTGTCCCACTCTTATGAAGAGCATTTTGATCAAGCATAGCAAGCTGAGAAAGGAAAAATACAAGGGTTAAAAGGGCACCAGGAAGTGGAATGGAATTAAATCCTGTGTTTAAGAGAAGAAACAGGGGGGCTGGTGAGATGGCTCAGTGGGTAAGAGCACCCGACTGCTCTTCCGAAGGTCCAGAGTTCAAATCCCAGCAACCACATGGTGGCTCATAACCATC
>NC_034601.1:4942122-4945698 GCF_900095145.1 Mus pahari | reverse complement strand
AAAAAAAAAAGAAAGAAAAAGAAAAAAAACCCTAAGACAGTAACTTAGTGAGATTCTGTCTCATTGAAAACAAAACCATGGAGAGTGAGCGTATCCTTAGCATGTGTGAGTCCTTAGATCCAATCCCTACTATCAGGGGAAGAGGGTGGAAGAAGGAGCAGGAGGAGGAAGAGCAGAAGAGGAACAGGCACAGAGGCACACACCTATAGTAACTCCAGCTCTTAGGAGGTATAAGCAGGAAGAATAGCAGTTCAAGGTCATCCTCAGTTATATTGTGAGCTGGAGACCATCCTGAAGTATATGAGACCCTGTCGCTAAAATGAAACAAACATTTGAAAAAATATATATGAAGCCATGTGTGGTGTTAAGCATGTAATCTCAGAATTTAGAAGGCTGAGGCAGGAGAATTGTAAGTCCCATATCAGCCTGGGAAAGGAAGAGAGTTTGAGTCTTAACTGGGTTATAAAGTGATGCTGTGTAAAGGGTGTGTGTGTGTGTGTGTGTGTGTGTGTGTACATGTGCATACACGCTTGTATCTTTCTTTACCACTATTCTGGGTGGGTCTGGCCCAGCTTGCTTGCAATCTTTTTTGGAATCTAGCTACCTGTGTATCAAGGAGCTGAGCTCTTTCCTGCCAAGTTTGAAAACGAAGGTCTTCTTTCCTTTAAGCTGCATCTTTTTTGTTGTTGCTGTTATTTGGTTTTTTTTCGAGACAGGTTTTCTCTGTGTAGCTCTGGCTGTCCTAGAACTCACTCTGTAGACCAGGCTGGCCTCGAACTCAGAAATCCTCCTGCCTCTACCTCCCAAGTGTTGGGATTAAAGGCGTGCGCTACCACACCCGGCCTGCATCTTTTTTTTTTTTTAATTGAGGCACTATTATGTGTTAGACAATGTTCTAATTAGATACTCTGTAGGGATATTTTTCACAGTACTTTGTTTTGTTCTTTTCACTAGAAGGTATTAAACGCAAGGCTTCCCGGTTGGAGACACGGCTCAGAGGCTAAGATCACTTGTTCTTACCTAAGACCTGGGTTTGATTATCAGTACCCTCATGGTGGTTTGAATATTCTGAGCCTGGGGAGTAGCAAGCACTATTAAGATGGATGGCCTTGTTGTTATAGTAAATGTAGCCTTGTTGGAGGAAGTGTGTCACTGAGGGCTTTGAGACCCTCCTCCCAGCTGCCTGGATGTCAGTCCTCTGGCTCGCTTTGGATCAATATGTAGAACTTCCAGCTCCTCCAGCACCATTTCTGCCTGTACACTGCCATGCTTCCTGACATGATGATGATGATGATGATGATGATGGACTGAACCTCTGAACCTGTAAGCCAGCCCCTATTAAATGTTGTCCCTTATAAGAGTTGCCTTGGTTATGGTGTCTGTTCATGGCAGTGGAAACCCTAGGACAGCGGCTTGGAATCATCTGTAACTCAAAGGATGCTGTGCCCTTTTCAGGCCTCCAGTGACTCTGGACATGTACATGGTTCACAGACAAAACACTCAGACATATACAATAAAATAAGTAAATCTAAATAGATACTTAAAAAAAAAAACCCTAACCCTTCCCACAGATTGGACTAACATTGGACCAGTGAGCTACCTACATCCCCGTGTTTAAAGACAGTCTCTTCTGTCTGGAGAGATGGATCAGCTCTTTTGTTTTTTTTTTTTTTGTTTTTTTGGTTTTTGGTTTTTGGTTTTTGGTTTTTGGTTTTTGGTTTTTGGTTTTTTGAGACAGGGTTTCTCTGTGTAGCCCTGGCTGTCCTGGAACTCGCTCTGTAGACCAGGCTGGCCTTGAACTCAGAAATCCACCTGTCTCTGCCTCCCAAGTGCTGGGACTAAAGGTGTGCACCACCACTGCCCGGCAAGATGGATCAGCTCTTAAAAGCACTTATGATCTTTCAGGTTTTTTGAGTCTGTCTTAGTTATTTTTCTTTCTTTCTTTCTTTCTTTCTTTCTTTCTTTCTTTCTTTCTTTCTTTCTTTCTTTCTTTCTTTCTTTTTTGGTTTTTCAAGACAAGATTTCTCTGTAGCGCTGACTGTCCTGGAACTCACTCTGTAGACCAAGCTGGCCTCAAACTCAGAAATCTGCCTGCCTCCTGCCTCTGCCTCCGGAGTGCTGGGATTAAAGGACTGTGCCACCACACCCGGCTCTGTCTTAGTTTCTTTTTAATAGCTGTGACAAAATACCATCACCAAGGCAACTTAAAAAAAAAAAAAGCATTTATTTGGGTCTCACATCTATCATGATAGGGAGCATAGCAGCGGGCAGGCAGGCTTGGTGCTAGGGCAGTAGCTGAGCTCTTACAGTTTGATCCACGAGCAGAAGGCAAAGAGAACAAACTGGAAAAAGCGTGGACTTTTGAAACCTCAAAGCCTGTCCCAGAGATATACCTACAAGACTGTACCAATTCCTTCCCAAACAGTTCCACCAAATGGGGACCAAGTATTCAAATCTATGAGTCTATGGGGTCCATTTTCATTCAAACACCACAGGATCTCATGTAGTCTAGACTGACTTCTACTTACTATATAGCTCAGGTTGTCTTTGAACTCTTGATCCTTCTGCCTCCATCCCCGGAGTCCTGGGATTTAAGCACGCACCACCACACCCCACAGTGCATGTACTGTGCATATACTCTTACTTCTGGCTTCATTCAGTTCACATATCTTGGTGGTCAGATGAGGGTCAGTGGGTTTCACAACGTAGAGAGTATGAGAGCAGAGAGCACAATGTCAATGGATGTCCACAGTTACACACGTAACAGTTTTATAAGGCACTAGGGAGGAGATGGAGGTCTTGGATTTTGGAGAAGGATGGTATCTGCAGACTCATTTCCATTGACCCTTAGGAGTCTTTTGTAGCCCAGGTTGGCCTGAATATATAGCCATAGACGACCTTGAGCTCTTGATCCTCCTTCCTCTGTCTTTTACATGTTGAGAATATTGGTTTGCGAAGCCCAGATGACTGTATGGTTGTTTTATTCATTCCTACAGTCTTTTTATGTAGCTAAGGCTGACCTAGACTGATGATCCTCTTGCTCTAGTACTGGGATAACCAGAATGCAAGACTAGAAGTAATGATAATATTGGGGCAGATCCTTCCCCTGAAAACACATCCAAGGGGCTCTGCTGTAAGAGTTAGCTTAAGCCCCAGCTCCTGGCACCCATGTGACTTCAATTTAGCCATGTCTCAGACATCTTTTGAGTCTAGTGCCTCGGACATTTGATAAGCCTGTAAGATGGCTTAGCAGGTAAAGGTACTAACATCTAAGCCTAATGTCCCAAGTTCAATTCTTAGCACCCACACAATGGAAGGAGAGACCCCAGTCCTATAAATTGTCCTCTGACTTCCATTGGCACACTATGACATGCATGTATTTGCATGCACACAAACACAGAGAGAAAAAGGTAGGGGGGTGAGGGAGGGAAGGAGAGAGAGAGAGAGAGAGAGAGAGAGAGAGAGAGAGAGAGAGACAGACAGACAGACAGACAGACAGACAGACAGACAGACAGACAGACAGAATGATAGATAGACAGACGGGCAAACAGACAGGCAAACAGAGAGCTCAAGGAA
>NC_034601.1:4935048-4942072 GCF_900095145.1 Mus pahari | reverse complement strand
CATGTATTTGCATGCACACAAACACAGAGAGAAAAAGGTAGGGGGGTGAGGGAGGGAAGGAGAGAGAGAGAGAGAGAGAGAGAGAGAGAGAGAGACAGACAGACAGACAGACAGACAGACAGACAGACAGACAGACAGACAGAATGATAGATAGACAGACGGGCAAACAGACAGGCAAACAGAGAGCTCAAGGAAGGATTCTAACTCACTTCCTAGAGAACTTTCTGGAGTCCAGACTGCAGCTGCAGAGGGCTGGACAGTCGTGCCAGTGGCACCTACTCTGCCCTGCTCCTCTCCTTGTGGGTTGAGTTCTTACACATTAGTAAAGTCCCAGCTGGGCATGGTGATGCATGCCTGCTATCCCAGGGCTTAAGGGAATTGCTGTAAGTTTCAGGCCAGCCTGGGCTATAGAAGACCCTGCTGGGATGACAGGGGTACGACAACCAGTTTTACATGATACTGGGAATCAAACCCAGGGCCTCATACATTCTAGACAATGTCTATGTCCCAGCCAACTCCAAGCATTGATTACCGCGTGCTCGGCACAGGGTGGGTGTTTAAATGCTGTTCTTCTGTCACTCAACACCCTTCCCCCATCTTTCCTTAGCTCATCACCACCACTTGCTTATTCAGTATGCTTCACAGTGCCTCCCCAGGCAGAACCTTTCCTCCCCTGAGTGGTGCCTGGGGCACAGTAGATTTGAGGGGGTTGCAGAAAGGAGCAACAAACACCAAGTGTGGACTGATACACACTTGTCAGAACCCTTGTTCAAGGGCTGATGTTTCCTCAGCTAAACATTCTGAAGCATTAGTTCCCGTCGCTCCCCAAGCCCTAGTGATTGAAAACAGCCAATGTCACACTCCATTCCAGAGTACAGTGGCAGCGCACGCCTTTAATCCCAGCACTCGGGAGGCAGAGGCAGGCAGATCTCTGAGTTTAAGGCCAGCCTGGTCTACAGAGTGAGTTCCAGGACAGCCAGGGCTACACAGAGAAACCTTGTCTTGAAAAAACAAACAAACAAACAAAACAAAAAACAAAAACAAAAATAAAACCCCCAAAACATAGTACAGTTTCATCTGCAGCTGCATTCTGGACTCCAGCAAATCCTCTCAGAGGTGAGTTAGAATCTATGAACAACCAGCTGTGGGCACTTAGCTTCAAACTGTCAAGAAATTTGCCTTCGGTTTCTGATATATCCCAGAAATGGGTATTGGCAGTGCAGCTCTTTTGGACTTTTTGTTCTTAGATCACAGAAGAGCCTGGGAGATGGCCATAAGGATGTGACCACTATTTTTTTTTTCTTTTTCTTTTTTTATTATTATTTTCTTTATTTACATTTCAAATGCTATCCAGAAAGTTCCCTATACCCTCCCCCCGCCCCTGCTCCCCTACCCACCCACTCCCACTACTTGGCCCAGGCCTTCCCTTGTGCTGGGTCATATAAAGTTTGCAAGANCAAGGGGCCTCTCTTCCCANTGATGGCNNATTAGGCCATCTTCTGCTACATATGCAGCTAGAGACNCNAGCTCAGGGGGTACTGGTTAGTTCATATTGTTGTTCCACCTATAGGGTTGCAGGCTTGTGGACGTTGTACATCGTGGTGCGCACTAGGCTCCGCACCACGATGTACAACGTCCACAAGCAGCACACCAGAAGAGGGTGTCAGATCTTGTTACGGATGGTTGTGAGCCACCATGTGGTTGGTGGGATTTGAACTTAGGACCTTTGGAAGAGCCATCGGTGCTCTTAACCGCTAAGCCATCTCTCCAGCCCTTTTTTTTTTTTTTTTTTTTTTTTTTTTTAATCCCACTCTTACAGATGTGCAATTCACTGGCAACCAAAAAGGGACAGTTGTGATGCTCTTGTAGATGCTTAGAGAGGCAGGACTCCTGGAAGCCGGAGCCACAGGCCCACAGGAAGTTTGGTTTTTTTAGTAGCATCTCTTGTTCTGCATCTCCCGTGCTCTGGGGAGTCTAGCCTTTAGATGCATTTTTAGATTTCTTTTTCTTTCTTTCTTTTTTTCTTTTTTTTTTCTTGAAGGTGCTGAGAAATGAACCTAGGATCCCGTTCATGCTAAGTAAGTGCTTGTAAAGGTTTGAATAATCTTGGCCTTTAGGAAGTGGTACTATGAGGAGGTGTGGCCTTGCTGGAGGAAGTGCGTCACTATGTAGGTGGGCTTTGAGGCTCCGCCCAGTAGGGATAGAGGATATTCCTGGCTCTCCTCAGAGCACGATTTAGAACTCTTCCAGCCCCGAGTCTTACTGGACGCTGTGATGCATCACGTCGTGGCGATAGCGGACTGAACCTCTGAACTGTAAGTCAGCCCCAGTTAAATGTCCTTTGTAAGAGTTGCTTTGTTCATGGCGTCTCTTCCCGGCAGTGCAACCCTAACCAAGACCGTGCTCTACCACGGAGTAACATCCCAGCCCCTTAAAAGAAAAAAGTCTCAAGCCGGGCGTGGTGGCGCACGCCTTTAATCCCAGCACTCGGGAGGCAGAGTCAGGCGGATTTCTGAGTTCGAGGCCAGCCTGGTCTTCAGAGTGAGTTCCAGGACAGCCAGGGCTACACAGAGAAACCCTGTCTCAGGAAAAAAAAAAAAAAAAAAAAAAGAAAGAAAAAAAGTCTCATTTTGTGTTTTTTTGTGTTTGTTTTTCGTTTTTGTTTCTGTTTTTTGTTTTTGCTTTTGTTTTTTGGTACAGGGTCTAGTGTCACCATTCCTAACCTCAAACTTGATACGTAGCTAAAAACGTCCTCGAATTTCTCATCCTCCTGCCTCCACCTCCTGACTTCTGGGACTATTTGGGTATGGCCAAGATGGGACAGATCGAAGGCTTTAGTGGTGCTAAGCAAACATTGGGCCTCGTCGTCGTTGTTACCTTTCTTTTTTTTTTATTTTTTTTATTTTTTATATATATATTGAAAGAAGGTCTCATTAAATTGCATATGCATGCTTTGAACTTTTAATCCTCCTGCCTCAGCTTCTCGAGTAGTTAGAATACAAGTCTGCACGGCCAGACCAGACTCATTGAGATCACCGTCATGACATCTCTCCCAGACATGAGATTGTACAGTGGTATCATACTACTATAACTGCTGAGCCGTGTTGCTCTGCAGTTACAGCTGTTTGCAGACAAGCCTGACAAACTGAGTTTGATCCCCAGGATACAGGAAGTTGTCCTTTGACCTCTATCCCTGTATTGTAGCATGTGGCACAGGTGCACATAAGAGCATGCCTGTACATGTAAGTACAGGAATTTGTGCACAAGTACTCACACTCAGACACAAAATGCTAAATTGTGTTTACTCTTTGAACTAGCAAATCCCCGTGCAGGGATTTCTTCCCAGGGAAATTCTCAAAAGATCCATTTCTGAGACTTAACCACAAAGGTGCTTGTCCCAGCTTTCCAGAAATCCAGAATATTGGATCCAATCCAATTATCTTACAAAAGGAATACCACTTGACTCAGCAATGACACATCCATGCCACTCAAGTCAGCGTCAGCCAGGAAAAATGTCCCACGGGGGCCAGGTTGAGAAACTGCAGCCTACAGACAAAATCTGGCCTGCTGCCTCTCCAGTCTGAGAGCCAAGAATGCTTTGACATTTTTGAAATGGTTTGAAAATGGAAACATGTATGGAGTGATCTGAAATTCCAGTTTACATTTGTATTGGAACATAGCCACGCTTCCTCATCGGTGTCTGGTGTGTGACCATGTCCGTCGCACTGTAGATGCCAGATGGACTGTGAAGCTCTTCCCATCTAGTCTGTTCCTGAGGAAGCTTTTGGGCCTATCATAGATACCTGATGGGCTGGGTGTCCTGGAGCTCGCCTTTAATCCCAGCACTTGGGAGGCAGAGGCAGGTGGCTCTCTGAGTTCAAGGCCAGCTCCAGTTCTAAGACAGCCAGGACTACACAGAAAAACCCTGTCTTGAAAAATAAAAACAGAAAACAAACAAACAAAAAACAAAAGAGAGAACAGAAGAAAGATCAGGAAAAAAATTTTTTTTCCTCGAGACAGGATTTCTCTGTGTAACAACCCTGACTGTCCTGAAACTACTGAGTGCTGGGATTAAAAGTGTGTGCCACCACCACCCGCCTTTTTTACATTTTTAAATTTAATTTAATTTTTAGAGACAGAGCTTTACTATGTAGACCAGGCTTGCTTTGGATTTAAAATGATCCTCCTGCCGGGGACCCCCAAGATCTGGCATGTGCCACCATAGCTGCCTTAAATAATATCTCTCTCTCCCTCTCTCTGTCTCTCTGTCTCTGTCTCTCTCTCTCTCTCTCTCTCTCTCTCTCTCTCTCTGTGTGTGTGTGTGTGTGTGTGTGTGTGAGTGATAAATGAGTATCCTACCAGCTACACACCTGACTCTGCCTTGTTTATTTATTTATTTTGGTTTTTCGAGACACGGTTTCTCAGTGTCAGGCTGGCCTCGAACTCAGAAATCTGCCTGCCTCTGCCTCTGGCGTGCCTCTGCCCTTTAACAGTCTGGGGATAGAACCACCTGGGTTAGAGCCATGGCAGCAAGCTGCTTTTGCTTGGGTGGACATTGGAACTCAGGTCCTCATGTTTGCACATCAAACGCTTTACCCATCCGTCTCCTCAGCCCCATCACTGACATCTGTATACAGTATACTACCACTTCAGGAACAAAAGTATACAGCCTGTCTAATGTTACATTGTAAAGAGAGGAAAGAAGACTAGAGTAAGTATAAATATACCAGACTTATCTTTGGAGTGGAGTCACAGATTTTTTTTTTAATTTGTTTACTTTTATGTGTCCTTTGTTATTTTAATTTCATTTTTCGGGGTGTTTTGCCTGCAGGTATGGTGTTTGACATATGTATAGTGCTTTTGGAGGTCAGAGCTAGATCCCCTGAAACGGGAGTTACAGATAGTTGGGACCCCTTATATGGGTGCTGAAAATCAAACCTGGGTCCTTTGGAAGAGCATGCTGTGTTCTTAACTGCTGAGCCATCTCTTTACCTTCTGCCACCTACACACACACACACACACACACACACACACACACACACAGAGTTGTTTGTACTGGGTGGGTGATTTGTTTTGTTTTACTTTCAGACAATATATTTTGATTGTGTGTATCTCCCCCTCCCCATCTTCTGGGTTCTCGCCCCTTCCCTCCCCACCCACATTGCAGCAGTGCTCAGAGTGAGCCCTGTGTAGTTAGTTGGTCCTCTCTAAGTTGCCCTGTCTGCAAGCATCCAGAGAACTGATGGGAAAGGTGCAGCCTGACCCACAGGGAAGCTTTTTAGCCAACAGTGACTGTCCCGGAAAGTCTGCCTGTGGGGTGTCTCTGCAAAGGCCGCAGATAGCAGAGTAAGGGTCCCCACGAGGCAAGGCAGTCAGGTTCAGCAAGACTCAGCAGCCTGTGTTGGTTTACACTTCTAGAGTCTGACCTCGGGCAGTTGATTTTTGACGTCTTTAAACTCAGTACAACTTTGGAAAAAGGTTTCCTGGTGGCAGTTATCACAATAATGCTTAGGGCGTGGCTACATCACAATTCTTTTGCAAGTACAGAGGCAGAGGCAGGTGGAACCGCCTTCTCCACCAGCCCCAGCCACTACCTGATCTATCCCCCCCCTCCTTTCTGAGACAGTTTCACTAAGTTGCCCAGGCTTGGTTTGGACTTAAAATGATCCTCCTGCTAGGGACTCCCAAGAGCTGGGATTGTAGGCATGTGCCACCATAGCTGGTATAAATAACATTTGTGTGTGAGTGTGAGTGTGAATTAGTTCGAAGCTAGCTTGGTCTACAAAATGAGTTCCAGAACAGTCGGGGGTTACAGACAACAAACCCTGTCTCAGAAGGGGGTAGGGGTGTCCTGTTGACTGAGAAACTCAGGACAGAGGTCGAAGCTGAAGCATCTGGAATAAACATCATGGTCTGAGGATTCGGGTGAGGCCCTGGCCCTACCAGACAGCAAAGATCACTGGGTTATTAACTACATCCATCCCAGCTCTGCAGGTGGAATAGGTATACATCCTTTCTGTTGCAGAGGCAGGCGAGCCTACTTGCTTAACATTCCTGCTTTCCCTAGTGCTGGCTGTGAGCTGCTCATGCTTAACATCTACCCCAGTATGCACAGGGCAGTCTCTGCTCATGGGCACAGGCTTCCCCTAGGCAGGAAGCTATTAAGTAAGTCTGTATAGCCTAGGTCATTGTTTTTTGATATGGGGGTCCCATGTAGAGTAGACCATGCTAGCTTTTTTTTTTTCCCTTTTCTTTCTTTTTCCCTTTAAAAAAAAGATTTATTTATTTATTTATTATATATGAATACACTATAGCCATCATCAGACACACCAGAATAGGGCATCAGATTCCATTACAGATGGTTGTGAACCACCATGTGGTTGCTGGGAATTGAGCTCAGGAGCTCTGGAAGAGCAGTCAGTGCTCTTTTTTTTTTTTTTTAACACTCTGAGAGTAAGCTTTATTACTTTTCTAGGAAACAGATTCAGCAAACACAGCACTTTAGGAACACACTTGTGCTGTTACACAAGTCAGTTAAGTTTCTAAGGACTCTTCAATGATGTTGATCAGGAAAATCTCTCATTGGTGGAATGAATTCTCCAGTCTCCATAATTGCATCAGTCAGTGCTCTTAACCTGAGCCATGTCTCCAGCCCCCTGTCTTTTCTTTTTAAATGAAGACAGGGTTTCTCCGTGTACTGGAACTTGTCCTGTGTGGTCCAGGTCAGCCTCTCACTTGTAGGGATCTGCCTCCCAGGCGACGGGGTTGAGGGTGTGTATCACCACTGCCTTGCCCTAAGCTGACTTTAAACTTGTGCTGTAACTGAGGATGATGACCTGGGACTCCTGTTCCTTCTGCTAATACCTCCAACATTTTTGAAGGCAGGCATGGTGCTCAGCCCTGTAATCCCAGCTACTAGGTAAAGTGAGGCGGGAAGATGGAAAATTCAAGAGCTGCGTAAACTACAGAGCAAATTCAAGGTCAGACTAGGTAACTTAATTAGTGAGATCCTGCTTCAAAAGAA
>NC_034601.1:4905669-4934714 GCF_900095145.1 Mus pahari | reverse complement strand
CTAACACACATACTCCACACACTCACACATACACACACACTCACACACACACAGTGCATAACTGGAGGTAGTGGCACATATCTGTAGTTGTAGTCCCAGATCTGAGACCAACCTGTAATATATGAGGCCTTATCTCAGTAAGAAAAATGGGCTGGGGATACAGTTCAGCCCTTGCCTAGCATAGGCAGAACTCTTGAGTTCAATCCCCAGCATTTCATCATAGCAGAGAAAGGAAGGCCAGAAGCTCAATTCCATCCTCTACATAGTAAGCTTGTGCTATCTTGAACTACAGAATATCCTGCCAAAAAAAGAAAAACAAAGTGGGACCAGTGATGGCACATACCTTTAGTCCCTGCACTGGGTAGGTGGAGGCAGGAAGATCTGAATTCGAGGACAGCCTGGTAGTAACAGCAACTTCCAGGACAGCCAGAGCTATAGAGAGAAACCCTGTCTCTAAAAGCCCCACTCCACAAAAAAAAAAGAAAAAAGAAAAAAGAAAAGAAGCCAAGCATGGTGGCTGATGACAGTTGCCTTTAATTCCAGCATTTGGAAGCTAGAAGCAGGAAGATTTGTGTGCATTTGAGGTCATACTGGTCTATACAAGTTCTAGGACAGACAAGGTTATGTTGAAGGACAGCGTCTCAAAAACAAATAAATAAGCAGAGAAAGACGGAATTAGAGCATGCTTAGTGCTCTGCCAGCTTTCTCCCATTTATATCAAGCCCAGGGGAATGGTGCCACCCACAGTGGATGGGTCATTTCACCTCAACCGAAAGAAACAAAACATGCCCAAGGACCAACCTAATATAGACAATCCCTCATTGAGATCCTCTACCAAGTGACTCTTAATTGTGTTGGGTTAGTGATTATAACTAATCACATGGGCTGGTGAGATAAATCAGAAGGTAATGACCTTGCTGCCAAACTGGTCACCCTAAGACCCTCATGGTGGAAGAGAGAACCTATTCCTGGAAGCTGTCCTCTGATATCCTCACATGCACCAGGCTAGTGCACGCTCTCTCTCGCTCTCGCTCTCTCATCCTCCCCCCCCCATAAGATTATTTTTTTTAAGGAGCTGGAGAGATGGCTCAGCAGTTAAGAGCACTTCCTGCTCATGCAGAGGATCTGAGTATGGTTTCCAGCACCCACCTGGTGGCTCACAGCTGTCAGTAACTTAGGTTCTAGACAACTTCTGATTTCCCTGAACACCAGTCAGGAATTTGGTGCACATGCATACATGCAAGCATAAATAAAATAAAATAAATCTAAATTTTTTTTAAAAGATTTTATTTATTTTATGTGAGTTTCTGAAACTCACTTTAATCCGGTCTGGGTTCATCCTGAGAGGTGGGCTGGCTGAAATGGAATGTGCAAGAGGAAAATGGAGCCAGGACAAAAATTTTCTGTTTGAGGCTCAAATTTTACTGAAAGGGCTCAGCTTATATAGTGTGGGAAAAAACCCCAGTCCCCAGCCCCAGTCTTTGAAGGCTCCAATGAATGTCTGTGGGTAGGCGGGTCCAAGGACCAAGGCACAGGTGAGTGTCCATAGGTAGGCTGGTCCTCTCAGCAGGCAGTGGAGACAGTAGAGCTGCAGCTCTGGTGGATCTGAAGGTTGCTGCCAGTGAATTTCAACACCTGCAGGGAGCTGGGTTTAGAAGGACAGTGATTAGTAAAGCTTGGCAGATCTGAATATTATAAATACAGGTGGTCCAGTGGCAACCGAGAGCTGGGAGGCCCCAACAATTTTATGTATGTGAATACACTGTTACTGTCTTCATATATACCAGGAGGAGGCATCAGATCCCATTAAAACTGATCATGAGCCACCATGTGGTTGCTGTGAATTGAACTCAGGACCTCTGTAAGAGCAGTCAGTGTTCTTAACCGCTGAGACATCTCTCCAGCCCTTAAAATATTTTTTAATCATTTTATAAACCAGGCATGATGGTACACACCTTTAATCCCAGCACCCAGAGAGACAGATGCAGCCAGAGTTGTATGAATTCTAGGACAGCCAGAGCTACACAGAGAAACCCTATCTCCCAAAACAAATCAAACAGAAACCTATGGCTCTTCCCGAGAGCTCTTGGACCATCCCTGGGATGCTCCAAACCATCAACTCAGTTCCTCTCACTGAGATACCGGGGATCTGGGGAGTGTATAAGAATCCTAGGACAGGGCTGGTGAGATGGCTCAGTGGGTAAGAGCACCCGACTGCTCTTCCGAAGGTCTGGAGTTCAAGTCCCAGCAACCACATGGTGGCTCACAACCATCTGTAACAAGATCTGACTCCCTCTTCTGGAGTGTCTGAAGACAGCTACAGTGTACTTACATATAACAAATAAATAAATCTTAAAAAATAAAATAAAATCCTAGGACAAAGCCGGTCACACGCATTTAATCCCAGCACTTGGGAGGCAGAGGCAGGTGAATTTCTGAGTTTGAGGCCAGCCTGGTCTACAGAGTGAGTTCCAGGATAGCCAGGGCTACACAAAGAAACCCTGTTTCAAAAAAACCAAAAAAAAACAAACCTTTTGGGCTGGAGAGAGATGACTCAGCGGTTAAGAGCACTGACTGCTCTTCCAGAGGTCTTGAGTTCAATTCCCAGCAACCGCATGGTGGCTCACAACCATCTGTAATGAGATCTGATGCCCTCTTCTGAAGTGTCTGAAGCTAGCAACTGTGTACTCAAATAAAATAAATAAATCTTTTAAAAAAAGAGAGAGAGCAACAGAGTGCTCACATACATAAAGTAAATAAAACTTAAAAAAAAAAAAAGACTCCTAGGACAGCAGGCTGTGGTGGCACATGCTGTTCATCCCAGCACTCAGGAGCTTGAGGGACATGGATAGCGGGTTCCAGGCTAGCCTGGTCTACATAGACAACTCTTATACTTTGGTCTGGATGTAAAATATCTCCCATAAAATACCTTGTGAACACTTAGTCCACGGCTGGCGGTGTTTTGGGGAGGTAGTGGAACCTTTCAGAGGTTTGGCTGGAGGAAGTGGGTCAAGCCCTGGGTGCTCCCACATGGTCTTCCTTCTAGCTCTCTTCTCTTTGCTTCCTGGTCTGAGATGTCAACACACTGCCCTGGGCTCTATGCCAGGCCTTCCCACTGAGGTAGACTGTATTTCCTTAAATTGAGCCACATCCTGAACTGTTCCCGTAACATCTAACGTTGGCCAACGAAATGTGTCTGTGAGGTAAAAGTGGTTGTTATTCAAGCCTGATGTTTGATTCTGAAACCCAGCATGGAGGGAGAAAAGTGAGCCCTGAGAGTTGTCCTTTGACCTCTGAATTTGTGCTATGGCATGTGCATGTCTAAACACACACAAACACACACACAATTAATAAAATAAAAACAAAGAAATTGAGGAAAAGGGAAAGATTCTTTAGTAAGTACTCCCCTTGTAATCACGATACATGTTCAGTCTCCAGGACTGCACTAAGCAGGCACAGTGGCAGATCCTGTAATCCCAGCCCCCTTGATGTAGAGGCAGGAAGATCAAAAGTTCACGATTATCCTCAGCTCCCCCGAGAGTTTCAGACCAGCCTAGGGTATATAGTTTGCCACAGTTTCCACCACTCCAGCAATATTGAGGCTAAAATAAAAAGCATTCTGTTTTTTTTTAAGTTTTGTTTTTTAATTTGATTCGTTTTTATATCTATCTATCTATCTATCTATCTATCTATCTATCTATCTATCTATCTATCTATCTATTATATGTGTGTACACTGTAGCTGTCTTCAGACACTCCAGGAGAGGGCATCGGATTTTTGTTACAGATGGTTGTGAGCCACTATGTGCTTGCTGGGATTTGAACTCAGGACCTTTGGAAGAGCAGTCGGTGCTCTTAACCGCTGAGCTATCTCACCAGCCCGCGAAGGCATTTCTGAAGCCTCATATCAAAGCAGTCTGACCAGAACTTTTAGCAAAGTGCTATGTTGAGAGAGACAGAGACAGAGAAAGACTTTTTGGTATTTCAGGAGTATCTTACGTGCTGAACTATTCAAGCCTCCCTGGCACTACTTAGTTCCAAAAACTTGAGTTTGTGAACCCTAGACGCACGAAGAAACCTGTCAGAAACTGCCATGATGAGGAAGGCGAGGGTTGAATTGGGGAACGATGATGGAGAAAGCCAGAACTTCCAGAATTCACTTGAAGCGGAAGGGAGACCTGTGGGGCAACCGGAAGTAGCTGGTGGATAAACTAGCAACTTCCGGTCGAGGCAGGCGAGGAAGGTTTACAGCAGCGTGCATTAGAATGCAGCTACATGATTCAATGTGTTTTTTTTCACCCTAAAAAATAATTGAGCATTTATGTTGCTGGTTGGTTCTAATGCTTTGAATTAATCCAGCCCACAAAATCGGGATCCACGGGTCCGAATGCTGAAGGTCCTTGTCTCCAATTGGCTTTTGGTCGATCAATAAAAAGGCAGCAGCCAATGGCAGGGCAGGTAGACTGAGGCGGGACCTTTAGATTTACATGGGCTAGGGACTGGGAGAGAGGAAGGAGGCAAAGATCGCCATGATGGGGAAGAAAGACCAGACCTAAAGGCCCGCGGATACGTGAGAATCAGGGAAGGTGGCCACATGGACCACTTCCCCAATTGTGTTTGGGGTAACAGAGATGAAATACAGATATTAAAAGATCTAACTCAGGAGTACCGGAGGGGAGTGTTTGCAAGCAGCAGGAAGGATTAGAAACTAGTCAAGGATTAAGCTAGTCGAGGCATATTAAAATTAACTGGCGCGCACGCGTGTGTATCTATGTGTGTCCGTGTGTGTGTGTTCGTGTTCCATTCAGGAATCCAGATAGCTCTTGGGCGAGTGCACCATGCCACCCGTTAGGAACACAGAACGGTTAACTACTGCTTCACCTTTAGACTGGTGGTGGGTGCTTGCCTAGTAGGCAAGGAGCTCTGGGTTTGAATCCCAACATTACCAAAAACCACAGAAGGAGGAGGAGAGCAGGGAGAGAAAGCTGGAGGCTGAGCAGGGTGGCACACATGCTTTCTGCTGCAACATTCAGGAAGCAGAGACAGGTCGATCTCCACGAAGTTGAGGCTAGTCTAGTTCAGGAGCCAAGGCTATCTAGGGAGACCTTTTTGAGAGGGAGGAAGGGAGGGAAGGCGAGAGAGTGGTTGAGGCTTGATGGGGGTACCAGGGTGGGTCCTTAGCTCTGCTGTTCATCAGTCTCCTCTACTTTGCTTCTGTTGAATTTTTTTCTTAAGAAAACATTTAAAGTGCGTTAGTGGGAAGCGCGAGAATATATAGAATTAGTTGCTAGGATATGCACAAATACTCTCCAAAAGGACTGACTAGCTGTATGACGGTAAGAACAGTAAAAAAAATTTAAGCATCTGAAGTGGAAAAATTGGGAAGAGACAGGCAAGGCAGGAAGTCTACTATACATACATTTGTTTTGCTTTGAGGCAGGGTCTCTCTGTGTCGACCTGGCCGTCCCCGAGACTTGCTACGGAGACCAGACAGACCTCAAATTCTCATAGATCCTCCTGCCCCTGCCTCCTAAGTACTGAGATTAAAGGCGTTGTACTCCCAGGCCCAGCACCTCCCAAGTTGAAGAAGTAGAGTGGTGTGCCACCTTGCCTGGTTCTGTGAAGTGCTGGGAGAGACCTTGGTCCATGTCTCAAGAAAATGAAAAGAAATACTTTTACAATAATAAAAAAGTATATTATGGGGCTGGAGAGATAGCGGTCGAGAACATCGACTGTTCTTCCAGAGGTTGGAGTTCTATTGCCAGCAACCACAAGGTGGCTCATAACTATCAGTAATGGGATCCAATGCCCTCTTCTGGTGTGTCAGTGACGGTGAACTCACATACATAAAATAATAAAATCGTTAAATATATTTATTATATGTAATATAATATTTTATTATAATAAAAGTATCATAAATAAAAGAATATATTAAGGTAAATATTTTTTAAAATCAAATTTCAAAGTATAATGCAAAAGTGTCAAATCTTTTTAAGATTAAGGAAAAAAAAAAAAAAAAAGCCAGGCCTGGTGGCGCACGCCTTTAATCCCAGCACTGGGGAGGCAGAGGCAGGAGGATTTCTGAGTTCGAGGCCAGCCTAGTCTACAAAGTGAGTTTCAGGACAGCCAGGGCTACACAGAGAAACCCTGTCTCTTAAAAAAAAAAAAAATTTAGGTCTTATACCCAGGACAAACACTGAGGTACCTACTTAACACATCAGTGTTGTCGTGGCCACCAGATTTTCCCAGCATCTCTTCAGTCCCTACTGTTACAGAACATGACTAGCACACCTTGCCCCCTACCCTAAACTTCTCCAGCCCAGAGGCTGGGCTGCCCTTCCCTATGTTCCAGCCATTTTGGATACCTGGTCTCTTCATCTACCCTTTACCTGTGTGGCAGTTTGGTCTGACTCCTCGCTGTCTCCTCCCCTTCTGCTCACATGGCCTAGTTCAGTGTTCATGTTGGACCCTCCCAGATGTTTCTGCCGCCAGCTGTGTTCCCCTCCCTTTTACCTCCAAGTAAACTTTCTCCTCCACCGTCCCCAGGAGCAGTCATGTCCTTTCCTCTTTATTTCTTTTCATTTCCCTGGTGACAGAACCACGGGGAGTGGCACGAATGAGTTTCCCTCCCAGGCTCCGAACCAAGCGGCTAACCTGACCCTCCTAAAATACGTACAGGTTGTTAGTTTCTGCTGGCTCCTGCCTCCCACAAGATGTGATTCCAAAGTCGAGAGTTCAGTTTTTCCTGCTGCTTCCCTCTACCTGCTCTGACCATTAGACTACGTTTTAGGTGCTTCTCTGGGTTCCAGCGTGCTCCGCCCTCACCTGGGCACCGCCACACCCTGGATATGCTTTTCTGGTTTCCGAGGTCTGCTATGTCCACGAGGACATCCCCCCTTCCTCCTGCTTTCTCCTGTCTCCTCCACTGGCTCCCCAAGCTGCCCGCTTGGTTTACTGTTTGTTACTACAAAGCCACAGCAGCAAGCTCCTCTCACGTCCAGTCAGGAGGAGGGACACCTGTCCTCTGTGATTTCAAGGACATGCTTCCCATGCCACTTGGGAATACCCTGCTGGAAATTCTTGTCACAAGAACACTCTACCCTACCTGTGGCAGCCTGGGACCCTTTTCCTTGTGTCCTCCCACTTGAAGCTACCCACTCCCTAGCTCTCCCGAGCGCATCCACTGCCTCTTGTCTCTTCCCCCTCGAAACCACAGTCCCACCTACAGTCCTGGAAGTCTCCTGTTCTCTGCTCCCTCCTAAAGTGTGGAGCTGCCTGCTCTCTCCCTCCACAGCGCCTCTCTCAGCTCCCTCTGAGAGCTTCTAGTAATTCCCTCTGCTTTCTCTCTACCTCCACAGACTCAGATTTTACCACTGCGGCTTGGCCTCAGCACAGATCAATGGCCAAAAATTGGTGCACTTGATTTCCAAGTCCTCAAAGATTGTAACAACTTCTGCCACCACACAAGCAGTCTGTTTTCTCTGAGGTTCTACTTTTATCTCTGATTTCTCTGTGTTCTGCTCTCAAAAAAAAAAAAAACTCTTAAGAATGTACTGTAGAGCCGGGCGTGGTGGCACATGCCTTTAATCCCAGCACTCGGGAGGCAGAGGCAGGCAGATTTCTGAGTTCGAGGCCAGCCTGGTCTACANAGNGAGTTCCAGGACAGCCAGGGCTATCTGGAGAAACCCTGTCTCAAAAAAACCAAAAAAAAAAAAGTATACTGTAGCCGGGCAGTGGTGGTGCACGCCTTTAATCCCAGCCCTTGGGAGGCAGAGGCAGGAGGATTTCTGAGTTTGAGGCCAGCCTGGTCTACAGAGTGAGTTCCAGGACAGCCAGGGCTACACAGAGAAACCCTGTCTTGAAGAAAAAAAAAAAAAGAGAGAGAGAGAGACTTAACAAAAAAAAAAAAAAAAGCAATATACTGTAAACTATCTCAGGATTTATAATAACTTCATTGGCTATGGTTTAAAATCTATAAAATCTGAAACAAAATTTGGCTCTAAACTTATAACAAAAAACTTATAATCTATACATGGGGATATATAATATGTGTATATACATACATATATATTTCAACTCTTGTTTAGAATACACCTTATAATTTAGATTCAGCACTTGCTTGAAAATTGATCTAAAAAATAGATATTTGGGGGCTGGTGAGATGGCTCAGTGGGTAAGAGCACCCGACTGCTCTTCCAAAAGTGCAGAGTTCAAATCCCAGCAACCACATGGTGGCTCACAACCATCCTTAACAAGATCTGACTCCCTTTTCTGGAGTGTGTGAAGACAGCTACAGTGTACTTACATATAATAAATAAACCTTTAAAAAAAAGTTATGAAGTAACAGCGAAAATAATTTTAAAAAAATAGATATTTTAAATACCCACCACAAGGTTGGTAGCCATCTTTACTAAGGCTAAAGGGTAAATGCCATGTGACTTCATCTTCAGAAGACCACATGGCATAAAGCAACAATTATAAAGCTTCTTAGTCCTAATGAGCTCTCTGCTTATCATCATATCTCCTTTAGATGAAGGAAACAACAGTGGGTCTCCAAAAGATTGATTGCTATGGCTTGCTTTCTGATAAAATTGTAAGGTTATAAGGGTCTATGCAGATTAACAAAGCTGACTTAGAGAGTTATGCCTAACTAGTTTGTCTTTGATAACTGTTCAACACCAGGCTTCAATAAAATTTAGATAAGTACCAACATATATTTAACAAATAAAGGTGTATTTGATAGTGAAGGTTTGTAAGTTCCTAAGGTCTACTCAGGGACACAGTTGCGCTGGTCCAGCTTCTCTGTCTTTGCTCACTTTGTTAGGCTGTAGCTATTTGGATAAACTAAGTCATAGCAAGAAGAAATATGATATTCTCTTGTGATGGCTAAAGGGAAATCAATTACATTTTCAACTCAAATTTATCAGGGATAAATCTGTAAAAATCCTAATCTTATAAGAGCTACTACTAGCCTATCATAAACTGTTAAAAGTAATTCAAACAAACAAGCTAATAAATAGTAAATCACCTTATATTTATAACCAAATTATAATCAAATGCTTAACGTGTTCAGACTATACTTGTAGCCATGCTAAGTACTAATGTAATTATTTACAGAAATGGGCTTCATTTAGCCTCCTGTATGTGTTTTCAAAGTTAAGGCCAAAGCAAATAAAGTATACTTCTAGATATACGGTTCTCCGACTCTTCAGACATCTGCTGAATATAGTATTCAAACTGTTTGAACTTTGCATTGTGGAGACAAATCCTTCTTCCTAGTGGAAACGCAGTGATCGCCAACGAAGATAGATGGGGCATAGGATTCTACCTGAATTGTGGTGACACTAACCACTGGACCAAACAGCCCCATGCCCTGTGCTCTGCCAGGGCCCTACACAAACTGTGGATCTCTGGGGTTGATTGCCCTACTCTGCCTGGTCATAGTAAGGTCAGTCCCCCAGGCTGCTCTTCTATAGGAAAATCTCTCAGACCCGGGTCTGACAGCCAAAGGCTTGCTGCAGTGTGGCAGCTGAAGACCTGTCACCACTGCCCAGCTATGGAGACCCGCGGAGCCTAGGGCAACTGTCCGTGTAATAATGGGGACGGACTTCTCTGTCTTTTTAGTTGATGCTAAGGCCTCCTGTCGTAATTTATTCTTCCTTTACGATGATTTTGAGTAACTGCAGCTTTGTTAACAGCAACAATCATACCAGTTCCTTTCCCCAGGCCACACCAGCCTGCTCTTAGAATGCAAAACTGAGGCTCAGCCCTCACTAGGTCTCCAGCTGAGAAAGACAAATAACTTGCCTTGTTACCGGACTCTAAAAAACAGGCTTCAAAGTAATGTTTTACTATTCCTTACTTTAAAGGAACTTTGCTTTACAATGACTGCTCCCAGTTCTCAACTCCAGTGTCTCTTGGTAAACAGTAGGCTGGAAAGAAAAAGTTAAAGCTTATGCAAGTTTTAAAGGTCCAAGAGAGTGATGAAAAGTTAAAAATGCAGGCTGGGTATGGAAGCGGGTGCCTTTAACCCCAGCAGTGGGGAGACAGAGGCAGGCAGATCTTTGAGTTTGAGGCCAGCCTGGTCCACAAAGCCAGTTCCAGGACAGCCAGGGCTTAACATAGAGAAACCCTGTCTCACAAACAACAACAACAACAAAAAACCCCAAAACAAAGGGATCTAACCAAACCAAAAAAAAAAAAAAAAAAAACAACAACAACAACAACAAAATGTTTTGGATTTCTTTCTCTCTCTATGCCACTGTTTCATTAAGAGCTCAAAAGTTGTTTTAGCATCAGTAGGTGAAGTTCTGATGAGCCATCAGTCTAGCTCTGATGAGCCATCGGTCTAGCCCTGGTAAAGCACTGACTACTACTAGGTCCAAAGCTCAGATTTTAACTTCCTTTGGTTGTATTCTAAGTATAGATTTGAAAGTGCTTCTCTTCGTGGTAAAACATCTGTCCAGTCTATACACACCCAGCCTTCCGGATAGAGGAAAGAGTGTTCGTCCTTTTAACCCAAAGTCATTGGGTTTCCAAGCTTCTACTGTGACTCAAAGAAAGGTGCGAGTCAGCCGGGCGTGGTGGTGCATGCCTTTAATCCCAGCACTCGGGAGGCAGAGGCAGGCGGATTTCTGAGTTCGAGGCCAGCCTGGTCTTCAGAGTGAGTTCCAGGACAGCCAGGGCTANGGATTTCTGAGTTCGAGGCCAGCCTGGTCTTCAGAGTGAGTTCCAGGACAGCCAGGGCTACACAGAGAAACCCTGTCTCGAAAAACCAAAAAAAAAAAAAAAAAAAGGTGTAGTCTACTGCCTTTTCTACAATGTGGATTTCAGTACAGGTTACAAACAGTCGTGATGCTGATACATCTAAAACTTACTTCTTTTTATAAACTCAGAAATTCCTGTGAGCCTCAGGGAGTCGCCTTGAATCCACCTCTCATAGGTCAAAAGGACTCCAGATAAGTACTGACAATCCCCACCTGCTGCCTATTGTTGAGGGTAGGATCTCTCCCCTCCAGCTTTCCCTCCCCCAGCTCCCAGGACCAGGGACTTAGAGGTTTCAAATGTATACCCAGTGTCAGCAGGAAGTAGTCATAGTTCTTAGTCATAGTACATAGTAAGTTATTGTCTCTTATAGTTCATCTATTATCAATGGGAAGCCTGGGGTGTGAGGAGTGGTGGCTCACACCTTTAATCCCAGCACTTGGGAGGCAGAGACAGGTTCGAGTTCGAGGCCAGCCAGGGCTACACACAGAAACACTGTCAAGAGGTTTCAATTCCCCAGGCAAGGCTCAAGGGTTATGAATGCTGGTGACAGCTCTTCCAGAGAACCCTGGTTCAACTCCCAGCACCTACACAGCAGCTCATAACTGTCTGTAACAATTGTTCCAAGGGATCTGATACCCTTACATAGACGTACATGCAGGCAGACCACCAATGAACATAAAATAAAAACAAAGAAAGGTGGTTCGGTGGTTAAGAGCACTTGCTCTCTTACAGTGGACTCTGGTTCAATTCCCAACACCCACACGTAGCTCACAACTGATGGTGACTCCAGTTCCAGGGGATCTGATGCCCTCTTATGCCCTCCTCAGGTCCAAAACATACATCAGGCACTGCGCACGCACGCGCACACACACACACATACACAAACACAAATAAATCAGCCTTTAATCCCAACACATGAATGCAGAGACTGGTAGATCTTTATGGGTTTGAGGCCAGCCTGGGCTATAAAGTGAGTTTCAGGACTGCCAGAGGTATATGGAGAAACTCAGTCATGAAAAACGAACAAGCCAGCAAGCACACAAACAAAAATATCAATTTGGGGGGAAATTATTTATTTGTTCATTTATTTATTATATGTAAATACACTGTAGCTGTCTTCTGACACACCAGAAGAGGGCATCAGATTTCGCACGGCTGGTTGTGAGCCACCATATGGTTGCTGGGATTTGAACTCAGGACCTTCAGAAGAGCAATCTGTGCTCTTACTCATTGAGCTATCTCACCAGCAGGAATTTTTTTTTTTTTTTTAATTGATGTTATTTATTTATTTTCATTTCTGGCTGAGTGGTGCTGGCACTGTTGTGTGTGATTATCGGTCCTGCATCAAATCAATGGCTGGTAGAAAAGCATTAAGTTGTCTGTTTGATGTAATAACCACCTTTGGCTGTGGTGATCTTCTGAAAATCAAAACCACTGTGAGCTCCTCCAGCTTAAAGACAACTCCAGTTTCCTCAGACCTGGGGTTGGGAGCTGCCATCTGACTGGCCTGCCAGCTTGCTTGCCTGCTTTCTTCCTGAGGCTGCCTGATAGCAGTCTCTTTTCTTGGCTCCTGTCTGAGGACAGCAGTGAAGAGCTAACCTGTTCTCACTTCCGTCTTCATCCCCAGCAGAGAACCACAGACTACATTCACATGCGGCCCCCTTGGTTCCTAGATTGCTCATCCCGTCTCCCTTTTTATCTTTCCAAAAGATCTTTTTAGGCATTTAGGTGTTTTGTTTGTTTTTGTGTTTTGTTTCTCAGGACAGGGTTTCTCTGTGTAGCCTAGGCTGGCCTAGAATTTACTCTGTAGACCAGGCTGGCCTCGAACTCAGAGATCTGCCTGCCTCTGCCTCCCGAGTGCTGGATTAAAGGTGTGCACCACCACCATGAAGCTTATTTAGGTTTTTTGCCAGCACTGTGCACTTCATGTATGCTTTTTGCCAGAAGAGGCCAGAGGGACACAGATGCCATGAAACTGGAGATACAAGGGTCATGGTTGAGCCATCTTTGTGGGCAATAGGGATAGAACCCCAGTCCTCTGGAAGAGCAGCTAGTGCTCCTAAGAGGTATGCCATCTCTCTAGCCTCTTTTCCTATTTAAAATTTTGTTTTTATTATTAGTGTGGAAGATGGGTACACATGTTCTGTTGCGTGTGTAGAGGTCAGAGAACAACTTTGTAGATGTTAAGGCCTATGTAGCCAGCTGTTTTATGCTGTTACTAATGTTCCTCATGTACTGTTACTAGGAGACTTTCTCATGCCTGGGTCAATTGCATACTCTGTTATGTTCTACACTTTGGTATTCTTGGTGTTCCAATCTCAATTGAGGTCAGTTAGAACTGCTTTTGTATAGTTAGCCACAGTAAGCTTGAACCTGAACCAACTGCCTGGCAGTACTACCTGCACCTGTGCATGAGCTTTTATGGTTTTTGCCTTTATAAGCTGCCCCTGGGATGAACCCCAACATAAGAGAGACACCTGCACCAATATAAGAAGCTATTTGGAATAAAACCTTCATTTTAAATAAGGCTTGAATAAAGTTTTAAGTTCTCAATACCTCCCTGGGATTTGACATCCTGCTTGGCAGGAAGAGACCTGTTACCTGGGTAACTGACATCCTGGTTGGCAAGTTGGGACGTGAACGCTAGGCAAGTCAAGTTGCCCAGCCACAGTTGAGTCACCCAACCAATGAGAACAGGTTAAATGTACCACCAAGACATGTTCCTAAGGAAGTTCCCTATCACTAAATCCTGATTGGTGGAGTAACTTGGCACAGATGTTCATGGATTTCAGGCTTAAGAGCTGTATAGGATTCTGGCTTGGGGTTGCCTGACTGATCAATCAGTCCTGGGGTGAGTGCTCAATAAACTATCCCTGTCTGACTGAGATTGGAGTGGATGTTGTTTGTGGGACAACTCCTGGACCCCAACAGTAGAGTCAGTCGATTCTCTCTTTCCACCTTAAGTGTTTTTGGGGGATTGAACTCAGATCCTCGGGCTTGCATAGCAAGCAACTTTGCCTGCTGAGCTATACTTGTCACATACACACCCCCTTCTGTTTCTTCTCTTCCTCCTCCTCTCCCTCTCTCCTTCTGCCTCCTCCTTTTGGTTTTTCAAAGTCAGGTTTCTCTGAAGCCCTGGCTGTCCTGGAACTTGCTCTGTAGACCAGGATGCTCTCAGAGAGACGCACGCCTCTGCCTCCCGAGCACTGGAACTAAAGGTGTGCCCTACCAGACCCGGTCCCTACTCTCCTTTGAAGGTTTTTTTTTTTTTTTTTTTTTTTAATTTTCGCCCCCGTGTTTTGGTATGCTTTCGGTCATCATATTTCAGAACAGAACCATTAAGACTTCCTCTGTAGAGATGAGTGATAATACGAGAATTACTGAGATTTATGCTGAACCATATGTAACTGGATGGAAAATAACATTCTAATGATGGGTGCGTGACTTTAACCCCAGCACTCAGGAGGCAGAAGCAGGTGATCTCTGTGAGTTCGAGGCCAGACTGGTCTACAACGAGACCCAGGACAGCAAAGGCTACACAGAAAAACCTGTCTCAGTATCTCAAACCACCCTCCCCCTCCCCCCCCCCAAAAAAAGAAAAATAGCTGTACATTGGCAATTCTGTGTGCCACAACCTAGTATTGATTACTCCCTGGAGAAGGGCTGGCAGGAAGGAGCACGGCTTCTGCACAGGAGTGTCCTCTGGTAGGAATGGTTCTGAGGTATGATTAGGAAATGCTAGAGTTGGGGTATGTAGCTCAGTGGTATGATGCTCTCGTGTGTGAGGTGTGTGGTTTAATCTCCAGTACCCAAGAGGGAGAGATAAGACCACACTATCCAGAGGAGGCTCATTAACCTGTAGTCCTGCACTGAGGAGGTGTAGGCAGAAGAACCTTCCATTCAAGGTCGTCCTTGGTCACACAACAAATTCTGTTGCGGTTTGGTCTGGCGCTGTGCATTGTGATGCTAAGTTCTGTATCCCAAGATCTGCTTGCTTCAATCCTCTGCCCTTTAATTCTCAAGTGTGCCTGCCAGCTTTTGTTGTGCAAACGTTGCTCCTTAATTTAAAACTTTTTTGAATAAAAATAGCTACAGCCAATTACTGGAGGGAATAGAGGGGGTTGGGTTTTCTGTTACCTGGTTGCGGGTTTCAGGTTGAGAGGAGAGAGGAGAAGGGTGTGGGAGAAAGGAAGAAGCCACCATGCGAGTAGGTGGGCCAGGAGAAACAACAAATATTAGGGGTACACTGCTGAAGTAGCCAGACCAGCAGTTAGAAAGTAGACTTGGGGTTATCCCCCCTCCCACCAGTAATTGTCAAATAAAATAACCACCCTCTGAGTCTCATTCATCTGTAAACTAGACAGAATAAGTTTAAATTGGTTCTACTACCAAATTCAAAGCCAGCCTAGCCTACACGAGATTCTTTTTATTTATATGAGTACAGTGTAGCTGTCTTCAGACACACCAGAAGAGAGCATCAGATCCTATTACAGATGGTTGTGAGCCACCATGTTGTTGCTGGGACTTGAACTCAGGACCTCTGGCAGAGCTGCTAGTGCCATTTCTCCAGCCCCAGCTCTTTCATTTGTTTTTTTTTTTTTTGGAGACTGTCTTCTTGTTATTTTTTTTTTTTTTTTTTTTTTTTTCAGAGCTGAGGACGGAACCCAGGGCCTTGCACTTGCTAAGCGAGCACTCTACCGCTGAGTGAAATCCCCACCCCCGAAACTGTCTCTAAATAAATAGATGGTCTCACTGTCCTTCCTGGAAGGGCCTGATGAATGTTAGAGGGGGTGGAGGCCTCAGATGCTAGGCTAAGCCTTGGGGAGGAAGCTCAAGAGTGCAGTATAGCTTCTAGCTCCTGGAAACAACAGAGATGTGGGCACTGTGTGCTGGCCTTCAGGTACCCTGTCTTGAATACATTAGCCACTTTCACCTTAGATCCAAGATCCCAAGATTCCCTCCCCATCGGTAGCTCTCATACAGTGTCTCCAAAGAGTTTATTTAGAATGTAGGCACCAAGCCAGGTAGTGGTGGCACATGCCTGTAATCCCAGCACTCGGGAGGCAGAGGCAGGCGGATTTCTGAGTTCCAGGCCAGCCTGGTCTACAGAGTGAGTCCCAGGACAGCTAGGACTGCACAGAGAAACCCTGTAAGCACCAAAGCTGGGCCCAGTGGTGCAGGCTTATAGTCCCAGGGCTGAGGCAGGAAAGCTGGGAGGCCAAGGTCTGCCTTGACTACTGAACAAATTAAAGGTTGGCCTGCACACCTTAGGAAGGGACTTTTTCTGAAAAGGTGAAAAGGGGGGCTAGGGCTGTGGCTCGGGACAGACTGCTTGTCTTCGGAATGTGAGGCTCTAGGTTCCACCCCCAGTTTAACAATACACAAAATTAATTCCGTGAACACAGAAGTATGCAATGGGATTGGGTCTGTCCCTTGGAGGCAGTCAGTACTGGTTCCCATCCAAAAGGACAGGTCCCTCTGCCCTTGGTGGCTGCATTGAGCCCCAGAGCAGTCTCAAAGATTCGAGTTGGAGCATATTTAACAAGTACCTCAGTGACCTTAGTTCTCTCCAGACCGAAAAGGATCCTGGCTTTGGTTCCTGATACATTTCCCAGGAGCCCCCTCTGCTGGACTGTCACTTTCCAGCTCACAGCTGAGACCCAAAGATGTTATCAAGGGATGTGGCTGGAGTCTTCATCCTTGAACAAAGCCATCCTACCTTCAGGCAGGTGCAGCATGCCCCTAGTGAACATAATTGCCAGCAGGGGCGGTGGGGGGGGAATGAGGGAGTGGGAGAAACCCCGACCCACCAGGGTTCCTGTGTGCTGGGTGGGCAGATGCAGACGGATTGCCGCACACTTTCCTGGGTGGGTGTCCGGCTGTGAGGCCACGGGCCCCAGCTCTGCAGGAGATGGACAAGGGGCAGCCCTAGGTACCAGGTTCTCAGCTTTGTGCCGAAGGGAGGAGAGAGGGGGGAGCTAGGTGGTTCTCACGCGCGCGAGAGTCCTAGGTCCAGTGTGCGGCTGGAGTGCAGGTAGGCCTTCTGACGGGAGGTTAAACTCAGCTCATTAGGGGAAAAGCCTATCCCATCGTTCAAGCACAGTGGACCTTGATGAGCAGAGACAGTCTCTGGTTTTAGAGCTTTATTGTAGAAAGGCAGGGGGAAAGAGAGAAGGTAGAAAGAGGGAGGCCGTCCATGGCAATGTTGGGGTGGGGGGAGAGAGAGGAGGAGGCTAGGGAGAAGAGTAAGAAAGGTGAGAGCTCAAAGAGAGCGAGGAGGGGCCAAGCAGCCCCTTTTACAGTGGGCTGGGCTATCAGGTAACTGTGGGGAGGAGCATACCTGGCTATAGTCAGGCAACTGTGGGGGTGGAGTCTAGAATGCTAGAAGCTTGGGACATTGTCTTCGTGACTTTATAGTCACAGAATTATAGAGTTGTGGGCGGCTCTGTGGTGTCAGGAACCTGACTCTGGCAACGTGGCTTGCTTTTCTCTGTCCCTTGTAGAACTTTCTTCTGGGTTGCCGGAGCAAGCCTCATTCAACCAAAATAGGCTGCCGATCACCGCCCCACCCAAAATCACCTGCCAGAAAAGAGTCTTTCACCACTAATGTGGAAAGGGCTCATTTGAAAAGATTCAACACTTGTTTTCATTCTCTCTCTCTCTCTCTCTCTCTCTCTCTCTCTCCCTCTCTGGGTTGAGACTAGAGAGATGGCTCACCTGCTGCTTTCCCAGAGGACCTGGATTTGGTGTCCAGCACCCACTTCAGGTGGCTTGCATCCCCAGTTCTAAACAATTAGAAGCCCCCAAGTCTTCTCTGTGACTGTGTTTGCTTGCACACGTGTGTGCACACATGCTCACTCAGGCACTAGAGAAGACCGGAGCATGTTGGATCCCTTGGAACTGGAGTTGAGAGGGTTCTGAGGCAGAACTGAACCCGGGTCCTCTGCAAGGGCAGCAAATGCTCTTAACCACGGACCCATCTCTTCAGACCCGTTCTTCTTTTTCTCCTCCCTACCCCGCTCCCCAGACAGGGTCTCACCATGTAGCCCTGACTGTCCTTGAAGTCACTGTGTATACCGGGCAGGCCTAGAACTCACAGAGATCCTCCAGAGTGCTAAGATTAAAGGCATGAGCCACTACACCTGGCTTCCCCTTCCTTTTTTTAATTGTGTGTGGTGGGAGTGTGGCTGAGTCTCAGGGCCCTGCTGTGTTGCCTAAATTTCTGAACAGTAGCGATCCCCTTGCTTTAGTTTCTCAGGTAGCTGAGACTAAATGTGCACCACTGCTCCTGGCAGCGACACCAGTGCTTTATTCAGAGCATCATTCTTTGGAATGAGGTGCCTGACCGGAGCGTTCCAATTTCCTCAGCTCTCTATTTTTACCTGGTAATGTCCAAGTGTAAGAGGAGACCATCTTCCCTCATCTCCCCTGAGCTAGTCCTTCCTTCAAGTGACCACTAGAGGGCGCAGGGACTGTGAGCTGAGGCTGAGCTCCGGGCCAACCCCCGGGGCTGGTGCTAGAGCTTTCGGAAATAGCAGAGAAGGCCCTTGCCTTATCGAACCCTAGGGAAACCAGGTCTGCAGGTAATTTTCCCTATGTCCCAGCGCTTCATGACCTTTAAGACAGGCAGTTGTCTGGGTGCATGCACGCGTGGAAGTTCAGGGGGACCAGAAAAGCACTCAGGATCCTGCAGTCCCTAGCCTTGACCCCCAAAAGGCAGCTTGAAGCCTCAGGGTCCTTTTCCAGACAGCCTGGCTGTATCTGAAAGCCCACAGGTAGGTACATTACAGGCTAGAATAACATTGTAATGTATCAGGCCGAGCTTCCTGAACAAGTTGGGTTTCCATTTACTGTAAACAATCCTGCTTATCCAGTGAGCCACAGACTGAGAGGAGGAAGAGGGACAGGAGAACTGGGAGTGCTCAGAGCGACTGGATGAGGCTCAGTGGCAGCCTGGCTGTGGCTGGAACAGACAGGACCTCCCAGAGAAAGATGTGGGGAGCCTGTTCAGAGGTTGCCCTGTAAATGCCAAGGGACTACAGACCTGGGCTAGGATCCAGCTCCATCTACCTGCATTCTATCTAGTCACTCCCCTCCCAGGCTTCAACATATTTCATCTTGGAACATGAGCATGGAGCTCAGTGGGAAGAGCACTTGCCTAGCACAGGAAACCTTGGGCTCTCTCCTCAACACCACAGGAACTGTACATTGTGGTACACACCTGTAATCCCAGTACCTGGGAGGTGGAGGCAAGGGATTCAAAAGTGGGCTACTCGGGGAGCTCAAGGTCAACTGGATCCAATGAGACCCTGCCTCATAAAGGGGGAGGAGGGGACTTGGCAGCAGAAAAAAGATAGCTCCTCCTACCGGGTAGCTATCCCCCCTTAGATTGTCCTCTGAACTGGTTCACCACAGCATGTGCTTGAGTGCACATATGCACGCACACACACACAATCAGTAGGCAGTTGTGTGGCCCCTGCCTATAATCTTTGCACCGCAGATGTGGGAGGCGGAGGCAGGAGGATCAGAAATTCAATGTCATCCTAAGGAACATAGTGAGTGTGAGGCCACCCTAGGCTACAAGGGACCCTGCCTGACTCAAAGGAACAAATATATGAAGAAACAAACGGAAGACAAGTCTGTGGTGGGCTGGCAGGAGGGCTCCACAGCAAAGACCCTTGTCCTCATGCATGACGGCATGTGTCCAATCCCCAGGGCCCACACAAAATTGCCCGCGGACCCCACAGTTGTATAAATAAATAAAATATAAGTTTAAAATATTAAGGATAAGCCTGTTTGCTTCCAGCTGGGTTTCCTGAGCTTCAGGCAGCAGCGGGATGAAGGGAGGTGAGTGTGCCCAGAATGTAATTCATTTTAAAGTCTTAGCATAAGGAAGTGGGTGGCAGTGCAGTCGAAAAGCAAACTAGAAAAAGGAAGCCAAAAAATGAACGACATAGAAAAACAGTGACGGCGGCTTCTCCTTCTTCCTCCTCTTCCTCTCTCTTCTTCCTCCTCCTCTTCTTGCTATGCTCCAAGGTCCAGAGTCAAATGTCTGCTTTTTTTTTTTTTTTTTTTTTGGACTTAAGGCCCCATTCGGTAGCCCAGGCTGGCTTGGAACTCTTGATCCTCCTGCCTCTCCTGCTGTGTTATGGGTGGGGTGGGTTCCACCACACCCTGAGGAGTCTCAGATGCCAACCATAGATGGCTGATTATGCAAAGTAATAGATACTCACTGAGCTCCCAACCACACCTCTGTTTGCATGTAGAGTAGTGGCATTTACAACTATAGCCTCATTGGCTATAGTAAGTGACCTGAAGCAGGTCACTTAACATCTTTTGTGCCTTGGTTTCTCCTGTTAATATGGGATAACAGTAACTATGAGCCAGGTGTGGTAGCGCATGCCTTTAATCCCAGCATTTGGGAGGCCGAGGCAGGCGGATTAATGAGTTAAAGGACAGCCTGGTCTACAAAGTGACTTCCAGGACAGCCAGGGCTACACAGAGAAACCCTGTCTCGGAAAACAAAACAAAACAAAACAAAAACAAACAAAAACCCAGTAACTCTGAAAGAAGGAATGTTAGCAGATATCCCGCTACTCTGGAGGCTGGGTCAGGAGATTGCTTGGAGGCCACCCTGGGTTACACAGTAGTTTCAGGCCAGCCTAGTTAACTAAGTGAGATCCTGTCACATCAAAACCTGACACGGAGAAGCAAGAAGGAAGGGGTTAGAGAAATGGCGCAGCAGTTAACAGCACTTGCTGTTCCTCTTAGGACCTAAGTTCAGTTCCCTGGAGCCACTCTAGGAAGCTCACAACCACATGTAACCCCAGCCCCAGGGCTCTGAGCCCGAATAATGAACCATGAGATCATGTGCATTTTTGTATGCACATACCATCACCACATGGTAAGCCTAGAATTGAAAATAGGGTTTTTTGTTTTGTTTTGCTTTTTGTTTTTTGAGACAGGGTTTCTCTGTGTAGACCTGACTGTCCTGGAACTTACTGTGTAGACAAGGCTAGTCTAGAACTCTGAACTCTGCCTGCCTTTGCCTCCCAAGTGCTGGGATTAAAGGCGTGGGCCACCACTACCTGGAGATTTTTTTTTTTTTTTTTTAAGAGAAGGAAGAAGAGGAAGAGGAGGGACAGAAGAGCTCAGTGGGCTAAAACACTCGCTGAGGACTGACATTAGTCCCTGGAACACACATAAAGGTGGGAAGGGAGAATCAACTTTGGAAAGTTGCCCTCTGGCCTTGACACAAGTAGCCTGGGGCACACACATGCACACAAACAAGAATAATAATAACTAAAATATTGTTTAAAGGGAAGAAACACCAGCCAGTCAGAGATGCCTGACATATCAGCCCTGCTGCAGCCATTATTATTATTATTATTGCGGCCGTCGTTATTGTTAGCCGAGGATTCACTTTGCAGAAGAGGTTCTCAGGCATGGACCCTCCAGCTGCTGGCATTAAGAAGAACATTAGCATAGAAGCCAAAGAGACTCAGCTCTGCCACTTCCTAGCTTGGTGATTCATGGAGCTTACGTAACTTCTTGGAGTCAGTCTTCTCCAGTCTGAGCTGACACACACGTCACCTGAATGTTTGGAGCCATGGGAAGCAGGACTAGACTCTGAACACAAGTTAAGAAAAATCATCTCGTGCTCGCTTCGGCAGCACGTGCACTAAAATTGGGAACGATACAGAGAAGATTAGCATGACCCCTGTGCCAGGATGAGAAATCATCTCAAGCAGGGTGTACTGGGTGTACTGGTGGACACTGGACGCCTCAGCCCGCAGGAGGCTGGGGCAGGCGTTCCAGGTTAGCCTCAGATACAGAGTAAGAAAGAAGGAGGGAGAGAGAGAGAGAGAGACAGAGAGGGACACCAAGACCCCAGCCAAGGCTCTTCACTTGTTTCTGTCACTATTGTTGCTTCGTTTTAGTTTTTGGTAGTAAGATTAGTTGGTTGGTTTGGTTTGAGACAGGCCTTGGCTAGTCTGGAACTCATTATGTAGATCACAAGCTGGCTTCCAGCTCACCTGTCTCTGCCTCCTAAATCCTGGGATGAAAGGTCAGCACCAGTATGCCTGGGAGTTTCCTCTTTGGGGCTTTGAGACTTCTTTCTGGTTGCCCCGTCCTCCAGGGGAATTGATTTCACACTGTTTCTGCTCATACTGGGTGAATGTTAGTTCTCCTTTGCTGGTGGAATGAAATCCCTTCTTTAAATATAACTGATCTGCCACTCCTTGGTTACCTTGAGAACCCAACCGCTCCATAATGCCTAAAACTGACTAGTTTAAGCTTGATCTCTGAGAAAATTACAGGAGGGGATGGAACCGAACCTTCTTTTGAGACAGAGTCTCACTGTGTAGACATCTCCTGGTCCCTGCTGGTATTAAAGGCATGTACCACCATGCCTGTCTCAAATGCTGGAGTCACTTTTCACATTTTGAATTTGCTTTTATTATTTTTAATAATTTGTGGGTGTTGGGGGCAGTATCTGCATGTGTGTGCAAGTGTCTGCAGATCCTGAGTTACAGCTGGTTATGAGTAGCCCATCTTAGGTGCTAGGAACTGAAATTGTGTGCTTTTTAACCCCCGAGCCATCACCCTGGCCCTGGATCAGTGGGGAGGTGTGGAGCTAGCTCCGAAGATGAGGGCAGCTGCCTGGGACTTGAGTTCAATCCCTAAGGTCCACAGGTTAGCATTCACCTTCCCCGGGCTGTTGGGCCAGCACCCCACAGTCACACACAGAAAGAAACAAATGTAAGGCTGGCCTGGTGGTGCTCAAGAAGCGGGGGCAGGCAGAGCTATGAAAGTTTGAGGCCAGCCAGGGCTACTTGGTAAGACCCTGTCTCAAAACAAAAAGTTTAGTGTCCGTTGAGGAGTGTGGGGGAGGAAACTATGAGGCCAGAGAACTATCTCATATCTCAGTGGCTAAGAACATGCCCTGCTCTTCCAGAGGACACACAGTTCCAGGGGACCCAGCACTCTTCTTGTCCAGCATGTATGTGTGGCGCATGTAAAATGCATGCAGATAAAATAAAAATGCTAATAGGTAAAAATTGAAATGCTCGTACACACACAAAAAGTAAAAATAAAATGTTAAAGGAAAAGAAAACACAGAGTGGAAGCTTGGTGCAGTTGTGTACTTCCTTATGCAGCACTGGCGAAACTGAAGCAAAGGAGAGATGCAAGTTCAAGGCCAGCCTGATCTATATAGCAAGTTCCAACAAAGCGAGGAGGGCTACACAGTGAGCCTTTGTGGAGTAGATGCCAGCAGAGGATCCCAGGTGCCCCAGCATGGAGCCGGTGGGCTATCAAGAGGCTTCAACCAGCCAGGCCTGGGAATATTACCATGGTGCCTTGCATCTGTTATCAAGCTGCTCGGATGCTGATAGGCTGAACCAATCCTGTTACAGCTAAATTGGTTTCCAAAGCGGGAACCAGAGAGTTCCCAGAGGACTGGTTTTTCCCTTCTCGGTGCAATTAACTGGGCTAGAGCGGGGATAACCTGAAGCATTTGCAGCAGACAGATCCTTGACAGAGAGGAGCTGGTCCAGTACACTCAGGTGTCAGAGTTGAACTTGACCTGAGGTTACATCCAGAAATAAGCCGGGCCGCACAAACAGGTAACAGGATGTTCCAAATGGAGGGATATGCAAAGGGAGGTCGGGAAGCTTGAGAAGAGAGACCCTCTCTTGGTCTTTCCTTTTGAGGCAGAGCCCAGGCTGGTCTAGATCCTGTTTATATGGTGCAGGCATCAAAGCCAACTGTCACTTGTTAAGACGAGCACTGCCAGCCTCTCCCATCCTTCTCACACTCTCCCTCCCTCCTCCCTTTCTTTTTCGTTTTTTCCTGAGACAGAATCTAGTCAGGTAATCTTTGCTGGCCTGGCATTTGCTACATAGACCAGGCTATCCTTGAACTTTGCAGGATCCCACATCAGATTCTGGAGTGCTGAGATTAGAGTTGTGTACTGCACAAGCTGGTTGATCTGTGTCATGGTCATGGCCCAGAAACAGATAATACCCCATCCTGTTCTAAGGCGTGCTACAGAGCCTGAGGAAACCTTCACATAGGCTGTGACACCAAGCTTGGATTCACATGTAGTCAAACTAGCTCACTGGGTGCTTTAGGGCTCATTGAAAGGATTTTTTTTTTTTTTAATACACCCTCAGAGCCATCTCCCTGTGGAAGCGGCTCCCTGCTGCCAGAGCCACTTTCCTAGAATAGCTCTGGTGGGGGTGGGGGTGGCACATTCTCCTATCCTCTCCCATCAACTACAGGGAGCCAAATACTCCGTTCATCTCTTTCCTCCAGGGACACCCAGAGCCCCTAGCAGGAGCCCACGAGTGCAGCCCCCAAATTGCAAGAGACCCTCCCTGTTAACCTAGGAGAGCTTTTGCTGAAAGAAATGGCTTCCTCTGATTTCAGGCATCTGCCAGCAGGAGTGCAGCTCACTTAAGCAAGCAGGATGGGTTATAGAACAGGCCCTGTGGCCTACAATGGTCACAGCATTCAGGAGCTCTGGAGCGGGAGGGTGGTAGATTCAAAGCTAGCCCAGGCTAGCCCAGGCTACTTGTATAGCAAGACCCTCTCTAAGAGGAATCAGCGGGTTGGGGTGGGAGGGCATTCAGTTGGAAAATTCCGTTGCCTAGCACTCATAAAGCCCTGCCTTCCATTCCTAGCATTAAATAAGCTGGGCCTAGTGGCACATGTAGATGTAGAAGCTTCAAAAGTTCAGGCTGCTGGGCAGTGGTGGCGCACGCCTTTAATCCTAGCGCTTGGGAGGATTTCTGAGTTCGAGGCCAGCATGGTCTACAGAGTGAGTTCCAGGGCAGCCAGGACTATACAGAGAAATCCTGTCTCAAAAAAAAAAAAAAAAAAAAGAAAGAAAGAAAGAAAGAAAAAAGAAAAGAAAAGAAAAGAAAAGAAAAGAAAAAGGAGAAGTTGTTCACAGCCTTTCTCGTTTTTTGTAGTGAGTTGGAGTCCAGTATGGGCTACAGGAGACCATATCTATGAATGAATGAATGAGTGAATGAATGCATGCATGCAGTATTTTTGATTTCTCAGAGTGGTCTAATAACAGCACCATTAGGTGTCTGGGAAGGGGAGAGGCTAACGGAACCTATGGAGGTGTGACTGAGGGAAAACTTCCCAAGGATCCCCACCATTCATACCTCATATCTGCTTTATGTCTGAATGAGAAGAGACCAGACTCCCTTACACTCAGTCTGCAGTGGCCTCCCCACTGTGGTGGACAGTCCCCTGCAAGTGTGATTGATAGTTTGTTACCGCAGTAAATAATGTCAAGTAATCCACTCCCACTCAGCCAGGGAAGATGGGAGTCGCACTGACCTCGGGGCCCTTGGAGTTGTCAGAGGTGCAGCCAGCACCGCCTCCTAGGGCTGTCTGTCTGTATTGCTTTCTTTTTGTTTGTTTGTCGGGGTCTGGGAACGGAATCAGTGTCTTGTGTATGCTAGTCATGACTGCAGCAGAGCTGAGCCCTTGATGGCCTCTACCCTTCCCTGGCCTCCAGGCTTCTGTCTCTGCTCCTTCCCTCCCTCCTAGCCTGGCTTCAAGGCTCAGCTTAATGATAGTGTGGGAGACAGAGCTAGGAAGGAGTGGGAGGAGGGAAGGCCTGAGAGACTGGGGGGGGGCATTGCTTAGATCCTGAAGCTGAGATCAGTTCACCTTTTTGTTTGGGGGTCTTGGTCTGCCTGTTCAGTCGCTTTTCTTTTATCTTTAATTTTGAGAGCCCTGGCTGGACTGGAACTTGTTATACAGACCAGGTTGTTCTCAACTCAAGAGCGTTTCCATGTGTGCGTGCGTGTGCGCGTGCGCGCGTGCGTGTGTGTGTGTGTGTGTGTGTGTGTGTGTGTGTGTGTGGCACTGGGGTGGCATGAACAGGTCACATGTGTCAGATACTCTGGTGCTGGACTCCCAGGAAGTTGGAGGCCCTCTGACGTGGGTGCTCTATAAGAGAAATACGCCCTCTTATCTGCTAAGCCATCTTGCCAGTCCCACTTCTATTTATTTATTTATTTATTTATTTATTTATTTATTTATTTATTTATTTTTGGTTTTTCGAGACAGGGTTTCTCTGTNTAGCCCTGGCTGTCCTGGAACTCACTNTGTAGACCAGGCTGGCCTCAAACTCAGAAATCTGCCTACCTCTGCCTCCCGAGTGCTGGGATTAAAGGCATGCGCCACCACGCCCGGCTTCCTTGACCTTTTTTTAAAAAGGTTATTATGCAAAAGCAGCAGATGTTTAATAGAAGCCATACTTTGATCCTAGATTGTTTCTTTTCTTTTTTTTTTAAGATTTATTTATTTGTTATATGTAAGTACACTGTAGCTGTCTTCAGACACTCCAGAAGAGGGCGTCAGGTGGTTGCTGGGATTTGAACTCAGGACCTTCGGAAGAGCAGTCGGGTGCTCTTTCCCACTGAGCCATCTCACCAGCCCCCTAGATTGTTTCTATGTAGCTCTGGATGACCTGAAATCCTTTATGTAGGCCAGGCTAATCTTGAACTCACAGAGGTTCTGCTCTGCCTCCTGAGTGCTGGGTCTTTACCTGTGGGAGGCAGAGGTGGGTGGATCTCTGAGTTCAAGGCCAGCCTGGTCTACAGAGTAAATCTCAGGGTAGCCAGGGCTATACAGAGAAACCCTGTCTCAGAAAAACAAAACAAAACAAAAAAAAAAACAGGAGGGGGTGGGGTTAGGGGAAGTGCCACAAAGTCCAGTGAATCCTGAATTTTTTTAATACATGTGGCTCATTTATCAGCATGCATGTCTGTGTACCTTATGTCAGTCTCCGTGGAGGCTAGAAGAAGGCATGGCTCTTAGAACTGGAGTTAGAAACTGTTGTGAGCTGCCATTGTGAGTGCTGGAAATTTAACCAGGTCCTCTGGAAGAATAACCCGGCATATGACTGCTGAGCCATCTCACCACCTCCCCAATCCTGGATTCTGCTCTTTTCCATAGTTGATGATACCCATGCTACTCTGAAGAAGTTGGGTAATAAAAGAGCCCACAGTTTTCCCCACAACTGTCAGTGGTTTGGGGGTAAATTCACTTTTTAATTTTTTTTTCTAGTGGTGTCTCATCATGTCTATAAAACATCTATCTCCTTTCTAGTAAACATCTGTTCACAGTTTCATACAAGTGCACTGTGTATCTTGGTCACTGCTCATCCTCTCTTTTCCCACCCCTGGTCCTCCTCTCTGAATTTCCCGTTTATTAGTTTTGGTTTGGTTTTATCCTACACAGCATTTCATTAAGACTGTCTATGTGAACCCTCAGAGCCTAGTTGTGAACTCAGCCAGCACTCCCCTCCCTCAGACTCTTGTACGTAGATGAGCGGTGTGGAGTAGGGTCCTGTGACTCCCCTCCTCTGTGGCTGACCATCAGGAGGCCCCAGCTCTTTGCAGTTTCATAGCCCTACTTCTCATCCTTTGCATTTACAGTCTTTCCACTCTCCCTTCTAAAATGTTCTTCCAAGTGGGTGTGCTGTCAAGGGCTGAGTCCTCAGCTCCCTCATTCCCAGCATCTCTTACAGCCATTGCCTTTATCTCCAGCCACTACAAGGTCCTTGCGGTAATCTCCAGCTATTTAAGGCTAAGACCAGCTTCTGTTTGGATTGCAGATTCCAAACTCCCATTTCTGTATGCATTTGAGCTATTCAGTACTTTGTGGGATCATTCATTCATTCATTCATTCATTCAGTGTCCTGGCTAGTTTTATGTCAACTTGACACAAATTTGTTGTAGGCAAGTCTGCAGAACATTTTCTTAATTAGTAATTGATGGAGGAGGGCTCAGTACATTGTGGGTGATCTGTAAGAAGGTGTGTTCTGAGCAAGCCAGTATGCAGAGGCTTCCTGGCCCCTGCATCAGCTCCAGCCTTCAGGTTCCGCCCCTGCTGAAGTTCCTGTCCTGACTCCCTTCAATGATAGACTAATGATGTGGAAGTGTAAGTCAAATAAGCTCATTCCTTCCCAACTCACTTTTGGTTCTGGTGTTTCATCGTAACAATAGTAACCCTAACTAGGTAGGACGTTTAGTTAGTTAGCTAGTTAGTTAGTAAGTTGATTCTGCAGGACTGGTTGGGCCCAAGGCCACCTGCATGCTACTCAGGTGGTTTTGTTCTGCTCTACTGTAGGCTAATGGGAGTGTTCCCAGAATAGTGAAGATAGACCATAGGCACTAACTAAGGCGCTCTGCGTTCTGTGTCTTTGTAGCTAATAATATTACTAGCTTATAAGGGGGTTTTCTGGAGGCCTCCATTGTAAAGTAGGGAGCATCTGAATAAAGGATGGAAATCAGCCCAGGCTATGTAGCGAGGACAAATGTTGTTCCTGCAGAGGTCAGGTTCAGTTCTCACCACCCAGGTCGAGAAGCTCAGTGCACGCTTAGCTTCTGGGCATCTGATGCCCTCTTCCAGCTTCTAAGAACACCTGTATTCATGTACATAAGCAGAAACACTGACGCATGCGTACACACAGAAGTTAAAATAATCGAAGATTCAAAATAGGAGAATGAGAGATGGCTCAGAGATTAGGAGCACTGACTGCTCTTCCAGAGGACCCAGGTTCAATTCCCAGGACCTGCATGGCAGCTCACAACTGTCTGTAACTCCAGTTCCAGGGGATCTGACACATTCACACAGACATATATGCAGGCAAAATACCAAGCAATGCTCATTAAATAAAAATAAATTACTTTTTAAAAATTAAAAATAAGTCAGGTGATAGTGGCTACATGCATTTAATCCCATCAGAGGCAGAGTCATTGGCAGAGGCAGAGGCAGAGGCAGAGGCAGAGGCAGAGGCAGAGGCAGATCTCTGAGTTCTAGGCCAGCCTGGTCTACAGAGTCATGACAGCCAAGACTACACAGAGAAACCCTGTCTTGAACAAACCCAAAATAATAATAAAAATAACATAAAATTTAGAAAAACAAAGAACTGTGGAATGGAACTGGTATGTGAAATATTAGTATTTTCCAGGCAAACATTCAGTTAACTATTTTATTTATATGAAGATCTTGTTAACATAATAAGGATACTGGATTTGGTGAAGCATGTAGCCCTGACTGTCCTGGAACTCACTCTAGACCAGGCTGGCCTCAAACTCAGAGATCTTCCCGCCTCTGCCTCCAGAGTGTTGGGTTTAAAGGTTTAAAGGTATGCACAACCATTACCAGCTGTAGTAAGAGTCTTTAAAGCCGGGCGTGGTGGCGCACACCTTTAATCCCAGCACTCGGGGGGGGGGGGGGGGG
>NC_034601.1:4888025-4905059 GCF_900095145.1 Mus pahari | reverse complement strand
AAAAAAAAAAAAAGAAAGAAAAGAAAAGTGCACAAGACAAAATGTACATTTATTTATCTTTTGTTCTGCTGAGAATGGACCCCAGTACCAGCTCACCTTCTGCCTGCCTCTCGGCCACCCCTCCTCTCTGCAGTTCCTTTTTTTCAGAGACTGGGTCTTAGGTAGACTTGCCTTACCTGAAGTTTGCTTTGTAGACCAGACTGACTTGGAACTCCAGGAGATCCATCTGCCTCTGCTTCCTAAATGCTGGGATTAAAAGTGCGCATGCGCTACCTCACCCTTCCCTTTTCACAGTTTTCAAGTGATCCTTATTTCTACCCTTGCTGCATTTGTGCATGTGCTCATTGTTCGTCACTAATGTATTTGTTTAGTCAGTCATTAACGTGGCATAGGTAGAGCTTTTTGCTTGCTGCGGCTTTTCTGCTCCAAGCAGCCTTGGTGCTCTCCAGCCTCCCCGCGGAGGTGGCCCTGTGTTGAGTTGCTGTCTGTCCCTCCTGTGTTTCCTACTGCTCTAGACGTGACTCACCCTCTTCTATCACCTTTTTGTCTTGCTTTAATTTTTCAACGTTTATTTTATTGTTATGTGTGTATGTTTGCATGCGCATGCCTACCAAAACACGTGAATGGATGTCGGAGGAATCTGTGGGTACTGAGCTCGGGCAGGCAGGCTTGACCTTCCATGCTGGCCTATCTTTCCAGCTCTCTTTTGCCTCTTTGAGGCAGTATCTCACTTTGCAGGCAAAGCTGGCCTCAAACTCAGCCCCGTCCTTAGTCTCTGAGGACATGGAAGCCACACTCAAAGTGCGCCTCGAATACTAAAGGGAATCTGGCACTCTACTTTGAGAAAGGTGGCACTTAGGAAATTAGTCTAGTCCTTTCTTTTGACCTTGCCTACCGTAAGTCTTAAGGTTATGCAAGAGAGTATGGATGTAGTTGAGCTTTTTAACCTGCTGGGTGGGATTGGTGGGGTGGGGAGATGGGGGCGGTGTAGGAGTCTGGAGGGGAGAGGCATAGGTCTGAGGTTGTTCTCTCCTCTTTCCTAGCCCAAAGAGTAAACCAGAGAAGCTTGGAGAAGCCCTAGAGAACCGAGCTGATGGCGTCCTCCACATCACCGCCAAGGTCGCCTTCTGGGAGGATTTTGACTCAGGATACAATCTATTGTCCTCAAAGTAATATCATCGCAGAGTTGCTTCCCTGGTACCTGAGGTACACTCCTCCAGAAGTCCCCAGCACCAGTGTCATAACCAAATTTATACTGGTTAACTGTCCCTGGAATGAAGGCATCGAATACGAAGGTATGAGTTCTCTCTGTGGTGAGAATCTCCTTGTGTGGCCTAGGTGGGTCTTGAACTCCTAGCTCTAAGCAATTCATTTGTCTTTTGTCTTCCAAGTTGCTGAGGCTATAGTGCCAGGATTATTCACCTATGTTCTTTTTAGAGACAGAGTCTCTCTATCAGTTACAGGTGTGTGTGGCCCCAATGAATGTTCTTAAACAGCCTATTTCTCCATTTTTATCGCTGATTTCTAAAGTTTGCAAATGTTGCCATTGGCCACCTTAAGGAATTATTATTATTATTAGTTGTCGTGTTATTTTTCCAGATAGGGTTTCTCTGTGTACCAGAGCCCTGGTCCTCCTAGACCAGGCTGGCCTTGAACTCACGGAGATCTACCTGCCTCTGCCTCCTGAAGGCAGGGATCAAAGGCGTGCACCAGTTCTCTGACTTTTTTTTTTTTCTCTCTTGAGGGTTTTAGTTGTTGGCAAGTAAGGCATTTGAGTTGAGCCCGTGCTCCTCCGACTTTGTTCCTTTCTCTGAGTTGGTCAGTGCTGACCGGCAGTCATTTCAGCCACTGAGAATGGGATTAGAATTTTGAGCAGAGTGTGAGCAGAGAACAGAAATGGGTAGGCAGCAGCGTAAGTGCACTGAGGTCAGTTTTATTAAGAGTTCAAGGCCTCAGGGTTGATGATCCAAGGCAGAGGAGTCGTGTTTAATCTCGACATATTCCGTAAGCACTTGAGGTCTTTTTTGCTTCCTGGAGATACGGTTCCCTTGTTATACAGCTCTGGCTTGGAACTCAGTGCATACCTCAGACTGGCTTCAAGCCTCACCCTGGTCTACTCTGTAATCTTTGTATAACCTGAGTCTTTTCCAGGTAGAAGCAGAGGGCTTTATTGAATGCTGTTTGAAGGAGCTGTTGATTTTTAGCAATGTCTTCATACATGGGCTTCAAGTAAATATCTTTTATGTCCAAGAGTGGCACCAAATGAAATGAGTTACATTAACATTAAAAACTGGACTTACAGGCCAAGGCATAGTGACACAGGCCTTTAACTCCCACAGTCAGGCAGAAAGACTGGGAGATCTCTGAGTTCAAGGCCAGCCGGGTCTATTGTGAACCCAAGGCCATTTGTGGCTATAGAGTGAGATCCTGTTTCAAAACCAAACAAGCAAATGAAACAAAACTGGTCCTATAGGGAAGCTGAGCTAGAATTGAAGGTAGCCTGAGCTATCTGGAAGCAAGAAAGGCAGGTGTGAGCCTACAGCCTTAATCCCGGTGGAGACAGGTGATCTCAGAGCTGAGGCCACCCGCCATGTTCACCACAGCAAGTTCATGGCCATCCTGGGGCTTCAGGCTAATACTCAGACTCAGAACAACAGACAAACGGTAAACCTATAGCCACAGTCTTGAGTGCTGCCCCCTCCAGGTTTCTGGGAGCCTGTCCTCCTCTCGGGCTTCATTTCAACCCTTTTTGAATTAATTTTGGCAAAGCTGCTGGGTGGTGGATGTAGAGGTCTTGGTTCCCTGCCCTACTGACTGACGTGTGCCCAGCCTTCCTCAGGTTAGAGATGTCTGCACAGACGTTGCTTGTTTTTATCCTTTGTGTCTACCTAGGCCCCAGAATGGTTTGGAGGGAGAGGGCTGGGTAGCAACAGGAGAAATGACAGAGATTTACAAATGGATCTGCTGTTTCCCCTCAGGCAATGTTTGCCTTTTCCTGTGGATGCAGAGGAGGCCTTTCCTAACTATGGGGCTCTGTTCTGACGGATTGGGGGGACATTCTGAGGCGGCGGCGGCATTTGTATCTGTGGAGTACTAGGGATCAAGCCTGGGACTTGTATATGTCAGGCTGAGGTCCATCCAAATTGATTCCTTTATTTAGAAACTGTCTCTAGTCTTGAATTCCAGCTCTTGGGAGGCAGAAACAGGCCAGTGAGTTTGAGGCCAGCCTGGTCTACAGATCAAGTTCCAGGGCAGCCAGGGCTACACAGAATAGAACAAAATAAACATTTTCTCCACAGTTTAAGTCAAGTTGGCCTAGAACACTCACTATGTCACTCAGGTGAGCTTCTAACTCACAGTAATCCTCCTGCCTCATTCTTCCTTATACTGGGATTGCAGGCACAAGCTACCATACCTGGCTAGACTTTTTATTTACATTTTAATATTAATATGTTTAGGTCGTGAGAATTGCTGTGTACTTGAAGCCAGCCTGTGATCCTGTTTTTAAAAATCCAATATGGGGTTTGGTGGTGGTGGCACACAGGCCAGCCTGGTCTACAGAGTGAGTTAGGATAGTCAGGGCTACACAGAGAAACTCTGCCCTGAAAAAAAAAACCCAAAAATTAAAAAATAAAAGGAGCCAGTCGTGGTGGTGCATGCCTTTAATCCCAGCACTTGGGAGGCAGAGGCAGGNTGAGTTCCAGGACAGCCAGGGCTATACAGAGAAACCCTGTCTCAAAAAACCTAAATAAATAAATAAAAAAGGATATTAAAGAAGGAAAGCTCATACATGCTGGAGCCCTGCTGCTCAAACATCACTGAGGACAGCATGCTGGCCCTGGGGATAGAGGTGGGGATTCGAGGAAGGGGATTTGATTCATTCCTGAAACTCAAGAGTTCTGGTACTGAAGTACTGTTAATGTGTGTGATGGCTTGAGGGACCTTCAGTGGGAAAAGCTTGATTCAAGACCAAAGGAATTCACTGAAGAAAGTGGACTCTTCCTGTTGTATCTGTTGCCTTCAGAGTCTGCAGAGTCTGACTATAGAACCCTTAGCCGGCCTGCAACGTTTTATGTAGACCAGGTTAGCCTCTCTCCCAAGTGCTGGGACTAAAGGCGTGCACCACCAGATGGCTACATCCAGTACGGTTATGTAGAATACAGCCTTTCTTTACGTTTTTCATTGTTGGGTTCAAATTCAGAGCCTTAGACACTAAGCAAATGCTCCACCACTGAGCTCCACGCCCAGCCTCCACCAGACAACCCATTTGTACTTTGTGCAAATGATTAATACATAAGCGGGGGTGGGGGGGTGGGGTGGGGGGGGGGGGGGGGGTAGGGGGGAAAGCAGGCTTTGCTCATGTTAACTCATTAATTCATATGTATATTTTCTTCTATTTTTAAAAAACTTACTTTCAAATCACATTTTATTGTGTGTATGTATGTGCATGTAAATGCGTCTGTACATGCTCTGGGACTTCAGAAGATAATTTTGCAGGAGTTAGCTTCTTTCCTTTTATCATGCGGGTCCCAAGGATTGAAGTCTGACACACACCCAGCAGCCAGGCGCAGTACTGTCCTTGGGTCAGCCGGCCCTTAACATCGCCACCCTAGAACACCACAGGAACTTCCTGGGATGGTAGATGTTAACATTCAGGAGACGGATGGTTTCCTCTGGCTTCACAACGGTATGCAGCTGCCTCTGCTATCTAGTTCTGAAACTATGGTGCTCAGAATGGAAGTCAGGGCATGCTGCACAAGTGTTCGACCCCCCAAGAACCGTCCCCAGGCCCTTCTAGAACATTTCTTTAAAAAAAAAAAATTATTGCAGGCTGGAGAGATGGCTCAGGGGTTAAGAGCACTGTCTGCTCTCCCAGAGATCCCAGAGTTCAGTTCCCAGCAACCACATCTGTAACCTCGTAACCATCTATAATGTGGTCTGTGCCCTCTTCTGGTATGCAGGTTAGGGTTTATGTCTGTGAGCAGACACCGTAACCAAGACAATTCTTATAAAGTACAACATTTAATTGGGTCTGGCTTATAGGTTCAGAGGTTGTGTCCATTTTCACTATGGTGGGAAACATGACAACATCCAGGCAGGCATGGTGCAAGAGGAGCTAAGAGTCCTATCTCTTGTTCCAAAGGCAGCTAGGAGAAGACTGACTTGCAGGGAGCTAAGATAAGGGTCTTAAAGCCCACACCCGCAGTGATACACTTCCTCTAACGAGGCCACACCTCCTAATAGTGCCTCTCCCTGGGCCAAGCATATTCAAACCCTCACACCAGGTGTACATGCAGATAGAGCACTCATACATAAAATAAATAAATAAACTTGAAAAAAAAAAGTTTGTGCCACTATGCCTGGCCCGTAAATGCCATGATGTATGTATGTGGAGGTCAAAGGACAACTTTGTGGCATTTGTTCTCCCCCCCCCCCCTTTTCCATAGTTGGAGGCTTGGAGGTGAGCTGAGCCATTGCACCAGCCTTAGAACATTTTCCCCCTCCTCAGGAGACAGACAGCACATACACTACTCACACCCCACTCCCCACTCTAGCAGCAGCCACTGATCTATATGGACTTGCCTATCCTGAGCAGCTCGTACTATTTCAGTCATGCACTATGTGATCTTTCACTTTGTCTTAGCATGTGCTAGGCAGATGCTCTACTGCAGGGTCTTACTGTATGGCCAAGACTGGTCTGGAACTTGTAGTCTTCCTGCCTTCTGAGTACTGGGATCACAGACTCGTACCAGGCTCTTTGCTAAGTTTAATGTTCTCTTGTTTCATCCTTTTGGTGCAGAGGATGGAACCCAGCCAGGATCTTGCTTCTGCTAGGCAAGCTTTATACCACTGAGCTAAGCCCCTGGCCCCAGGCTACGGTAGGGGTAGCATAATCTCGGAGGTGGATCTCTGAATTCTAGCCGCTCCGGTTCTACACCACCGGTGCCAGGCCAGCCAGGACCACATAGTGAGACCTTATCTCAAAAACAAACAAACCCAGTAATTACAGGCAGGGGTGTCCAACCCTAGGGGAATGAGTTGCCTGTGGCTGTGAGTTCAGCAAAATGCAAAAATCTAACCTTGTGCTTCTGAACTACCTTCAGGCCCCTGTTGTTGTTTTAAAAGATTGTTTTTTATTTATATTTATTTTATTTTATTCAGTGGATGTTTTACTTGCATGTATGTCTGTACTGCATGCATGCAGTGCTCTTAGGGTTGGGGTATTACAACCCCACCCACTTTTAAAGTTGATTGCACAGTTCATGAGAGCAACCTCTCACTCCCACCCCACATACACAGGGTTCCTGGTTCCTTTGTGTAGCCCTGGCTGTTCTGGAACTCTCTCTGTAGAGTAGGCTGGCCTCGAACTCAGAGAGCCACCTGCCTCTGCCTCCCAAGTTCTGGGAGTAAAGGCGTGCGCCACCACTGCTGGATGAAAGCAAACTGTATAGGTGACAAAAACTTAGAGAGGGGGCTTGAGAGATGGCTCAGTGGTTAAGAGCACTGACTGTTCTTCCAGAGGTCCTGAGTTCAAATCCGGACAACCACATGGTGTCTCACAACCATCTGTCCATCTGTAATGAGATTTGATGCCCTCTTCTGGTGTGTCTGAAGACAGCTACATTAATCCCAGCACTCGGGAGGCAGAGGCAGGTGGATTTCTGAGTTCGAGGCCAGCCTGGTCTACAAAGTGAGTTCCAGGACAGCCAGGGCTACACAGAGAAACCCTGCCTCGAGAAAACAAACAAACAAACAAACAAACAAAAAAACACATCTTAAAAAAAATAAAACAACCCAAAACTTGGAGAACTCTGAAAAGTCTAAAGGGACATAGGGAGGGTATCAGCCATTTGGGGGGGTCAGGGTGATCCCCTTATGCACGACCAAATGATTTCTATATTAGTCTAAATGACTCCTCTCTCAGGTTGAAACAGATGCTCACTATAGAGCTGGAGGCTGACCTTCAGCTTGTAGTGGTCCTGCCTCAGCCCTCAGAATGCTGACCTTGCAGGTGGCTGGTGGCATTGCACCAAGCTTCCTCTGGCCTATTCCATTCACACCTTCCTTCTTACTTGCAAAAGTCTGCTTTCAGCTTCCGGGGCATAACCTCCCCCCAACAGCCAAAGAGTTTAAATGTGGAAACCCTGTTGTGCTCCCAGTTTGAAACCACCTGGGAGAGTAGCTCACAGGTGGAGTGCTTGTTTAGCATGAGAAAGATTCTAGGTTCGTTCCATTGTCCGCACTTGAACTAAAAATTAAATCAAAAGCTAAATTCCCATTGCTCTTTTGTTGCTCCAAAAAGACTCAAGGGGTTTTTTTTTTTTGTTTTGTTTTGTATGTTCTAAATAAATACACATTTTAAGATAAATACTTAAATTTTATCTTTCATGGACTTGGTGTTCCAACCCAGGGCACAGTGGGCAGCGTTGTCCTCTGAGCTGTACCCTAGCCTAAACTGCCCGAGTTTGATCCTTGGGACTGCCATGGAAGGAGACAAACGGCTGTAAAACCGTGCTCTGACCGATGCATTCACACCAGTGTACATGCATGCATACACATAAACATAATACATGTCAGAAAGTGAAGATTTACATTAAAAAGAAAACACTTTATTTTTAGTCAGAGAAATTGCCAGTGCTTGTCCAGTGCATCTTCCTGTGGGGGGTGTTCTCTTTCTCATACAGAGAATTTAATGACTGCACCTAGACCTCGGGGCAGGAGTTCTGCCACCAAGCTACATCTCCAGGTCTCTGTTTTGGTTTTAAAAGATTGATTTGCTTTCATTTGATATGTATAGAAGCACTATTTGCATGCAGAGTCCTTGGTGTTGGGGTATTACAGATGGTGGCTAACCACTGTGGTGCGGGGAATCCAATCTAGGTATTCTGGAAGAGTGGCCAGGGACTTATTATTATTATTTTTTTTAAGATTTATTTATGTATATGAGTACACTGTCACTGTCTTCAGACACACCAGAAGTGGGCATTGGATCCCATTATAGATGGTGGTGAGCCACCATGTAGTTGCTGGGAACTGAACTCAGGACCTCTGGAAGAGCAGTCAGTGCTCTTAACTGCTGAGCCATCTCCACCCCTGTGGCCCGTGATTTTTAACACAGATTCATCTTTCCCCATAGTTTTTCCTGGTGCTGTGATAAAGGGCTTTGAAAGGGTTATCTACTTTACAAGGTGTTACAGCTCAATGGTTGAGGACTTGTTTAGGTCCTGGGTTCTGACTCCATCACTGCAAACAAAGCAAACCTGTCTCTAAGAAAGCAGCTGTTTGGGCTGGTGAGATGGCTCTGTGGGTAAGAGCACCTGACTGTTCTACCGAAGGTCCGGAGTTCAAATCCCAGCAACCACATGGTGACTTACAACCATCCATAACAAGATCTGATGCCCTCTTCTGGAGTGTCTGGAGACAACTACAGTGTACTTACATATAATAAATAAATAAATCTTAAAAAAAAGAAAGAAAGAAAGCAGCTGTTTTAGGGCTGGAGGACTGAAGTTCAGTTGCTAGTATTTCTATCAGGTGGCTCACAAGCCCTTGTAACACTAGCTCCAAGGGATCAGACACTCCTGGCATTTGTGCAAGTGTTCACACAGACATATGCTTACATGGCAACTCATATAGCTTGCATGGACACTGTAAGCAGGTGGCGTGTGTGTGTGTGTGTGTGTGTGTGTGTGTGTGCGCATACATATATGCATGCATACATGTATGCAAATGATCTTAAAATTTTAAGGTTTTTTTTTGTTGTTTTGTTTTTGTTTTTGTTTTTGTTTTTCGAGACTGGGTTTCTCTGTATAGCCCTGGCTGACCCGGAACTCATTTTGTAAACCAGGCTGGCCTCGAACTCAGAAATCCACCTGCCTTTGCCTCCCAAGTGCTGGGATTAAAACAACCTTTATTTATAATAAGCCTTTAAAAGCATTAGAGCTGGTCAGCTATCTACCCTTCTTGCTTTTATGTCTTCTTCCTTGCCAATAACCAGAGATCTGACTCTCCATGCTCCACTTAGGCCCATCTTATTCTAATTGGCCAGCTCTCATGGCCATGTTTGAATAACTCACTTACTGACTGGCATCTGTCCAAGTTTTTCTCCTGCTTGTGTTCTCTCCTCGGATCCCAAGCCCAGGAGCCCCACTTCTACCTACCTCTCTTCTGCCCAGCTATTGGCTGTAGGCATCTTTATTCACCAACAGGGATAACTTGTGAGTGGAAGGGTAAGATTACTGAGTAGCACCGCTGTACAAGCAGATTCTCCTGTCCCTGGGGCCGGTATTTAGCATTAAAATGCATAGCAACTGACAGTTTAAACACCTGTATATCCTGGAATTGATGCAGACCAGGCTGGCCTTGAACTCTGAGACCTGCTTGCCTCTGCCACCCAAGTGCTAGGATTGCAAGAGTATGCCACCACAATGTTTTAGTGCTTTTCTTGCTCTGTGAATCCTGCCATTGCCATCCAAGGTTACAGTAGAAGGGTGAGCTTGGTTAAGATTCCAGGGAAGGGGGCTGGAGAGATGGCTCAGCGGTTAAGAGCACTGACTGCTCTTTCAAAAGTCCTGAGTTCAAATTCCAGCAACCACATGGTGGCTCACAACCATCTGTAATGGGATCTGATGCTCTCTTCTTCTGTGAAGACAGCCACAGTGTACTTGTATACATAAAAATAAATAAATATATCTTTAAAAAAAAAAAAAAAAAAAGATTCCAGGGAAGGTAGTTGGCCGGCCCTAGTTTCACCCTTACTCATAAAAGCAAAATCCAACAGCTATGATGCCCCGCCCCCAACCACAGCAACCACATAACTTCCCAGAACAGGGATGGGGGGTGGAGGGAGGGGTAGAAGGCAGGGCTGGCCAGTCCTTGCTGCCAGCTTTTCTCAGCTTTGGTTCAGTGGCATCTCTGTCCAGAAGCCCTTGCTTGCTTGCTTGCTTGCTTGCTTGGTTTGTGAGCCACTTTTAAGAATGTAAAACTCTAAGGTTGAGGATGGCTCTTTTTGGTGTCACTCTTGTCTCTAGGATGGGTAAAGTTCTGACTTCCATCTGTAGCACCACAGAAAAATGTAAAGAGAATTAAATGGAAAAGGAAATAAGCAGACCCAGCTTCCCCTACACCTGGCTAGTCCTCTGTCCTTTGGTGGTGTGCGTCCCCCAACATCCCGAAAGGAAGAATGTTAGCGACAGACAGTTGACTCAACCTTCCAGGGTTGGTATCCAAGAGCTCTATCTGCCTAAAGGTGTGTGCCACCGTGTCTGCTTTTCCTATGCAGGTTTCAGTTAGGGTTTGTCACTGATGAATCTGGCCTCTCCTATGGGAAGTGCATACATTCCGCCACTGAACTAGATTCATAGCCTGTTGGATTTTTTTTGTTTTTGTTTTTGTTTTTCGAGACAGGGTTTCTCTGTATAGCCCTGGCTGTTCTGGAACTCACTTTGTAGACCAGACTGGCCTCGAACTCAGAAATCCACCTGCCTCTGCCTCCCGAGTGCTGGTATTAAAGGCATGCGCCACCATACCCGGCAGCCTGTTGGATTTTTGTTTTGTATGAGACAGGGTCTCGTTTGCCCCATCTGCTGGCTTTGTTTGTTTTGACCTTGGGTCTCCCACAATTTAGAAGTGACCTGTAGCCCCAAAAGTGACCTGTAGCTTGGGTTGATGTTGATCGTGCCCGGCAGGGTTGCCATGTCTTAGTTCCCCGGACACATGTGGCTTTAGGTTTGCACACAGAATTGAGTGGAATGCTAAGGAACCTTGCTTGGGCTAAGGAACAGGCTGCTTTGTAGCTCATTTCTCATGTTCTTGTTCTAGCAATAGGCATGGTGACATCTGAACATGAGTGTTTCAGCCTTTATCATTTTAGTTACAAACTCTGCTCCCCGTTTCCCTGACCAGAACCTTGAGTTTGGGTCTCCCATGGTGGTCCTTCATGGGCTTATCTCACTCTGATCCCACCAGGCTGGCAGAGGCCAGCTTGGGCTACAAAGTGATTTCTTGGCAAAACCCACTCCCAAGAAAAAAAATAAATAAAACCTCCCAAATTCACCATGCATGGTGGCGCACACATCTTTGATCCCCGCAGGGAAGCAGAGGCGGTTCTAGGACAGCCTAGGCTGCAAAGAGAAACCCTTTCTCAACAAACAAACAAAAAACCAAAGCAAAACAAAATCTCTCACATTGACTTCATAGAAAGGCTTGACCCTGACCATTGGCTTAAGTCCTCATTCCTATCTTGGGCATGATTAGGTCTCTGTGGATACTGGAGAGAATTTTTTTCGGAGTGGGTATAAGAAAAAGGCCTGTCAATTCTATATCCACACTGATGCCCTATCTGCCAGGCATCACCATGGCTTCCAGATAGGTAAATATTTCGGTTCTGTAGAAGAAAACCCAACCCAGTGTTTATGCTGAGTCATGGCACCTGCCCTCTTTGCAAAATGTGTTTTGCTCACCGTGTAATGATAGGGTAGCCCTTCCCTCCCCTGCACTTAGTAGCTCTAATGACAAATGGACCTCTCCCAGTGGTTCCCATCTCTGAGTGTTTGTTCTGCCTCTTTAGGCCTCAGTTGTTGAACCAGGGTAAAGGTTATAAATTAAAACAAAACAAAACAAACAAACAAACAACAACAACAACAACAAAACACCTTAGCAGTGGCCAAGGATGGCATCTGGCCCTCTTTCCCTGCAGAGCTTCACCAGGTTCTTTGAAGACATCTTAGCATTGAAACTCTGAGGAGGCCCAAGGTTCTTCCACATACCCTTCATGTGCAAATGGGCTTTGTACATAATACATTTGGAGGACAAGCTGGGCCAGGTTCTTCATTGTTTTTCCTGAATTTCTTGTGTTTCTCAGACAGGGTCTCACTATGTAGCTCAGNCTGGCCTTTATCACTCAAGTGATGGCATCACAGATACAAGACACTATGCCAGACCACACTATGCCAGATCCCGGGTTATCACGTGGGGTTTATACAGTATAGGTATTGAACTGAGGACTCTGCATATTACACAAGTGCTTTAGGAACATAAGTGTATTCCTGGCCCATGTCAGGCAAGCTCTTTACTGCGTTTACTAGAAGCTGGAGTGATCAGGAAGTAAACTGCATCTGCACCCAACATCTGAAGGGTATGAATGAGCCTGACAGGAAGAAGGAAGCACTGTGGTGAGAGGCCTCCTGAGGCTGTGGCACCTGTGCCCTTGCATTTCTGGGAGCTCCTAACTTCCAGGCACCAGTGAACATTAGCTGCAAGAAATTAAATTAGGTCTTCATTGAGCAGCCCCTACAGTGTGCTGGGGCTTAGGACAGTGGTGAGCAATCTAGAGGTGCTCTGGTCTATAGATAGGGCTGGAATGAGATTTTTAAAGAAATTGGTTATCTATCTTATTTTATGCAAGGGTTATTCTGTTGTATGCCTGTCTGTCCACCATGTGCATATGTAGTCTCTAGGAAGGACAGGAGAGGGCGGGTGTCAGAGTTACAGACACTTGTGAGCTACACGACTGTCTGTGCTGGGAATCAGCCGTGGGCCCTCTGAAGAGGTCCTTTTTTGCTTGTGTTGTTTCACTGTTGTTTTCTGAGTCAGAGTCTCTCTGTGTAGTCCTGGCTATCCTGAAGCTCAGTATGTAGACTAGGCTGGCCTCGAATGCACAGAAACCTGCTTGCCGCTGCCGCCCTCTCAGTGGAGGGAGTAAAGGTGGGTGCTAAGCAAGCCTCACAAGATTTAACAATTACTTTCTCCTTTCAGTTTCTGTGTAGAGGGTGTGTGTGTGTGAACATGTGTGCTCCAGGGTGGAATCAGAGGCCAAAGGACAATTGAAGGAGACTGATCTCCCCTTACACCATGCAGACAGGTCACAGGGTTCGAACTTGGGATCATGAGATGTGGTGGCAGACGCCATTACACTCGAGCCATCTCTGCAACCCAACAGTTCTAGTGTATAATAAGTTGCTGTAAGTATAGCAACTTTACAAGGACTCGCTTTGTTCTAGTTCTGTAGATCAGAAACTTAAGTAGACTCCAAAGGTTTCTCTCTTTAAAGGGCTGCTTAAAGCCAAAGTCAGGTCTGGATGCTCATATGGAAGGCCACTCACTAGGCTTTTTTGCAGGATTCAGTCCCAGGGGTGGGGATTCACTGTCGAGATATACTGGGCAGTTCAACTCCGTTACACACCCAGTTCTAGGGAGCTGCTTAAAGGCCAATATAATTATGAGAGACCTAACTGGATTAACCTTTACTTTCGTAGTTATTTTTGGCAATGGTCTCCCTGTAGAACAGGCTGCCCTTGAACTCAGGGCAATCTACCTGCCTCTGGAATGTTGGGATTAAAAGCAGGGGTTGGGGGGTGGGGGTGGGGGTGGGGGTGGGCTGGGAGGCACTTATTCTGGCTTAACCTTTTTTCTTTTGTTGATTCACCATCCAGAATTGTTTGAGAATTTCACACATGCATAAAAAGTGATTGGGCTAAGTCTACCTCTCACTGAATTAAAAAAAAAAAAAAAAGAAAGAAAGAAAAGAAGAAAGGGAGGGACATGACTGCTCCTGGGTATGGTGGAGGAGAAGATTTATTGTAGATAAGTAGGAGGGCATAGCCAGAGACAGACATCTGAGAGAGTCCAGAATGGATGCGACCAGACTGAGCTGGGCTGTGTAGGGAGAGGGAGGGGAAGGGAAAGGGGAGATCAGGGACCAGAAGGCCTAAAGATGCAAAAAAAAAAAAAAGCTGGTAACCAAAATGTTTGCATTATATAGGAAGAACAGCCTACCCCCTGGGCTGGAGGGTAGTAGGGTATGCCCCTCAGGAGGGAAGGGGCTGAGAGATTGCTGGAGAACCAGGTATGCTTTGATATATTAAAGAGGCACCACAGCCATTTGTTCCAGGTTTGAAGCCTAACACCCAGCACTATGATTTTTCCCTCTTCAATCTCATGTATTTGCTTGCTTAGTTATTTATCTATTTATTTATAACACATCAAGTCCATTTTCTGCTGCCTGTATGCCTATATGTGCATGAAGTGTGGGACTATCTTAGAGCATGGACAGCCACGTAGGGCTCATATCTTGGAGGAGAACAGACCCTCCTGCCCCAGGCAGCCATCAGTTGTCAATAGCTACTCAGCTAGGACTTCATGGGGTTCTTCCAACCCAGGCTGAGCTTTCTTTCAATGGCCTAGGTGTGTGTATGCAGTCTCAGACGCTGTGAGTTCATGTGCTGGATAGCCCTGTCCGGGCACTCAAATATGATTTCACTGTAGATGTCCATGCCCCTGGCTCTCACTGTTGCTCTGTCTCCTCTTCAGTGATGTCTTTGACCTTTAGGGAAGGGCTGCGTTATAGACTGTGCCTTTAGAGCTGAGCTCCGGAAGTCCTCTGTTCTCTCCTGTTGACCAGTCACAGAGTTCTGCACTTAACCACCTGTCTACTGCTGAGAAAAGCTTCTTTGAGCAATTTGCTAACTTGAATTCCCCAAATCCTTCTTCATATGTACTTTTTATTTGCACTGCTAGTGATGGAACCCAGAGCCTGCCCCATGCTAAGCAAGTGTTCTACTATAGCGCTGCACCCTAGCCCTGCTGTGTAATACAGGTTAATCACAGGACTAGCAGTAGTATTGGAGTTTAGATCCTCCCTTCCCAGTTCCGATGTGTTGTAATGCCACACAGTGCAAAGGAGTTTAATTCCCAGCACCCACATGGAGGCTCATAACCATCTGTAATGGGATCCAATGCTCTCTGCTGGTGTGCCTGAACACAGTGACAGTGTACTCATATACATAAAATAAAAAGTAATGCAGGAAGTGACCAGGTGGGGGGTGTGGGGGCAAGAGAGAGGGTCTATGTGACTCTTCTTCACTAGTGCCTTGGGCTTGTGTCTGTGGACCACATATGCCTTCCAGACCCACAGCTTTCCAGCTGTCTACACAGACATCTCCGACATATCTTCATCTTAAGATTCTCTATTTACTTTTGCGCATGCGTGTGGAGGGGGAGTCGGCGTGACCAGGTAGGCCAGTGGAGGTCGGAGGCTAACCTGGGGGAGTTGGTTCTGTCCCTTTACCGTGTGGGTTGTAGGGATGGGAGTGAGGCCAGCAGCGAGTGCCTTTATACATGAGCCATCTTGCTGGGACATTTTTACTCAATTCTTTTTTTTTTCTTTAAGATTTATTTATTGATATGAGTATACTGAAGCTGTCTTCAGACACACCAGATGTAACTGGATCTCATTACACATAGTTATGAACCATCATGCTGGGAATTGAACTCAGGACCTTTGGAAGAGCAGTCAGAGCTCTTAGCCGCTGAACCATCTCTCAAGCCCCTTAGGCAGATTCTTTTTTTTTTTTTTTTTTTTTTCCGAGACAGGGTTTCTCTGTATAGCCCTGGCTGTCCTGGAACTCACTCTGTAGACCAGGCTGGCCTCGAACTCCCGGGTGCTGGGATTAAAGGCGTGCGCCACCACGCCCGGCCGGCTTCAGATTCTTTTTTTTTTTTTTTTTTTTTAAAGATCTATTTATTTATTATATGTGAGTACATTGTAGCTATCTTCAGACACTCCAGAAGAGGGAGTTAGATCTTGTTATGGTGGTTTTGAGCCACCATGTGGTTGCTGGGATTTGAACTCTGGACCTTCAGAAGAGCAGTCGGGTACTCTTATGCACTGAGCCATCTCACCAGCCCCCGGCTTCAGATTCTTAATGAACTATTGTTACTTCTAACTACATGCCAGTTGGGTACCACAGTAGGCTTTCTGTTTGTCTTTTACTTTTATTTGCATTTATTTTATTCTGGCTTTGGAACAGTCTGCTCCTTTTTAGTGAGGATCACATCAGTGTGGCGGCGGGGCTCATATATGGGCCAGCCTGGCCATGAGCTATGTCAGCTCCATTCTTCACATGGATGTGCTCAATGACGACAGAATCTGCACCCAAACGCTGGGTTCAACATCGACACCTGCAGTTTTAGGCGTGGGCAGCAAAAATTCAGCACTTTCTGGGTCACCGAGCCTAAGTCCGGCCTCACTGTGTGCCTGGGTACTTCTGCCAACTCCAGCATTGTAGCACAGAAGGGGTTTCTTTCCATTGCTCAGATACTTGGCGGTATTTCAGATATGTAGTACCCTTGATGGCTTAGGCAGTTTCCTGGGTGTTCTTAAAATGAACTGGGGGATTTGACCCTCTGGATTTGCATAATCCTGCAGGGTTTTCTGGGTTAAGAAAAGGGTGAACCATTTTCACAGGTCCTCCTGGGATGTTTATACGTGTAAGCTCAGTAGGCTTGTTGATGTAATAATGCATGTACCATACAGTTTGCCCATTTATGGTCCACAGTTGGCTTGTAACCTCAGCGCAGGAGGAGTGGAAGGGGAGCCCCAGGGCAAGCTGGCTAGGCAGGCTTGCTCTCCAGAACAGCTCCTCTGGTAAGCCACACCCACACCCATGTGGACATATATATAAACCCAGTGACACTACATAACAAAAGCAAGCAAGCAAGAGGCTAACAAGCCAAAGGGCTCTTAAAGTGTTAAAGCATAGTTTTGGAGCAATTTAAAAAAAAAAAATGACTAGAATGTATAGTTAGGGCCTGGTGGTTCCAGGCAATGGCTACCCTTACAGAGGATATGAGTTCAGGTCCCAGCACCCGCATTGGCCAGCTCACAATTGCCTGTAACTCTAGCTGCACAGGTTCTGATGCCCTCTCCTGGCCTTCACGGGTGGGCATGTACATGCACACATGTACACATAATAAAATAGATATTTAAAGTGTACAATGTAGTCGCCTCCGCTGCACCCTTGCCTGTGCCCCTGGTCTCGTTTGAGAGTGTTTTCATTACACTCCAAGGCTCTCCTCTGCTTTCCTTGAAAACTTTACAGAGACAGCATTCGATCCCCAAGCCCCAGCATGCCAGTCTCTAGCTGCCAAGGATCAATCTATTTTTCTCTTTTCTTGAAATTGCTTTGCCTGCTAAAGACCTTGAAAGAAGTGGAAGTATTTGTAGCTTTTGGGATGTCTTTTTTTTTTTTTTTT